>NC_136268.1:93601498-94066498 GCF_964187855.1 Myxine glutinosa
GGTACATTTCGATGGAAGGTGTGATGGTGACGTTGCATGATTAATTTAAATAACAGCTTTCAGGAACCTTGAAAAACACTTTATGTCATACATTTGTGATTTTGATGCGTTGCAAGCAAGGGTTGTTGCTTCTTGGACCAAGCAATTTTATGTTGTGGTTATTAACTTCACTTTCCTTTGCATTAACTGTTTTTGATGTATGACTTAAGTGAGTAAAAGCTAAATAATTGTACTTCTTGCCTTGATGTTTGCCATTTCAGGCCCTCACCACTGCGTGCTGGTCTGTACTGAAGGCAAAGCGAAGTCTGTTGCAGGTACATCAATTTCTCCATTCTCCACTTCATCACCAAGTTCACCTTGGTATTCTGTGTGATTTTTGCCAATTGTTTGTGTAACTCCATTTTACCTTCTAAATTAAGCCTGGTGTTGGCTTAACGGTTCGGGTGCTGGCTTGGGATCCTGGGATCCTGGGTTTGAATCCCGGTCGACCATTGAATTAACGCCAGGGGGGTTGACTCGGCCTGTCATCCCTCCGAGGTCGGCAAATTGAGTACCAGCTCACTGGTAATTGGGGCACTGCATCAGCGCCACAAACGTGCTTCCAGAAAAATGATGCAACCAGTAGCCACAGGCTGCATACGAAACAACCTTCTCAAAAAAAAAAAAATTCTGCCATGCAAAAGAGAATGGGTATCTATGATCATCAGTCAATTCCATGGCGATCTAAAACTACATTTCTAATGATGTAAAAATAGGAATATCTAAATATACATAATAATGTAAATATTAAAATGGCAAATATATATATATTACATATATTAATGTTCGGTACCTCCCGGATGATGTAGAAACCTGAAATTTTTCATGATGACGGACATCAAAGCCGATACACTGGGGAAAATCACAGAACTGTAAACCGTAAACAGTAAACGAAAAAACAAACTAGAACGGGCACTCGGTAGAGCGCATACCTTCGCCGCAGCTACTGTTCTGTACTTGGCATGGGAGTGTAGGGAACAGAACAACAAAAATACGATTTTGACCTTTTCGTGACCTTGACCTTGACCTTTGACCCGATTGCTCCCAAAATCTAATCAAATGTGTCCCGTATAATAACCAATCATCCCACCAAATTTCATGCAATTCGGTTGAATACTTTTTGAGTTATGCGAATAACATACACACACACACACACACAGACATACAAATAAATACACAGCGATCAAAACATAACCTTCCGCTTTTGCGAAGGTAATCTATCTATAATTCCAGTAATCTCTGTGTGTGTGTCTGTCTGTGTGTTTGTCTGTGACCGCTGTTTCTCGACAACCACGGGTCCGATATACTTGAAACTTGCCAGGTATATTGCTGGGGACCCGAGGATGTGCCTTTTCAAGGTTTCATATTAATCGGACAATTACTTACCGAGATATGTCCAAAAAACGCTTCAACCAATCAGAGAGCAGCGAGCTATCACGTGTGCCGAACCGTTAATGCAATGCAAGCGTTAATGCGTTAATGCAAGGCTTTTCGTTTTTTTCCCTCTTCTCTTTCTACTTTTCCTTGCGATTAAATTGCAAACAGCCAAAATACGTTGGCGCTAATTGAATAATTGGCCATTAACACTAAAATAATCGTAACTGCGATATGCCAACTTCCGGACAGTGCAGCCTTCCATGTTGTTGTTGTTTGCAGCAGCTGTTTGCAGCAAGGGAAGGCTTTTCTTTTTTCCCCTCTTCTCTTTCTACTTTGCCTTGCGATTAAATTGCAAACAGCCAAAATACGTTGGCGCTAATTGAATAATTGGGCATTATGTTTTACAACTAATAAAAACGAATTTGCGATTCATTCGCTTTCCTGCGCGTTTGTGTACGCGATGGCGATTTCTTTACCAAACTCCGGAAGCCGTTCGCTTTGGACCAAACCATTGCATGTAAATAGAGGGGGGGGGTTCTGTGGTCGTTGCGAATGGACCAAACCATTCATGTAAATAGAGGGGGGGGATTGTCACTGTACTCGCAAGCCGTTCGCCGTTCGCTTTGGCGTTGCGAATGGACCAAACCATTTCATGTAAATAGAGGGGGGGGATATAATTTTAGATAGATATATAGTACGGGCATATATATAGTACGGGCATGCCCTAGTAATTGTAATTTCTATAACTGAAAACTGTGAAATAAAAACCTTAATGAAAATTTACATTAAAAAACCGTATACCCTCAATTGATATCTTGCAGGAGGTTGGTAGTCCTTGCCTATTAACCATAAAGCTTCTATTTAATATGTACCTACAGACAAAACACGGTTCGTTATTGCTTGCAATGTGTAAGCATACCCCACGTGTGTGTGTGTGTGTGTGTGTGTGTGTGTGTGTGTGTGTGTGTGTGTGTGTGTGTGTGTGTGTGTGTGTGTGTGTGTGTGTGTGTGTGTGTGTGTGTGTGTGTGTGTGTGTGTGTGTGTGTGTGTGTGTGTATACACACACACACATAACCTAAAAATATTTTTCACAACTTCTTTATTGCATGAACATGTGTAACACCTTCTTTTTCAACATAATCTCCATTTTGTTCAATGCATTTTTTCCAGCGCTTTACTAAGGCCTGGATTCCTCTAAAAAATATATTTTAGCTGCTTGTGTAGCCATTCGTGCACCGCCTCTTGGACCTCTTTGTCGGATCGGAAAGTGGTTCCACCAAGCGCCTCTTTAAATGGCCCAAAGATGTGGTAATCCGAAGGGGCGAGGTCTGGCGAGTAGGGTGGATGAGGAAGACACTCAAAATGCAGGTCCTCGATTGTTGCAGCTGTAACTCGGGCAGTATGTAGTTGTAATTGTCATGGTTCTCTTTTTGAGGCAATGTTTTTATGGCCGGATGCTCTTCCTGACGCCAACCCTTTTAGTCTCCTCTTACGACACGCAGGGATACGGTGTACCTATTCTAAACCGGGGTACACACTGGGAAGTGGCCGTGTGCTGTGTGCAGGAAGGGTGTCGGAGTGAATTCCATTCAATGTACAATGTGCGCTGAGTGGGTTCATCAAAAATGTAGTGGTTTGAGAGGGTCATTAACCAGTGTGGCAGCTACATTCAAGTGTAAGGTGTGCACAGAGGGAGCTGCAGATGGAGGAAATGTTGAGTTGGATCTTGGAGACGGCGTGAAGCTGGAAGGTGTGAAAACATTTTGTTACCTAGGAGACATGCTGAATGGAGAAGGTGGATCAGACTCGGCAACGGTTGCAAGAGTGAGATGTGCATGGAAGAAGTTTCGGGAACTGAGTGGTGTGCTGACGAGGAGGGGAGTGTCGTTGAAGCTGAAGGGAAAGGTGTTTGCTGCCTGTGTGAGAAGTGTTATGATTTATGGGAGCGAGACATGGGTAATGAACGTAGAGCAGCAACGAAGGCTGGAAAGGGTGGAAATGCGAATGGTTCGGTGGATGTGTGGAGTATCGTTGAGAGAGAGGAAGACAAATGATGAATTGCGAAAGATGATGGGAATAGAGCCTGTTATGGATGCTGTGAAGAGAAACGGTTTGAGATGGTTTGGTCATGTGTTGAGGAAGGATGAAAGTGACTGGTTGAGAAGAGTGATGGAAATGAATGTAGAAGGAAGTAGAGGACGGGGAAGACCGAGAAAGACTTGGCTAAAGATGGTCGAAGAAGAAATGCGGGCAAGGGGGTTAACAAGGGAGATGCAGAAAATAGGGCAAAATGGAGAAGATTGTCATGGGGACTGCAAGGCTAACCCCCGCTCTTGCAGGGAAAATGGCCTTTAAATGCCTGTTGTTGTTTGTGTTGGTGAATTTGAATGGCGCCACTCTTTGCTTGCCCTTTTCGTTTCTGGCTTAAAATAGTGGTCCCAGCTTTCATCCCCAGTCACAATGCGCTGTAAGAAAGTGCCGCCTTCTGTTTCGTAATGTCGCAGAAGTTCTTCACATGCATCCACTCGCCGTTCTTTCAGTTTGGGTGTGAGTTGTCTAGGCACCCACCTTGCAGACACTTTGCAGAACTCCAGCACGTTGTGAATGATATGGTGTGCTGAACCATGGCTAATGTTCAATTCTGAGATCACTTCATCCAGCGCAATGCGACAGTTTTCCCTTGGCACGCGCACAACTCCTGCAATCATTTCTGGTGTGTCGGCTGTGTGAGGCCGGCCTGAGCGAGCAGCATCTGCCACACTGGACACTCCACTTTAAAACTTTCTGTCCTAGTTGTACACCTGCTGCAGCGATAAACACGCGTCACCATATTGCATCTTCATTCTGCAATGGATTTCACTGGGATTCACACCCTCACTTCCCAAGAAATGGATGACAGACCGGTGCTCCTCCCTGGTGCATGCTTCTCAGGAAGCCGCCATCTTGGAACTGCTCTACTAACGTCATATGCTCAATGTTGCCAGATCTAAAACAGGCAAAACATGACTCTTTTCCATAGATATAACATATGTCGTCTTCAACTACACACATTACATTCTCTAATTTATATCGCCATTTTAAGGTTACTTATTGACGCCCTCATATATAATATATTGTCGTGTAATTCCCCTCGGTGAATATCGGGGAATCGCCAATAGCAAATCGAGCGTTATTTGAGGCGTTATTCAAAAGCGGATTTCACTATATACGCGTGGGAGGAATTAAGAAGAAGAAGAAGCGGGAAGCTTTTACCTGACGCGGATGGTCGAGCAGTCTTCAACCCTGGGGAAATTAACTCAAGTGGGAACGGGTTTAGAATATACAAGGGAAAATAATATAAGGGTTTATTTACAACGGAATTCTGGGAACAAGAACGTGCCGGTAAATAACTAATGTTTCTAAAATGGAGCGCTCCCACACCAGACGTCTAAAACAAACACAAGGGAGAATTTATGAAAAGAACCGCGTCGTGTGGATGTGTGCTGGGTTCAGCTCTAATGGCTGGTGTGTCAGGGATCGTCAGGCCCCAAGCTCATCGTCCGAACACGGCTCCGGTTGGCGGGAAGAAGGCCTCGATGCGCCTTTGTTCGCGCGCTGCTAGGCTAGCGCACGCTGCCGCGGAAAGCCTCGCGTCCCCGTGTGATCGCTCGCGAGGTCCCGAGCGTGAACGCAGAGAAGGAGAATCATCAGCTCTCCACCGTCCGTTGTCGCCCAACAAGCAAGGGTCCAAACGAGAAGAAGTCCAATGCAAGGGAAGGCAGTCCAAATGAGAGGGAACCAGAACAAGAAGGGATCCAACGCAAGAAACCAAAATGTCGGCCAGCCAGTTGTTTTATCGGCCATCTCGTGACGTCAGCTGTCCTCTCCACCAATGGCCGCATCACTTCTCTCTCATGCTAATCAGTCCGTCGCCTCTCGACCTACCAATCAGTGGGTCGCTCTTTGCTCTGCCCCTGACCAATCACCAGTCCTTCCTTACTCTAGCCTTTGGTTGGTCGACTCCTGCCCAATAGCGCGTCCTTCTGGGTGTGGCTCCCAGCCTGCCTGTGCTGTGTTTCATCACCATGCCGGTGCAATGCGTGGGCGCTTCCTGCCTGCACTACTCTTGTGAGTTGTATTGTGGGGCGTGGGGGATTTAATTAGTGTATGTGCTGTTATTGGGCTTAACTAATGTCTATGGTGTAGTGCCATATGGGACAAAGGATAGATAACCAGGTCTCACACACAGCGGAATTAACATAATCCCTACTCTATTTAACACAAGGCCATCCTTGTATGACCACAAATATACACTTACGCGAACAACCCACCTAAACAAACTTATTACATGTGTGGTTCCCTATCACGGGTGGAGTTGGACAGGTTCCCTATCATGATACCTACACAGATCTACCTGATCTATATACCACTCTACCCCAAAATTCATAACAATATATATATATATATGTATATATATATTGTCATGCAACTGCGATTAACATCAGAGTTGCGGAGGCCGATTACAAGGCTTTAAATTCCCGAGGCGAAAACTCAATAGCGGATTCCAATCAAGCACTTAAACGCGCGGAATGGCGGGACACAGCGAAAGCCCTGCAGCCTTACCTATTAAAATCAAACACCCAGGAAAACTGTGTTCAGATATATACAGAAAATAATACAACGATTTATTAATGAAAAGTAAAGACAGTGAAAAAGCACGCGCCGGTAATAACTCTAATAAGAAGCCTAAATTGGGATCCCACACACAACAGATATCAAACACAATACGAGGGAGATGAATACGAAAATAACACGTCTCGTCATTTAAAGTGTAAACGCAGAGCTCGGGCTTATCTGGCTCTAGTCGTCTTCAGTGCAACACGGCCCCGCGGCCCTCTCCGTCCGCCTCCGAGCGCCACCAGGCCTCGTCGGTTCAACGGCACACCACGAGCTCCCTTGCTCCAAAGGTCCAACGCAGGGCTGCACAAAGCAAGCGAACTCCACTCGACCAGGGACAGGAAGGACTCTCCAAACTCGGGATCGCACCGGGACTCTCTCAAGCCGTGAACTCCTTCGAACTCCACTCAACTCGACTCTCCTCGACTCTCTGGTCCAGCTCAACTCAACTGTACTTCCGAAAATGGCGTCCTCTCCTCAATAATATCCCTGGCCGATGACGTCACATTGGCGCACTGTTCTGCCAATCAGAGCCTCCCACGACTCGCCGGCTCGTCTAGGAGCACGCCCACTGCACCACAGCCGCTCCCGTCCCCGACTACGTGGTCACCGCACGTGCTATGCGAGGTGGGCAGGCCTTTTGGAGGTGTAAATGGTGGCGGCCAATTGTGGCGGTGTTTTTGGCCTGGTTTCCTGTCCGTTTTCTTCCGAAGTCATTGTCAGGGAAAGGAATTATTTAATGTTGCACTAGGGACCTAACTAATGTTTATGTGGTTTGCAGTGCCATAATGGACAAAGGTTTGACTACTCGGTGAGACTCACAGGGGCGTTATCTTTAATCCCTAACTACCTAACATTCGAATCTCCTGGTAGATCCACAATCATGCATCTTACCCCGACAAACACCTAAACATGAAGAACTTATTACAGGTAGATTCCCTATCGCGACAGTCGAATACCTACCTATACAGATCTACCTGGCTCTAGATATTGCTTTACCCCCAGACATAACACAGCCCCCCCCCCCCCCCCCTGGAACCGTAGCTCCTGCAAGGTTCACTGCAGGCGCTACCATTCCAGCCTTAACACTGTCACACACTTAATTAACCTATGAAATAAATTAGGAAGGGCTGTGGGAAGTGAGTCGGGCTACCTACCTACACTTCCTTAACATGCTAAACCCCTTAACCATAATGCAAGTATGTACATTTTCTTCATTGTTCCTGTGGAGGGAGGCAACAAACAACGCACCAAAACTCCTACCTTATCCACAAACTTAACCAAATTACAAAATTCACAAACTCTATACATTCTTTTACATATCCCGGTCTACAGACCTCGTCCCCCGGTGGATGCCACAAGGCAAAACCTTACCTGCGGGCCATCCCCAATGCACCCCATAAATTTCCACGGGCCCTGTCCAGGTGTTGCAGGTGAGTGACATGGCTCGGTGGATTTCGCCCACATTCATTCAACACAGACCCCTTATCCACTCATACCCATTCCAAAAATCATCATTGCTCAAAATCGTTTCACAGCACTTATTTCACTACACCCACCCTGCAGGACCATGGCATTGATGTCACTCGTGTGTGTGCATTCCTCAACTAGGCAGCGGGGAGGTACCGCACAAAAGGATGGTGGGGGCGCTTCAGGCTGTGGTGCCCGCAGTCCCAAAACAAGTCAACCGACTTACAAGTTCATTGCCCCCCCCCCCCCTCCTTTACCTCTTGGCCCCGTGACAGCCCAACAGCCCCTTTCCGCCGTTACCTCGCCGGTGAGGGTCTCCACATACACCAGGCTCCTCCGCGGCCTCCTGCTTCAGCGCAGCAACACGGGTCACTGGGGTTCCTCCTCACCCCGCGGCGCCCAACCAGACCCTCCACCGACGAGCTCCAATTTCCAGATACCACCGGCTGCCAGGGGTAATTGCCACAGAGGGGGGCCGCAGGCATCGCTCCTCAGAGCTTGATCCGTACCTGCAGACACACACACCTTCCCCACCCACAAGACCCCAAAACACACTTCCTCCCCCGCTGCCATTCAATTCTCCACACAACTCAGCACAATTCAGCACAATTCCATAGGTGGTGTAAAAGGTGTTACAAGGCTTGCCCTGGCCTGCTTCATGTGAAATCCCCCATTTCACATTGAATCACATTACACATTTCCAAAAGCACAATTATCACCCCTCATTATCTCCAATAATCATCACTCACTCTCCAGGTTCCACTCTCACGACCACATCAAAACACATAACCACAACACAAAAACATACGCCACCCACAAGACACTGTGTGGCCCCCATTCCATCCCCTCATCCCATGTCATCACTCTCACCCGCCTCCCAACTCCAAATTACATGTCCCCAATTTAACAAGCAAGTCCTGAAGCCTGGGACAGTACACATCAACCACTCGCCTCACCTTGATGTACAGGTAACTAAGGTTGGTCAGGTCCAAAGTGCAATCCACCCACAAAATCCCAAAATTTCTCATTGAGCCTACCAAATACTTCCAAATTTCTCTTTTGTCCCCACTATACTGGCAGGTATGTGGATCCGCATCCAACGGTGATCATCACTTCACAACTACCTTTGGCCACGACAGCTCTGCACCTCTACCGTGCAAGGGTCATCAGGACAAGGTGAGCAGTCAAAACGCCAACATGGCCCATGAGCGTCCATAAGGTGCGACCCACCATCAATCCTTCGGCCGCCCTGCGAGGAACACAGCTGCACCAGCCCCAGCTGGCCAATGTGGTGAGCACTTGCTGCCAAAACACACTACCGCACACACAACCTCGGCCCTGGGGGGCACGGTCGCAGTGCGTGGCATCCCTACAGCCACGTCCCCTGCACCTCCCCATCATCCCCCAGTCCGACTACAGAACTGCAGCCCCCCCAGTGCTCACCCACACTTGACCACACCAAGGTCCAGTCAACAGCCATGCTCCACCAGGAGACCCACCCAGAAGACATGGTCCACACACCTCGAACACGCACAGCACCACGTTGACCCTCAGACCACACAACTGCATCCCCATGATCCCACGTCCCAAATATCAGCACAGTTTCCCCCGCAACCAGTTGTAGGCTGTGTCCTGCTACCCTATTAATTTTATCACAGCCTCCAACACTTTGGTCTAACACACCTGGATCAATAATGGCATCACTAAACAGTGTCCACCATTTCTCTTCACAAAATTCACCCTTAAATCTGCATCTAATCCACAGATTACCCATGCCAAACATTCGTCACATTTTACTAACCTCACCAAAGAAAGATGCTTTGCCATACACATGCCAGCCGAGCATGGCCCATATACTCGACTCGCTACACATCTCCCGATTCATCAACCCCATGGCTCTCTTCCAAACCCGAGAGTCCATAAATCATAACGGAGCATCTGTGGAAGGTCACTCTCACCCTCATGTTCCACAGATGCCCCAATGGTTGTCCGGCAGGCTGTCTCATTCCTGTCCATTCGGATCGACCCGCGTCCATAGACCAACCACCATGCCAGGTCACCACATGCTGGTTGTCCCAAAGTCTCAGGGAGAGGGTGCCAGGTCGCATGCCCAGGTGGTCACTACATCAGGCCCAAGCTGGCCGTCCACAGTGCCACCACCAAAGCGCGACCCACAACACCTCCCCCTAGTGGTCCTCAATAAATGCCAACCCAGGCTTGAGACCACCTCGGACCCCCTGAAGATCTTAACCCCCACCAGGGTCCGGTGACCCTGCCGGACCGAGCCACTCGCCCGGCCGGCGCCCCGACGGACAAGGGACGCAACACTCCACCAGACCCCCCGTGGGGCCCAGGTCGTACCTCGACACCCAAGGCTGGACCCCACGTCCAAATCTCACCAGCACAGCCCCCCAGCTGGCTGGCATACCCAAATTTTGAAAGGGGCAACTTTTGCCCGAGGCCATCACCCTTGACCTCTCCCGGTCCAAATCCCGCAGCCAAGGGACCAATCCCAACCATGGCTGCTCCAAATCAATTTCCCATTGAAATGTAATTTTCTTTTTTCTTTTAAAATTTCTCACCACCTGTGCCAAACCAAACCACAGCTGCAGGTAACAACTCCCTCAGGTTGTTCCGCCCGTCCCTGCGGCTGGTCCACATTCCCTGCAGGGGCCAAATCGTCGGAGGCTCGATCTCCCGACTCCCCAAGGTCCGAATCCAGCCCGGAGCCAACACACTCCCCCAGCTGGTTCTGCAATTTCGGAGCCTCTGTTTCCAAATCGTAGTGTACGGTGAGGGTCCCCTCGGTCATTACAACCTCCTCCTCGGACCAACTCACCTCATTCCCCAGGCTCCTTTGGGCCTGAACAAGCTCTACCTCCATGGGACTATCCCAGGTCCCCAGCCGCTGAATCAAATCATCCTCATCATCATCATCATTACAAATCATTTCTGGCCCCGCCAGGTCTTCATCATTATCCCCAATAAATACCCGGTCCGGCTCCATTGCACGGACCCCCAAAATCTCTACCCCCTCTTGCTCCGCAACACCGCCCTGGTGCTGCACCAATTCCAATTCATCCCCCTGTTGAGGTGTTGTGACATCCACACGGTCCCGATAAACAACCAGGCCAGAATGTGGGAAACATTCCCCATTACAACTCTCACATTCCAAATTTCCTTCCCCATTCACCTGTGGGCACCGAAAAATGGCCTCTAAACGGTGGTTATTCACCTGTGGCCACTCCCCGCTCACCTGTGGACACTCCACGTTTACCTGCAGGCATTCCCCATCTACCTGTACACATTCCCCATCCAACTGTGGACATTCCCCATCCACCTGTACACATTCCCCATCTACCTGTACACCTGCAGTCTCTCCATATACCTGTGGACATTCCCCGCTCACCTGTACACTTGCCACAATTGCCATTCCCGGTGCAATTCCCAATTTGTCTTCCCCCCTTTCAGATTGAATTCCTGCCACCTTTGGCTTCTCCTGTGCCCCGGCGGCACCATTCGTTCGTCCTTCCTTCAATTTACTCGTTTGTTCCTTCAGACTGTCACTCATTCCCTTCATTCCTTCCCTACATTCATTCCCCTGCGACTCCATTTTGCTTTCCATTTCTCCCATCTCCTTACTCAATCCCCCAATTTGATTTCCCATCCCTTCAATTTTATTACTCTGAGCATCCATTTTATTTTCCAACCCTCCAATTTTATCATTTATTTCCCGAATTTCTGCAAGGTTCCGCTCACCCTGTGCGTTCATGTCTCCCATCTGCTTTCCCAATCGCTCCATAATTTGCATTAAGGCCTGGGTGTCTATGGGGGACGTCCCACTTGTTCTCGGCTCCCCGGTAGGGGAGAGTGATAAGTTGGTGCTCGGGACGGGGGAGGTTCCAAGGCTCACCTCTACATCTAATTCCCCTATTTCCGGCTCACTCCCTATGCTGACGGAAGCCTCGCTGCGTACTTCCATCTCGTCAATCTCCGACATCTGCTTTCCGGAAGATTGTTTCCCGCGCGCGTATATATTTTAATTCCAAAAACACAATTTAAATTTGACGAAGACACGATATCGCGTTCCGTATGTCCAATCGACTATACAAATTTCTCCGCCTCGACTATAAAAATTTTGCGTCCGACATCGGGTGGAATGTATGCCCGACCGTGTCGATGTCTCGCCGCGGACAAAAAAATTTGTCCGACGGGTTTGAATCCCACTCCTGACACCAAATGTCATGCAACTGCGATTAACATCAGAGAGTTGCGGAGGCCGATTATGAGGCTTTAAACTCCCGAGGCGAAAACTCAATAGCGGATTCCAATCAAGCACTTAAACGCACGGAATGGCGGGACACAGCCAAAGCCCTGCAGCCTTACCTATTAAAATCAAACACCCAGGAAAACTGCGTTCAGATATATACAGAAAATAATACAACGATTTATTAATGAAAAGTAAAGACAGTGAAAAAGCACGCGCCGGTAATAACTCTAATAAGAAGCCTAAATTGGGATCCCACACACAACAGATATCAAACACAATACGAGGGAGATGAATACGAAAATAACACGTCTCGTCATGTAAAGTGTAAACGCGGAGCTCGGGCTTATCTGGCTCTAGTCATCTTCAGTGTAACGCGGCCCTCTCCGTCCGCCTCCGAGCGCCACCAGGCCTCGTCGGTTCAACGGCACACCACGAGCTCCCTTGCTCCAAAGGTCCAACGCAGGGCTGCACAAAGCAAGCGAACTCCACTCGACCAGGGACAGGAAGGACTCTCCAAACTCGGGATCGCACCGGGACTCTCTCAAGTGGTGAACTCCTTCGAACTCCACTCAACTCGACTCTCCTCGACTCTCTGGTCCAGCTCAACTCAAATGTACTCCCGAAAATGGCGTCCTCTCCTCGATAATATCCCTGGCCGATGACGTCACATTGGCGCACTGTTCTGCCAATCAGAGCCTCCCACGACTCGCCGGCTCGTCCAGGGGCAAGCCCACTGCACCACAGCCACTCCCGTCCCCGACTCCGTGGTCACTGCACGTGCTATGCGAGGTGGGCAGGCCATTTGGATGTGTAAATGGTGGCGGCCAATTGTGGCGGTGTTTTTGGCCTGGTTTCCTGTCTGTTTTCTTCCGAAGTCATTGTCAGGGAAAGGAATTATTTAATGTTGTGCTAGGGACCTAACTAATGTTTATGTGGTTTGCAGTGCCATAATGGACAAAGGTTTGACTACTAGGTGAGATTCACAGGGGCGTTATCTTTAATCCCTAACTACCTAACACTCGAATCTCCTGGTAGATCCACAATCATGCATCTTACCCCGACAAACACCTAAACATGAAGAACTTATTACAGGTAGATTCCCTATCGCGACAGTCGAATACCTACCTATACAGATCTACCTGGCTCTAGATATTGCTTTACCCCCAGACATAACAATATACTTATCTTTATTGAAGAATATTTTAATGCTTCACACAAGCTCTTAATATTATCAACATCTGCACTTCAAAACGGGTGGCTGCTGAGTGGCCAAGATTAAAAAATTTAAAGTAAAATGATCTCCTTTGTGAGAGAGAAGATTGCGCATAGAAGCTGACAAGTCATTGAAGTGTACCAGAAAAGATAAAGATTGACCTCCAATATTTGACATTACATGATAGCAGCTGCCTGGAGAATGTTGGCAGAGAACACAATCAAAATACACTTCTCTGCTTCAAGTCGGAACAATGTTTACCAAAATCTTTACGAGGAATACAGCAAATCTGTGACTTTTGGGAATGATTTTTATTTTTCTACCACTTCAAAATGTAAACAGAAGCTGTGAACATTTTTTTTTTTTTTGCAGAAAAGTACAAATGAATGAATTTGTTCTTTGTGAGGAGCTGACAATATACTAAAAACTCGACTTTCCATATACTTGTGCATTCCAGGTTGCAGATGGTTTCATGTCCCGGTTTTACGCAATCTCTGAGCACGTGAGTCCTGTGCTCGCTTGGGGTTTCTTGAGTCAAAAGGAGCCGCTCCATCAACTCTGCTGCTTTTTTAAAGTAAGGCACTGTGGATTTTTATTGGGAGGAGAATGACTTTTTGAATAGATTTCAGTGCCCTTTTCTTTTCTTTATATCTTTTTTTTTTTGTATGCAGTGCGACGCTCGTGGAAGAGCTAGACCATCTAACGGATCAGGTTGTAACAGACCAAAAGGAATAGTAGAAAGAGGGTGGGGGTGGGGGAGTCACACCAACCACAGGGTTGAGGGATAGAATAGAGGGAGAATTGTATAAATAATGGATGTGGGGAAGATGAGGATGAGGGCTAGGGGAAGGCACAAGGTGTGAACAAGATGAATTCAGTACCACAAACTAATAGGTAGGAGAAGCTGGAAACCTGAAAAGAGGTAGGCTTGGGGAGGGTTGTCGGAGGTAGAAAAGATCACGGTTCTTGTACAGGTAGTCTCTGGTTTCTGAACACCCAGCTTCGAACATACGTTCGTTCATATTAGCATTATACTTTATAACCATGTTTCGGTTTTTCAAACGTTTGGATCCATTCATACAGCATGACTTTTTCGAACATACCATGCTGAATGCTAAATACAGAAAATCGGCCCTCAGGAGTGAATTACCCATTCGCACCGTCTTCTCCTCTTCCCTTTATAAGAGCTTGGGCTAATGGTACCAATCCCCTACCCTACCTTGACCATGATCCTCCTCCTCCACTCCCCTCTGTCCTTGGCCAACTCTCTCCACTCTCCAACCACCCCCACCTTACTTAAATCCCTCTTCATACAATCCTCCCGTCTCAACCAAGGTCTACCTCTTTTCCTCCTACCTTGCTCCCTCAACCTATCCGCTCTCTTTGTCATTCTCTCTTCCCCCGTTCGCAACAAGTGTCCTACCCATCTCAGCCAGCATTTCACCAATCTGTTCTCTGCTGTCCACTCCTATAGGTAATCACACTTTAATTCATACCTAATTCAGATTGGCTTCAAGCCTGGTATTAGCTTAACGGTTAAGGTCGCTGGCTTGAGATCTCAGGGTCCTGAGTTCAAGCCCCTGTCATCCGTTGAATTAACACCAGGTGAGTTGACTCAGCCTGTCATCCTTCAGAGGTTGGCAAAATGAGTACCACCTATCTGGTAATGGGGGCTTTGCATCAGCGGCACAGCTGCGCCCCCAGAAAATAATGCAGCCAAACAGCCACAGGCTGCACACGAATAAATAAGAATTTTGCAGAACTTTATCATTTATGGAGTATGGTAAAATATCTTGTACTCATTGGTGAAAAGTAATTTGTCATTGTGTTGTGTCCACAGCAACAGGTACTTTCCTTGCTCAAAGACATGTTTGACCTGGAGAAAGTACGATACACCACACTGGAACACCTTGCCAGTGACATCCTTTCACTATTTCACCGTCGCACCAGCATGCTGCTCACTTTCCTGGAGAATATACATGAACTGTGGGAAACCGTGGATCAAAACCAAGCTGAGAATCAGGTCCATGGTCATTTAGATTCTGAGAACTGTGTGGAAGTGCAAGAAGGCCTTTCTGACCCTTCCTACAGCAATGGTCAAAAAACCATAACTCCTCCAAGTCAAACAAACCATAGCTCCTAATCAAACATTAGGAGCTATGGTTCTTTGGGAATAATGATGCCACTGCTGTTGGAATCTGAGGATCTTCCTCAGTTAACTCTTCTTTTTCTTTCAAGCTTGCATTGGAGAGTAAAATTCATGATAGTGAAAAATATACAATGAACAAAGGAATGAGTGCTGTTACTGTGATGAGGAATGAAGGTTGCAATTGCATTTGTGGTGTGGACTCCAATTTTTAGAATGTCAGAGATGCAGTAAGTTCTGTGTCTAAATGTAATAATTGGGGATCATGTCTGATTGCCTTTTGCTTTAGCCATGATAGCACCTGAAAAGCACTGGTTCATATCCACCGACTTTGACGAACTGAACCACAACCTTATGGATATACAATTACGAAAGGAGATTAATGGGGAAGTAAGCCAAATCAGCAAACATAAGAAAATTAAATGTTCCTATTATTATGTACAAGCATCTTAAGATGACACAAGACTGATTTGATTTATTTCGTTTTGGTTTTTTCATGTATCTGGGCTGGGATAGGGATAGGCTAGGGGAAAGGGCAGGAGATGACGCATCGGTGCTCGCCACTGAGCTGAGCTGCCCGGGTTCAAATCTCAGCATGTCTATAGAATGTCGGCCTGGGATTTTTTGGCAGAGCAATATAAAATTGTGTGCTCTGTCCCTCGGATGGACGTTAAACTGGGCATTCCGTCTGCTAGCATTAGTTGGATGACGTTTGCAAAGCGTAGACTGTTATCGCCGATACCTGATCAATTTCCAAATTCCAGCCACCTTCCGTCGAACGTCAGGTCTGCCCAGCCCATTCATGAAAGACTTAGGCGAAAAAAAACTTCCCTGGCCTACCCCACAAGGAGGGAATAATTGGCGCCATTAAATAAGTGGTATTAGTAGTAGTAGTAGTTAAAAAATTTGTGTGAGTTTGTGCTCCCATCTGAGGTTAAAATCATGTCACTATATTTGCCAAAATCACTCATGATGATGTCATGTTGACGTTAACTCTGTGGCATGTTAACAGAACACGAGCTTCTGGTTCTGTCTTGGTAACACAAATGCTCCCAAAAAATGAGTCTCTTTCGTCTACCAAACCACAGTAAATTCCTAGAAAAGAGAGAGCCTTGTTTGAAATGAGCACGTTTTGGGAGTGCGTGGAAGTTGAGGCTTTGCACTCTGGGATTGGGATCAACAACACCCAATTTGTTTGGTGATTTCCTACTGTTTGAAGATTATCCATCCATGATCCTTTGGGACAGAACTCCAGTTGCACAATGAGCATTGCTGTGTACATATAATTACAGTTCATTGCTTTTGCACCACTACATGTTATTTCTTAAATTATTATAATGGTTACTGTGGTGCCTAACTGTTTGAACAAATGGATCAGTTTGTGTCGTTGAATGTTTATTTTTCTGCCTCAATGTTCTCATCGATCTCGTATTTATCTAGATTTCCTGTAAATATGCACTTCACTGTCTTGCCATATGCTTGGTTTGTTTGAGACGGTAATATAACTTCAACTTTATCTCACTCTCTGACAGCTGTGCTTATGTACATGGTGTCTTTCACAACTTGGGCATAATACTCCCTCGTTTCTTTACACATCTGGGTGTTTCTGTGGTGGACATCAGGTAGAAATGCCTAAGTTTGATGCATTGCGTATAGCAAGCTTCCGCTGCCATCGAGAGACATTGAACCCAGTGGAATCCTAATGCAGTCCTATACATCATACTTTCTGATTGCAATCATATATTTAAATCCAGTCCAGCCATGATGAAAAGCAACCGACATTCATATATTTTGGCTCAATTTTATAAAGGGGTCTCTCTGAAAGTCAGGGGGTTTTGAGAAACATATTGTTACGTTTTTACTACTGTGTATGCAAACTGACATTGACATCAAGAAAAATACCTCACAGCTGAGTGATTATATGGTAAATAATTACAGCCTCCCCGTTTCATTGGAAAAAGATCTAGTTGTCTAAGGGTGGAGTTGGACAGATGTTATATGTATTCACCCCTATTTGTCTCTTTGTGAGCAGGCTATCTCAAAAGGTTGTGGACGGATTCGGATGAAACTTGGTGGACAGGTTGTGTGTTTAACAAGGACGAATTGATTCGATTTTTGTGAAGATGTGGATACGAGAATTTTTAAGTGTTTCTTCACAACTGAAACATTAGGGCCAAAAATCATATTTGTATATATATATATATATATATATATTATATATCGTGATATTTCAAAAAGTTGTGGACAGATTATGATAAAACTTGGTAGATGAGTTGGTTCGGTGACGAGAACAAACCGATTAGACTTTGGTTCAGTTTCGAATCCAGATCCGGTCTATCAGTGGGATACTAAGCATAAACTGTTCAGCCTGGCGGAGGCATGTGCTCTACCGAGTGCCGTTCTAGTTGTCCCCCGTCGCACCGCGGAGTGAAAGGAGGACTATGGTTTTCCCGTGCGTAAGCGAAGGACTGAATTCTAATTTGGTGTGTGGGTACAACCCACGTCAAAATCCAAGATGACCACCGCCATGTATGTCTGACGCCATGTATGTCTGAACCTTGTGAGCGGAATATCTTGAAAAATAAGCGAAGTACCAACTTCTAATCTGGTGTGTGGGTGTATCTAGGCATAAGGAAGAACGCTATTGAAAATTGGGTCGCCACGTCAAAATCCAAGATGGCCACCGCCATGTATGTCTGACGCCATGTATGTCTGAACCTTGTGAGCGTAATATCTTGAAAAATAAACGAACTACTAACTTCTAATCTGGTGTGTGGGTGTATCTACGCATAAGGGAGAACGCCATTGAAAATTGGTTCGCCAAGTCAAAATCCAAGATGGCCGCCTTGCGTCTTCCACTTTGTCAACTCGCATCACTTCACCGACGGGGGACCTAGTCGTAACGCTTGTTAACTTTGATTTTACCAGGTTAATCCATTTTGTGACTGGAAAAAAACCTCTAAGAAAATTAGGAGTTCTGGTATGTGTAGCTCGTGTTAAAAGTAATCTGGGATGCACATTACAACTGATGTAGGAAAGTAATGATGCATTTGTGGTATGTGCTGGATATTAAAAAAAGGTCAGATAGACAGTCTAAGCCATGTTGCAGTTAATTTATGTAGACCTATCACTAAGTCAACAATGCCTGGCATGAAATGACCAAGATACTTGAGCTGACAGCTCAAACTAAGGAAACCGTTTCTGAAAACAGATGTATAATAGTGTGGGAACAGTTAGCAGTGACAACAGACAAGTATCAGAAACAAAGATTGATATCACAAAAACCTTCACTCTCCCTATAATCAAGGTAGTTCAAGGGTTGACAAAAATGTTCACACTTCCCAGGGAGTAGCTGATAGCTTGGGGAGATGGATGGGGAAATGATTTGAGGAGGCCTTTCTATTTCTATTTCCACCCCTTTCCTCTTCTTCACATCTACTTGAGGGTACAATTGAACAGTTTATAAAAGTAATGGTTTCTGTGCATATTTGACACTTCTTCCAAAATTGGTCACAGTTATCCAACAAACGTAGCAGCACTCTTATCCTCAAATCGAATTCACATAAACAGCTGCTCCCAGAAAAATCAGCGGGTTGATTCCCCTCATTGCAGAAGGTGGCGAATGTCACCCAAATACACAATAAGTGTGTCAAGATCGACGCTATGGATTACAGAATGGATGGTATATTTATTCCTATCACCAGCAAGCTACAATGAACAATGCATCAGCCATAACTGTAGTCAACCTGAAGTTATCTTTCCTTTCCAACTATCTTGCCCTCAGATCACCATTTTAGCTTTCCATTGCCACTGTCTCCTGGATATTGCTCCTACTAACCTGAGTTGTCATTTAATGCCCTGGATCTTGAGCTAGTAGTCGGTACAGTCTCAATAGAACTTTCCTGTACATTCTTCACTGCTGAACATGCAGCCCCATTCACTAAACTATCCACAGATGACATATATGGTCCTCTCGATAAAATTGCAGGCAGATATCCTCCTTGATCACAAGCAGTGTGATACCATTGATAGCATTTTCTTTCCTCTGCTGGCTTTAATGGCTGTTTTCCTGTAGACAATATCATATGTCTCATCAACATCGATGCACATTCTGCCTCTTTGGAAAATACTCTGTACCGCTTCAGGTGACCACCTTGTGCCGGACAGTTCCTCAGTCAAAAGACAAGTAAACAGCTACGTTCCTGTCGGTCAGTATGAATAAATGCAAATATGGTCAACCATTTGGAACATAACATTCAGCGTTGGGAGGTCTTACATGTTCAATCTGTCTCCACGTAAAGTTCACAGAGCTTCTAATTTGCGTAGGTATCCAACCTTTGGCAGAGGTGCAGTGCTTGTAACACCTTAGATCCTGTAACCATGGCCGAATAACATCCCCAAGTTCACCTCTTCTGAGTCTGAGCATCACCTTGGGAGTCTTCATAGAGCTAAGTCTTTCCTTGACTGTCTTCAGTTCTCAATGGTGTATTAAGGATTTCTCACAATGCCATTGAGTGTTGCTCTCCTCTATTTTGTTTGAGCCAATGAAGTGTTAACGATAGTTGTCCATTGCTATATCATAACTGTGTCTTGTCGCCACTCACAATCTGTTTTATTCCCTCCAGTCCTCTCCCCCTTTCCCCTCCTGTGCCACTTCCTATTCTCCTTCCCTAATTTGGTTCTTTGGCTTTCCCTCCTGAACACTTTCGTTTTTATACATAGTCGAGGCACGTGTACGAACTAGAATTATTACACTGAACGTATCAGGACACAACAGGACAAAAGGAACAGCTGAGCGAGAGAGGGACACCAACAACAGAGCTGAGAAGGCCAAGATGGAGGCACACTTGGACAAACTGGGAGTGTGGAGGAATGAGGGGCAGGAGATGATGCATAGGGTGGACAAGATGGATACAGAAGGAAACTATTGGGAAGGAAAAACTGAAAATTTGGAAGGTTGGGGGGATGGGTTAACGAGGGTCAAAAAGATCATGGTTTTGGATTGGGGATGATCTGACATGGTGGTGGCGAGAATGTAGAAGTTGGTTCCACAGGTAGGGTAAAAGAGGACCGGATGAGTGGAGGTGAGCAGTGATTATCAGGCTCGAGACCCAACAGGGCTTTGGAGAAAAGCTTGAAATCTACCTTTTCAACCACTGTCTCCTCTCCCTCTTCCCCTTCACTTGTTTTCCCTCCACATCACTGTTATCAAGTTGATATATCATCCTTATTCGTCCAGTTCTTCCATGATCCTCAAACTTTTCATTTCAAAAATCCCATGTTGAGGTCAATCTAGAGCAAATATTTTTACAATAACAGGTCAATTGTGAACAGAATCTTGAGAAACTGAATGCTAACAGCCACAACTTTACATCAGCAACGAAGACAGGTTTTGAGTTAAAACCTTACTCGAAAAACTGCAAAACCACTTGCACGGTGCAGATTTAAGTGACTCCATAACTATGCATAACCTATCCCATGACTGACAAACCATCACCATTTCATTCACCGCTAGTGGTTGTGGGATAGATGAGCCACTGCAATGTCTACAGACGGGACGTAGTTGCTATTTCAGGAAATGGCAAGCGACACGCTCCTGCAACACGATCATGATGGTAGTTGGCCACTGCTATTTTAGGCAAGTGTCATTGAGCATGCCAGAATAGAAATGGTCATAATCTGAATGTGTTACAGGTGTCTTCATATTTACCAGCAAATTGTAGTGCCATTTTGTCCATGTACATACGTGCATATCTGAATCTGGTTAATATTGTGAGTTGTATTTCATACAGACCAGTTGCGGCCAGTCATACTCAGTGGCTCATGCTATCATAGTCCGGCAGCTAAGCTAAATATAGCAGAACAATTGTGCATTTTGTGAGGAAAGCACCAAATTTGGCACACTAGTAGACTATCATATTATGAAAAGATCTGGATATTGGGCCATCTCAGATTCAGAGATTTGATTTTTGCAAGATTTTGCAGATTTGCAAGCTGAGATTGCAACGCCAGGGACGGCCGACTCCTTCCTGCGAGCTGCCCACGTCACCCACACAAGAAGAGCTCATCAAATCACTGCAGCGACACTGCACATCCTGCAACACCGTGCGTATGAACGCCACTGCATGACATATGCTGATGATGCAGAAGACCTACCTGAGTTCGAAGACTGGTGTCACCAGAGAGGAGAAGACATTCCCAACTTTCAGTACTGGGCAACTGTGCTGGAACTAGAGATGTTGGTACTGGTCTACGTGCGTTCTCTGCGGCAGGCTTCATTCACGATGTACCTTGATGCCCTGACGGAACTGGTCCCATGGTTCCATGCCTTAGACCACACATACTATGCCAGGTGGGTCCCTGTTCACCTGAGGGACACGGTTGCACTCCCAATGAAGCACCCAGATGTAGCCAGAGAATTCAGGGCTGGCAACTTCACTGTACAGAAGACGAAGAAGGTGTTCTTTTCGATCCCAATGGAATCGAAATCTTGCAAAAATCAAATCTCTGAATCTGAGATGGCCCAATATCCAGATCTTTTCATAATATGATAGTCTACTAGTGTGCCAAATTTGGTGCTTTCCTCACAAAATGCACAATTGTTATGCTAAGTTGCCCCACTATCAGACTTCTGCAGGCAGAATGTTGGGCGATTTGTAAGCTGTACTGATGGAAGAATTCCCCAAGACAGACTGAGATGTTTGATTTGATGCATATGGTGAATACGGTCTCATGAATGTATACTTGATCCTGGCCTGATGTGTTATTGAATTGACTGTGTACATATAGTGTTTGACCCTGTGTGGTTTGTGGTGCTGTTGTGCTCAAGTGAACGATACACCTTGGGTGGCTTTTATTTTAATACTATTCGACCCGCACTTTTGTACGTTAAATGAAATACAATGCATTCACAATGCAAACTGGAACATGGCTTGTCTGTTTCAAACCACTTCCTCAATAATTTTGGGTACAACTTGTGACTTTTTAGCTCACCTGGAACGAAGTTCAGGGGAAGCTTATGCGATGGCGCGTAGTCAGTCGGCCCGCACGTCCATTAACACTTGAAACTTCTTCTCCGAAACCGCTGAAGGGATTGTCACCAAACTTTGCACAAATGATATTTGTTATGTTGTGACTAAAGTTTGTTCACGGCATTAAAAACGTCTGGGTCTAAGGGGGTTTACTGGGGGTCATGTGTTTCCACGTTTGGCCCCACCCCCTTCACCCCCCCCCCCCCCCCCCCCCCACAAAAATAGTAATTTGCTATTTCCTCTGAAACTACCCACACTTTCAATGAAACTTGACCACAACCTTCATCACCCATGATGTACCGAAGTTTGTTCACGGCACTAAGAAAATCAAAGTCTATGGGGGTCAAAGTGGGTCCAAGTTTGACCCCCCGAAATAGGTATTTGATTTTTTCTCTGAAACTACACACACAATTTCGATGAAGCTTGATCACAACCTTCATCACCCGTGATGTACAAAAGTTTTTTTCACGGCAAAAAATCTGCCCCTTTGGGCGTCTATGGGGGGTGGGGGGCGATTGACCCCCAAAATAGGTATTTGTTTGTTTGTTTGTTTAAAGTCTTATGATTATGTTAGCATGATTCTACATTCTTCCCCGTCTTCTAGCAACCATTGAAATTGGTTTAAAATACCCTTAGTCAGTGCAGTATACTGTTTATTCTACCAGGTGAGCACCAGGGGTATCGCCCCTGTGTTTAAGGTGATATCCTGAAGAGCAAAATGATGCAGCAACCATTACTGGTTTGAGGACCCCAGAGCAGATGAGTAGGAAAGAAGAGAGTGCATTAAAAAAAACACCTTTAGAGGCCATTTTCCCCCGCAAGGCGGGGGTTGGCCTTTTTCGGGAACCGTGGTTGTTGTTGTTTTTTGGTCCCCTTGCCGCCAATCAGCGGGAAAGCGGGAAAGAAGAGAGTGCATGTGGACTGATAATTAATTGAAGGTTTCTTTGACCTTGTATTCATTAGCATGCGGGTGACGGGGTTTTGCAGTTGCTTATGTGACTGCGTCCAAGGCATAATGGCTTTACCATTTGAGCTTTTGTCATAAAATTTTCAACAAACCTTTATTATGAGAATATAGAGAACACCAATTAACAAAATCTATATAATAATAGCGTAAGGACTCGACTTTGTTATCCCTTTTATGCCACACCCAGTGACCCGATGCCCACGGCACTAATGGATTTACGATCTATGAACTGCGCTCTTTGTTTATCACGTACAGCCATACTCGAAAAATCTGAATTAGCCGACGTTGGGGCCCAAAAGCATCCGATTAACTGCCGATACGACGCCATCTTACGACGCCATCGTATTGGCGTCTGCTGGGCGAAGGCGAAGCAAGCCGTCCGCTGATTGGACAGGCGAAGGCGAAAGCAAGCCGTCCACTGAGTGGACAATCCAGAGCATGCATTTGTGCCGGTGTCGGCGATCGTTGTTCATGTACGCACTCTTCATTCTCATCTTTCTTCCTAACTCTTACTCGGACAAGCAAATCCCCTATGCCATCCATAATGGTACACTCTATCCATACACCACATCCTCCCTTCCGTGGATGTTCCACGGGTTTCGGATAGTGTATATTATTACTCCCGCCAGGGAGTAATGCATTCGATCGTGTGTGTGCGTGTGTGTGCGTGTGTTTGTGAACAAGATATCTGGAAAGTTCTGAACGGATTTGGATGAAAGTTGGTGGGATGATTGCCCTTGGGATAAGGAAGAATTGATTAGTTTTTGGTGAAGCTCAGGATATTATTCCGGATCCAGGAATTTGTTTTGGGAATTTTTTCGGGAATTTTTTTTTGTTTTCCTTTAAAAACCATTTTTCCGTAATAAATGGAGCGATTGAGAGCAAATTTTCACCATAAGAGGGACTCGGTCTGTAGAATATTTTTTATGGTAATTATGACGTCACAGGTCACGTGGTTTGGCCGCCATATTGTTTTGAGTGAAAAACACTAAAATCCCATATTCTCAAAAACGCCTTAACAGATTGAGGCCAAACTTTGCAGGCGGAATCGCATACCCGTGACGAACAAAAAAGTCAGCGAGCATGACGTCATGCATCACATGGCTTTAGAGTTATGACGGTTTTAAGCACAAACATTTAAAACCTAGCTCCTCCCTCATTTGTGATCCAATCGAAGGGAAACTTCACAGATCTGTTCAGAATATCAGTCTACTAAAATGTGTTTTT
Source organism: Myxine glutinosa (assembly GCF_964187855.1). Classification (NCBI taxonomy): domain Eukaryota; kingdom Metazoa; phylum Chordata; class Myxini; order Myxiniformes; family Myxinidae; genus Myxine; species Myxine glutinosa. The sequence goes on from NC_136268.1 coordinate 93,625,895, forward strand.
GGAATTTGCGATAGGTCACGTAGTTTGGCAGACATCGTTAATTAAACGCAAATAATAAAAACATTTATATCTCTTGAACCACTTCATTGATCGCCGTGGAAAATTCATACTGTAGTAGAAGTCATGAAGAGTAACAAGTGTGCAAAATTTGAAGATCATTGGATGTACGGTCTGGAAGCTAGAAGTTGTTATTGCGTGAAGAAGAAGAGTCTTTGACTGTGGACGATTAATTATTTATCACATGTACAGACTTGCAGGCATCGTTTGACACAATCTCCCGGGTTAATTTGAACCTCAAATAAAATTATAATTCCAGATTTGTCAATGGCTGAGGTATATTAACAAACTTTTTTTTTAAACATCGCATATTCACCCAGGGTTGTGAGAGGCTGAGGAAGAAGAAACCTCGCATGGGCTTCCCAGACCAAATAAATAATTCTGGTTCTGGCTCTGCGACTTTCAGGTTTATTACTCCCGCAAGGGAGTAATGCATTCAATCGTGTCCGTGTGTGTGTGTTCGTGTGTTTGTGAACAAGATATCTGGAAAAGTTCTGAACGGATTTGGATGAAAGTTGGTGGGATGATTGCCCTTGGGATAAGGAAGAATTGATTAGCTTTTGGTGAAGCTCAGGATATTATTCTGGATCCAGGAATTTTTTTGGGGAATTTTTTTGGGAAAGATTTTTTCTGTTTTACTGCATTAAAGCTTTTATTCTTATTCTTAAATGATGTTTTTCTCCTCCAATTCCGAGATATATCAAAATTAATTCTCTGACTGTAAGGGCCTACTTTCTTTTTCATTTATTGTTTTGGGGAGAGGGGATGTTAAACAAAACGTATTATTCCAACTAAAAAACGGCGGGAGTATGCGCTCTACTGAGTGGCGTTCTAGTTTTAACTCGTGTTTTCGTCAAGTTTAATTAGAGTACAGAGAGGATGCGGACGCGCTTTGCATTTTGAGATGTTTTCTAGTGAGGGGCACGAGGAATGTAGTGGGTAAAAGATGTGGAATGTCGTGGGCAAAGGATGTGGAATGTCGTGGGCAAAGGATGTGGAATGTCGTGGGCAAAGGATGTGGAATGTAGTGGGTAAAGGATGTGGAATGTCGTGGGCAAAGGATGTGGAATGTCGTGGGCAAAGGATGTGGAATGTAGTGGGTAAAGGATGTGGTATGTAGTGGGTAAAGGATGTGGAATGTAGTGGGTAAAGAATGTGGAATGTAGTGGGTAAAGAATGTGGAATGTAGTGGGTAAAGGATGTGGAATGTCATGGGTAAAGGATGTGGAATGTAGTGGGTAAAGAATGTGGAATGTCGTGGGTAAAGGATGTGGAATGTCGTGGGCAAAGGATGTGGAATGTAGTGGGTAAAGTGTGGAATGTAGTGGGTAAAGGATGTGGAATGTAGTGGGTAAAGGATGTGGAATGTAGTGGGTAAAGGATGTGTAATGTAGTGGGTAAAGGATGTGGAATGTAGTGGGTAAAGGATGTGGAATGTAGTGGGTAAAGGATGGGGATGTAGTGGGTAAAGGATGTGGAATGTAGTGGCTAAAGGATGTGGAATGTAGTGGGTGAAGGATGTGGAATGTAGTGGGTAAAGAATGTGGAATGTAGTGGGTAAAGGATGTGGAATGTCATGGGTAAAGGATGTGGAATGTAGTGGGTAAAGAATGTGGAATGTCATGGGTAAAGGATGTGGAATGTCGTGGGCAAAGGATGTGGAATGTAGTGGGTAAAGGATGTGTAATGTAGTGGGTAAAGGATGTGGAATGTAGTGGGTAAAGGATGTGGAATGTAGTGGGTAAAGGATGTGGAATGTAGTGGGTAAAGGATGTGGAATGTAGTGGGTAAAGGATGTGGAATGTAGTGGGTAAAGGATGGGGATGTAGTGGGTAAAGGATGTGGAATGTAGTGGCTAAAGGATGTGGAATGTAGTGGGTGAAGGATGTGTAATATTGTGGGCAAAGGATGTGGAATGTAGTGGGAGTCATCACTGTTTGGTGGACGGTACAGAACACATCTGAACAAAATGTGGGAGCGGAGAGGAAGCCGTAGCCAGAGGTACTCCTGGGGGTGAGGTGGAGATGGGGCAGTGCAAGGAGAGTGAGGAAGAGAGTTTTTGATAAAGATAGCCACCCCATCACCAGGACGAGGCTCAGGTCTATCATACCGGAGGAGCGAGTAACCAGGGAGAGATATTAAGGAATGGGAGACATCTTGAAGGAGGAAAGTTTAAGCAGATCAAGTCTGGTTTGTCAGACGCAACCTGTATGGAGAGATCAATCAGGTTTGAGCGAAGGCCCCAGATGTTTGAGGTCCATATCGTTAAAGAAGAGGGAGCATCGGGTATATGACAGGACAGGGGAGGGGTAGGGTCAGATGAGGGGTGAGAGGCGGAGGTAGGGAGAGCAGTTGATAGTGTGTCGGAGATTGCAGAAGAGTTGGGAGAAAGGGAAGGATGAGGAGGACAAAAGGTTTGATGGCGATGGGATGAGGCACAGTGAGGTGTTGTTTGAAGGGGGGGGGGGGGGGGAAGAGCAAAGTCGAAGGTTGGAGAAGGTGGAGAGATGAGGGGGAGAATTGAAAGGGAGGGGGGCGGAGTTTTGAAAGGGAGGGGTGAGGAGGGAGTTTTGAAGGGGAGGACGAGTGGGGAGACTTAGAGGGGAGGGGTGAGGGGGGAATTTATGAGGAGAGGGGGGAGAATTGAAAGGGAAGCGTGAGGGGGGAGAATTGAAAGGGAGGGGGGGAGTTTTGGAGGGGAAGGGTGAGGGGGAGTTTAGAAAGTGGATGATTATTGAAAAACGACTTTTTTTTTTTTTTTTTTTTTTTTTTTTTTTTTTTTTTTTTTTTTTTTTTTTTTTTTTTTTTTTTTTTTTTTTTTTTTTTTTTTTTTTTTTTTTTTTTTTTTTTTTTTGTTTTGTTTTGTTTGTTTGTTTGTTTGTTTTTTTGTATACAAGATCGAGGCTCGTGAAAGAGCGAACATTAATCACACAGAAAGACAAACCGACACATAAAACATATAACATAGGGAGCGGTAGACAAGATGGGGAGAGAAGGGGAAGGACACAAACACAACATTTGAGAGCAGGGACCGAGAGACATGGAGACATCGAGAGATCTGAAAGAGGGCGAGGGCTTTGGGGGGGGGGGCGTGGGAAGGGGGCAGTAGGAGAGGTATAAAACATATGGACACTGCCAGGACTTCTAGGAAAGAAGTTGGAATTTCAAACAAGGTGGATCTGGGGTGAATTAGCGGGGGTAGAAAAGATCAAGGTTTTGGATGGGGGAAGATAAGAGATGGTGGTGAACAGCTGTTTTAAAGACCTAGAGGGAGGAGTGGGATTGAAGGGAGTGAGGGAGTTTGTTCCAGAGGCGGGAGAAAAGAGGAATGAAAGAGTGAAGGTGAGCGGAGAGCCGAGATTTCGGCAGTTTAACCATCAGAGGGTTGCTGGCAGATCTTGTGCGACCTGTAGGAATATTTGGGGGACAGAGCACAGAGAGAGCTGGGGGTGCAAGGCCGGAGAGGAGTCGGTAGAAGACAGAAAGACCACCTACCTGCCTGCGGTGAGTGAGTGAAAGGCCCTCAGAGATAGCTTCATCGCGGGAGATTCCAATAATTCTGAAAGCTTTGGTTTCAACAGCGTGAAGCCGAGCTAGGTGTGAGGCAGGAGCACCGGCCCATAGGGGAGAACAGTATTCCATTGAGCTGCGGATGAAAGCCTTGTATGTGGTGAGGAGCTCAGGTGTGCCGAGGAAGGACTTCGCACGACGGAGGATGCCCAGTCGGCGACTGGCTTTGGAGGCCAGCTTGGAAATGTGGTTTTCCCAAGAAAGATCATGGCAGATAGTGAGACCCAAAATCTTGAGCGACAGAACTTCTTGGAGAGGATTGTTGAGAAAGTAGATGGGAGGGTTGTCCAGTCGATCTTTTCGGAGAGACATAGTAAGAGTGTGAGATTTGTCAGGATTGAAAGACATGTTCCACTTGTTTGACCAGTCTGTGATTTTGTCCAGGTCTTCAGAGAGTGAGGAGACAGCAGACTGCCGATCTGAGGGAAGAGGAATGGAGCGGCAGAGAGTGGAGTCATCAGCAAAGAGATAGAGAGGATTTTCGAGAGAGTCAGAGAGATCATTGATGAAGACCAGAAAAAGCACGGGGCCCAGAACACTGCCTTGGGGAACTCCAGCCTGAACAGGAAGAGGAGATGAGAGAAACCCATTCAGGGCCACACGTTGACGACGACTAGAGAGGAAGTCCGCCAGCCATGCGTGGAGATTTCCATGGATACCAAAGGAGGAGAGTTTGGTGAGCAGAGCGGGGTGCCAGACCGTGTCGAAGGCACGTGATATGTCGAGGGAGACAGCTCTAATTTCCTGTTTGGCATTGAGGACCTCCATCCATTGTTGAGACAGCAGAAGCAGCATGTCCAGAGTAGAGTGACCTGGTCTGAAACCAAATTGATGATCAGAGATCAAGCCATTGGAGAAGAGGAAAGATTTCATATCAGAAGCAATGATGGATTCCATGACTTTGCTGATAATTGGGAGAAGGCTGATTGGTCTGTAGTTGCTAGGATCTGTTTTTGCACCTTTTTTGTGCAAAGCGGTGATGTTGGCTGATTTCCAAGCAGATGGCAGTTGACCTTGAGCAAAAGAGAGGGTGAAGAGAACAGAGAGAGGGTGAGATAGAGCAGCAGAGCAGGATTTTAGGACCCGTGGGCTGATGCCGTCGGGTCCAGTTGCAGAATCAGAGTCGAGGGTTGACAGAAACTTTTCCACCTTGTCAGGAGGAAAGGACACGGAGTCCAGGAGCAGCAGGGTACGACTGGGTATGGTGGGTACAGAGAGGGATGGGTTTGGGACACAAGATTTAGAGGCAAACACAGAGTTGAGGCATTCAGCTTTTTCACGTGCGGAGTCAGCTGTGTAGCCGTTTGAGGTAAGGGAGGGGATGGAGGGGGAACAAACACCAGAAACGGATTTGACCAGACGCCACCAGGATTTGGAAGAGGGAGACAGATAAGAGAGTTCGGTCTTGAGAACGGAGAGATATTGTTTCCTGGCTCTCCTGAGGGTGGACACACACTTGTTTCGGGCTTTGTGAAAGGAAATGAGATTTCCTTCCGTTGGATTTGCTTTCCAGGAGACGAAGGCAAGTTGTTTCTGGGCAACAGCCTCACCACAAGATTCCGTGTACCATGGACGGGAGGAAGGGTATGACAACTGAAGACGAGATGGGATAAATCTGTGCATGAGAGAGAGCAATTTACTTTGGAAGAATTCCCAGGATGAGTTGATGTCAGAGGTGGTAGAGATGGGAGACCAGTCCAGATGATTGATGGCTGCTTGAAGACCGTGCCAGTTGGCCTGAGTGAAATGCCAGACTCGTCGACGCTGAGCAGGCTCCCTGAGGATGGTCAGAGAGATGTCCACTTTAACAAGGACATGATCAGATGATCCGATCGGAGCAGAAGAAGAGCAGCAGACATTTTCAGGGAAGTTAGTCATAACCAAGTCCAGAAGAGAAGATGTTCCGTTGACTGAGATCCGGGTCGGGAAATTGACAGATTGTGTCAGTCCCAGTGAGTCGCAGAAGTCCTTTGCTGAGGAGCCATGGCTGGTGAGAGAGGTACCCACACCCAGCCAACTGGCATGATGACAGTTGAAATCACCACATATGAGGAAGAGAGAGTTGGGATGAGTAGATAGAAGTTGGTCCATATCATCAGACAGCGAGATGTAGATGGAGTCATCACTGTTTGGTGGACGGTACAACACACATATGAACAAGAGGTGGGAGCGAAGGGGAAGCCGTAGCCAGAGGTATCCCTGGGGGTGAGGTGGAGAGAGTGCAGTGCAGGGCGAGTGAGGAAGAGAGTTTTTGATAAAGATAGCAACCCCGCCTCCAGGACGAGGCTCAGGTCTATCATACCGGAGGAGGGAGTAGCCCGGGAGAGATACTATGGAATCAGAGACATCATAAAGGAGGAAAGTTTCTGTTAAGCAGATCACGTCTGGTTTGACAGAAGCAACCTGTATGGAGAGATCAGTTAAGTTTGAACGAAGGCCCCGGATGTTTGAGGTCCATACCGTTAATGAAGAGGAAGGGGGAGCATCAGATACAGAACAGGGGGGAGGAGGGGTAGGGTAAGATGTGGAAGAGGTGGAAGAGGTAGGGAGAGCTGTTGAAGGTGTGTCAGAGATTTCAGAATAGCTCGGAGAAAGGGAAGGATGGGGCGGACAAAAGGTTTGATGGTGATTGGGTGAGCCACAATGAGGTGTTATTTGAGGAGGGGGAAGAGCGAGGCAGAAGGTTGGGGGAGATGGAGGTGAGAGTTTGAAGGGGGAAGAAGCGGGGAGGACGCTTTGAGGAGGGGGAGTGAGAGGGGGGAAATTGAGAAGCAATGAGGGTGGGGAGATTTGAAGGGGAGGGGTGAGGGGGGAGTTTGGGAGGGAAGGGACAAGGGGAGGGATTTGAAAGGGATGGGATATGGGGGAGATTTGGAGGGGAGGGGTGAGGCAGGAGTCTAGGAGGGGAAGGGCGAGGGGGCGTCTTGGTGGGGAGGGGTGAGGGGGTAGTTTAGGAGGGAGGGGGCAAGGGGGGAGATTTGAAAGGGATGGGTGATGGGGAAGATTTGGAGGGGAGGGGTGATGGGGAAGATTTGGAGGGGAGGGGTTATGGGGAAGATTTGGAGGGGAGGGGTGAGATTGGATTTTTGAAAGTGTACGATTTATGGGAAATGAACATTTATTGCAAAATGAGTTTCTTGTGACCTTCGAGTTAAAAATACGTTTAAGGACGCTGGATGGAGGATGGAGTGCAGGAGAGTTTAGGGAATGTCGAAAAAAGGCACTATAGGAGATGGATATTTTTTTTGGGATGAATTGATTTGGTGAGCAAGTCGAAAGCAGCCTTTTAAAGAAGAAGAAGAAAAAGGTGTTATAAAATATGACGGAATACATAACTTGAGGGGAAAGTGTAAACATTGAAGGTTAATGAGTGAAAACTATCTGGGGAAATGGGGGAGAAACACGTGGTCGAAGAACGAACAAGAATGAATAAACGAATGAGAACAGAGAAGGAAATGTTTTTTTGTTTTTTGTTTTTTTTTTTTAGTTGAGATTTACACAAGGAAGTAGGTAGGCTATGGGTGAAAAGACTGGGAATACAGAGAACGAAAGTTATTGGATCACAAACGACGGACCACTGAGAGAAAAACAAAGCCTCAAGGTTGTACAGTGCACACTGTACAAGGCCTTGCTCGCGACACGGCAAACAGACGATCAATTTATGAAAGATAAACACCGAGAAACAACCAAAGTTGCACACAATAACTTCACACACCGAAAGATAAATACAGTTTCGACAAAATACAATTGTGAACAGACTTAACTTCGAAAAACGTGGAGACCGTGTGGAGCTTCGAAAATCCCTGCCGCCGTCTCCAAGATCTCGCGAGATCCATTTATAACAAACAGGGTTTATTGTGATTTTCAAGTCAGAAATCCGTTTGAAAACGACAGAGGAGGGGTGGAATGAAGGTGAGTTTAGAGAATGTAGAAAGGAATGACTGTAAGAGATTGAATTTTTTTTTTTAATGGAATGATTTGATAAGGAAATTGAAAAAAAAGCCTTTTCAATGGGAAGAAAAACAGCGTGTTGTAATAAAACACTGAATAAAACACTGCAGTGGAAAGTTTAAACATATTTAAACAAAACCATGAAAAACGATCTGGAAAAAGTCCCTGAAGTGAGGGCGTGGATCAGAGAAAGGAGAAAGGGTTAAATGAGATGGAGGAAACTAGAATTGGAAAGGCGAGTTTTGGCTGGAGATGGGAAGAAGAGGTGGAAGAAAAGGAGATAAAGGGGGCAGGGCGAGACAACAAGCACATGTGCCCGCGAGGATAGAAGGAAATTTAAAAAACTTTTTTTTTTGTATTTGAAACGTTAAAGGTTAGATGTTGGGGGAGAGGAGAAAATCTTAGAAATAAGCAATACAGCGAAGGAAATTACTTAAATTCACAAAACACTGATGGGGGGGGGGGGGGAAGCCTCCAATTACCAGGCCACGCATGCGGTGCGAACAGAAAACGATTAATTATACACAAGTTTGCACGGATTGCAAGCCAACACTAACTACAAACACACAGTAGCACATACACAATAAAATAACGAGTGGAAATTTGACAAAGACACGAAAGTTTGACAAAGACACAAAAGCCTAGGTCACACATAGGCGGATTTGTCGGCGACTACTGGCGACTGAAAAAATCGCCACCACCCGCCGACAATCGTAATGAAACCGTAATGGACGGTCTTCTGTAGTCGTGGTTATCCTCCCCAGGTCGGCTGCAGTCGGCAAGAGCCGCAAAGGGGCAAAATAATTTTTTAAATGTTTAAAAACGGCGCGCTCAGTCGCAATCGAAAAAAATCCGCCATGCTGTCGCGATGGAACCGCCATGCTGTCGTCGGTATCCGTAATAAGACCGTAAAGCGGCCGCAACCCAGTCGCTCATAGTCTTCCGCAATCGCCCCACCAGCCAGCACGGCAGAGATGCGAATGCCATACGGCCTTCCTGCGGCATCTTCCCGACTACGGGCCGACACTGTTGTGGCTGCATATCGACTACAGAAGAACTGCCACGTCTCCCCTGCGGCTATGGGAGACTGACGACGACAGCAGTAGGACTAGTGGCGGCCGAGTTACGGCCATTGGCGGCAAAGATACGACTGCCTGGCGACTGCATTACGACATACCACGATTCCATGGCAAGACAGGATGGTGTGAGGGTCTCCGTGGAGTGAGGTCCTGTGGTGCCGACAAGGATATGGCTTTATTGTTTGGACTTGGGACTTTTAGGAACTTTATTTTTTGGACTTTGGTCCTTTGGAAACTTTATTTATGGGACTTGGGACCAGTGGAAATAATTTGTTGGACTTTATTTCCATTCTCTCTCCCTGCAGAAAAGTTTGATTATTACATTACAATGATACATCTTTATTAACTTTCTTATTGTACATCAAACATCTTTATGCTTCATGTCACACATCATTGAAATGAATAAAGTGAAATGTAAAATAGAGAAATAAAGATTTAAAAAGTTGTGTGAATCGTCTCCAATCGCCGGCGGTCTTATTGCAGTCTTGCGGACGTCGGAGTAAACCGCCACCCGGCCCCAATGCAGTCGCCGCGATCCGCCATCGGTCGTAATCTAGCCGCCAGACCGTCGCCACGCTGCCGCCGTGCATCCGCAATGCAGTCGTCGTCGATCTTCGACAGTCACCATCCCACTCGGGGCGTCGTCGCAATGCAGTCGCAATGTGGCCGCCTGCAGTCGCCATACTGCCGCCTGACCATATTTGCCCACCCGAAATCGCCAGTAGTCGCCGAAAAATCTTGATCGCCGGCAGTCGCCAGTAGTCGCCAAAATATCCGCCTATGTGTGACCTAGGCAAAACATTTGACAAATTTCACCCCTGTCCGTCTGTTTGTCGGTCCGTTTGTGAACAAAATATCTCAAAACGTTGTGGACGAATTCGGACGATATTTGGCAGAGATGTAGCGTATGTGACATGGACGAAATGATTAGATTTTGGTGAAGATCCGGATTCGGATCCGGCCACTAGAATTTTTAAAGTGATTCTTCACCATTGGGAGATCGGGCCAAAAACTATATATAGCAGGATATCTCAAAATGTTGTGGACGGATTTGGACGAAACTTGGTGGAGAGATTGGGTGTCTGACGAGAACAAATATATTCGATTTTGGTGAAGATCTGAATATGAATTCGGATAAGATAATTATTTGATTTTTAAGTGATTCTTCACCATTGAGGGATCGGGCGAAAAGCGATATATAACATGATATTAAAAAAAGTTATGGACGAGTTATGACTAAATCTGGTGGACGAGTTGGTTGAGTGACAAGAACAAGCCGATTAGATTTTGGTTTAAGTCCGAATCCAGATCCGGCCTATCAATGGGATATATAACGTAAACTTTTCAGCCTGGCGGAGGTGTGCTCACTACGGAGTGCCGTTCTAGTTACCCTCGCCAGAGGAGAGGGTATTGCATTTGAGTACGTTTGTGTTTGTTTGTTTGTTTGTTTGTTTGTCCACACAGAATAAATATGATTTTCTTTGCAACCGTTGGTCCGATTGACAGGAAATTTTCACCATAGGTGCAACTCCACCTGCATAATTTTTAAATGATAAATATGACGTCATACGTCACGTGATATGGCCGTCATATTGGAAAAACTGAAAAACTTTGCACCTCTATATCTCCGAAAGCGCTGCATAGAAAAAATTGAGACATGGCTCATTGTAAAGAACTCCATGAGGAATAAAATGTTAATGATGATGTCATAGGTGCCTCCATTATGACGTCATAATTCGACAAGTACAAAACTTCATCTGTTCAAGATGAAATTTATTGAGCATCATCTCAGGATAAATTGGCGGAGAAAAAAAAAAAGTCGCCGGTCACGTGGTTCGGCCGCCATCTTGGAAAAACCAAAAATAAATTGCACCTCTCTATCTCTGAAAACGCTGCATAGAAAACATTGAGACATGGCTCATTGTAAAGAGCTCTCCATGTGGAATAACATATGTTAATGATGATGTCATAGGTGCCTCCATTATGACGTCATAATTAGACAAGTACAAAACGTCATCCAATCAAGATGAAATTTCTGGAGCATCTAGGGATGGAGAAAAAAAACGATGACTTCTTGGTCACGTGGTTCGGCCGCCATATTTGTTTTAACACAAAAGCCTTAAAAAAAACACTGAAAATACGTCCTGGTGAGGGTCTGTAATCTGATTGCTCTTTCTAGTTCTTATTGCAAGAGGAAAGGACACCAAAGGACTCGGTGTCGTACAATGGAAAGAAACAGAAGTAATTATCTGCAATCAAAGCCTTCAACTGCACTTGCTAATGTTAGAAAACGCCCGTTGTGGCCAGCAATTATTGAAGATTCACCCAAAAAGGATGTGACATTAGGTCTGGACGTTATTAATGAGTGATTATTTACCTTTCATTACAGATGCTTTTGTGTCAGGTGTAGGCGACACTGCCAATCAGCAACCTGTAAAAATATTGAGAGAGACAAGGGAGGGGGCGAGGACAACGCCTGTCTGAACGGCAAGGTCAAGTCTCGGACTTAATGACTTTGCCCACTTGTTTACGGATGCACCTGCTCGTATCCGACTTGGTGTATCACGATGTACAGGTAGGAGATGCTGCGCCAGTAAAACAGCACCTGTACAGGTTGAATCTTGTAAAGTTAGAACATCTTAATAAGGAGGTTGAATACATGCTCCAGAATGACATTGAACGCAGTGACAGTGATTATGGAGTTCACCCTGCGTCCTGGCACCCGAGCGACATGGCAGTTTTCATTTTTGAACTGATTTAAAATAGGTTCATCCATTCCTTAGGATTGATGATTGCATTGACAGGATTGGTCAAGCCGAGTTTATGAGCAAATTTGACTTGTTTAAGGGGTACTGGCAGATTCCTCTTTCTGAACGAGCAAATAAAATTTCCACTTTTGTAACAGCGAATGGACTTTACCAGTATCAAGTTCATCCTTTCGGCCTAAAGAATGGCGCTGTTACATTCCAACGCCAATGACCCTGTTGTGGAGCTTGAGGGGGTTGAAGCGTACATTGATGATGTCATCATTCATTCTACTAGGGCGTGCCCGCACGTACGGGCACGCCCGTACGTGCTTGCCCGTACGTGCGTGCAAAAAAACATGCGTGCAAACAACAACAACAAAAAAAAACTTTGAAACCACGTGGCAGTAACGACCACAGAACCCCCCCCCCTCTATTTACATGAAATCGTTTGGTCCATTCGCAACGACCACAGAACCCCCCCCCCCCTCTATTTACATGAAATGGTTTGGTCCATTCGCAAAGCCAAAGCGAACGGCTTGCGAGTACGGTGACCATACCTTGGGAACCACTTGTCCGATTAATTTCAAACCTTGAAAAGGCACATCCTCGGGTCCCCAGCAATATACCTGGCAAGTTTCAAGTATATCGGACCGGTAGTTGTCGAGAAACAGCGGTCGCATACATACATACATACATACAGACAGACAGACACACACACACACAGAGATTACTGGAATTATAGATAGATAACATGGGACGATCATAAGATCGTGCTTTCTTTTGGCAACATTGATCATTCGTGCTTTCTTTGCAACATTGATCATTCGTGCTTTCTTTGCAACATTGATCATTCTTGCTTTCTTTGCAACATTGATCATTCTTGCTTTCTTTGCAACATTGATCATTCTTGCTTTCTTTGCAACATTGATCATTCGTGCTTTCTTTGCAACATTGATCATTCGTGCTTTCTTTGCAACATTGACTGAGTGTTACGGATTCGGCCCTAATTATTGTTGGTATTATTATTATTGTTGGTTCTCAGGAAGGGTTATTGTGGTTAAAAGGTTTAAAAGCGCTCATGACAAAAATGATGCCGGAAATCGGATAGGGCACCGGAAGAGGTGGAGCGAAGAAGAAGAAGAGCCCGTGAGGCAGAGGCGAAACGATGCGTTTTGTAACAGCTCTGCACCCAGCGTGGTCGAGCGTCCATGGAGAAGGAACTTTGAGGCCTGGAAAGGAATCTCGTGCGATCGTTGTTTATCGCTGGAGTCGTGGAAGCCTGCGAAGCCAGGTACACGTACAGGTGTGAGATTCCGGAGAATCTTCGCCTCAAGGCCACGGCTCGAGGGAGAGCCGTCCGCCATTTCGTCCCGCGCGCTGTCTTCAGCGGAATAGGTTTTTTGTCGTGTCGGGTGGGCTTATCCTCCGGTGGTTTGCCGGGGACAGCTGTGCAATAAAGCGGCGTCTGAAGATTGCCCTGCGGTTCGCCGATTGAACAGCAAATGTGTACGCACGCGTCTTTGGAGATTTCCCTTCCTACCCCGAGTGCTGGGTGTTGGACCACGTGACTTCTGTGTCGCTTCGGCCGTCTACGCCTCGGTTGCTCTTGAGCGGACATTGGTTCAACGATCGCCGGAGCACATCAACTTCGCCTTGGAGGGGTATAGAGACATTGTGGAGGGCTCGGTTCCATTTCCTGGGAGGCCCGTGAGTTTGGGGTTATGTTACCATCTCAAGATATTTATTGTATTGTATTGTATTGTGTTATTCCCGTGTGATTTTTAATATATTCTTTTGTTGATAACCATTGGTGTGGTTTCCTTATTGATTTGGATTGCTTCCTTTGAGGATTTCATGGAGGGTTTCAGTAGTGATTGATTTCGACATGGAATAACATATATATCTTTCTGCCGGGGTTCCTCTCGGGGTTCGGGGGTTACCGAGACCAGGAGATTGCAGAGGACCCTGTAACACGGAGGCCAAACTGACTGTGAATCTCGTAAAATCTCAATTTACTAAAGCACAGGTTGTATGTATTCTTTGGTCATGTTGTGGGTCAGTCAGGTTCAACCAATGAAAGCAAAGGTCTAAGCAATTGATAGCTTGACAGCACCTAAAGGTAAAAAAAAAAAAAAACTCGATTTCTGGATAGAGCTGGATGGTATCAGAGATTTTGGTCCCCTTGAGTAATTTGCTCAGTAAGAAAGCAAAACTTGTATTGGATGACAAATGAATGAATGAATGAATGATCGTTTTTAAGGTCATTTTCCCCGCTAGAGTGGGGGTTAGCCTTGCGGGCCCCATGACAATCATGGTTCCCTGTTTGAGGCAATGTTTTTATGGCCAGATGCCCTTCCTGACGCCAAACCTTAGTCGCCTCTTACGAGGCGCAGGGATACGGTGTGCCTATTCTAAGCCGGGGTACACACCGGGATCATTCATCCCAGCAAGCTGGTACTCAATTTGCCGACCTCGGAAGGATGACAGGCTGAGTCAACCCCCCTGGCGTTAATTCAGCGATCGACCAGGATTCGAACCCAGGATCCTAGGATCCCAAGCCGGCACCCTAACCGCTAAGCCAACACCAGGCTTGACAGGTATTGGATGACACCAGGTATTGGATGACAAATGTCAGACTGTATTTGACAAAATTAAAACCATATTTATGAGCTCTCCAGTTCTTGCCGCATCAAGTTTTCAGAGAAAGTTCAAATTGGCTGTGGATGCTGGTGATGTGAGAGCTAAAGCCGTTTAACTGCAGGAAGATGATAAAGGCATATATCGCCCTGTACGCCATTACTCAAAAACGTTTAACCAACACCAGAACTATTCAACAATAGAAAGAGACCCTTGCTCTTCTGCTAACTTTGCAACAGTTTGAGGTGTTAAAGTTTTTCAATGGTTGCTGGAAGAAACCAATTTGCTATAGTTGCTAGAAGACGGGGCAGCATGTAGAATCATACTAACATAATCATAAGACTTTAAACAAACAAAAAAATTCCTATTTTGGGGGGCAACCCCCATCCCCTTCCCCAACCCCATATACAGTACCGCCTAAGACCCCAATTTTTCGAATGCCTTGAACAAACTCTGGTACATCACGGGTGATGAAGGTTATGGTAAAGTTTCATCGAAATAGTGTGTGTAGTTTCAGAGAAAAAAGCAAATACCTATTTTGGGGGGGTCAAACCCGGATCCACTTTGACCCCCGGTAAATCCCCTTAGACCCAGATTTTCTTTTTAATGCCGTGAACAAAATTTAGTCACAACATAACAAATAACACTTGTGCCAAGTTTGGTCACAATCCCTTCAGCGGTTTCAGAGAAGTTGCAAGTGTTTACAGACGGACAGACGGACTGACGGACTGACGACGCGCCATCACATAAGCTCCCCTGAATTTCGTTCCAGGTAAGCTAAAAATCAGAGATTGATGAGATGGAGCTTGGCTTAACAAGAATTCAATTTGGAAATTAAACACAGTGAATGCAAAGACAATGTGATTGCAGATACTCTGTTAAGATCTGAATATGTCTGGAATTGTTCTTGGTGTCAGTTGGGAGACAGAGAGGAGGATAAGCTGGGTTTTTCTGTATTTCTAAGTGCCAGTGAATTGTGGAATTTGTGTGAACTCATAACTGTGGAATTTTGTTGTTTAGACTTCATGTAAAAGGCAACAAGGTTATTCGACTAAAGGTAGCGTGCCTCCAATATGTGTCCAGAAAATGATTTCGTAGCGCAACTCTTGGGGCAACATGAAAACATTTGAATTCAATAGTCAATAGTATGCTGGGTGCTAATATCAAAATCCACAACCCCAAAACTAACCAGTTTTTTTATTAACTAGGGCATGCCCGTACTATATATATATCTAAAATTATATCCCCCCCCTCTATTTACATGAAATGGTTTGGTCCAAAGCGAACGGCTTGCGAGTACGGTGACAATCCCCCCCCCCTCTATTTACATGAAATGGTTTGGTCCAAAGCGAACGGCTTGCGGAGTTTGGTAAAGAAATCGCCATAGCGTGCACAAACGCGCAGGAAAGCGAAAGAATCGCAAATTAGTTTTAATTAGTTTTAAAACATAGTTTAACGCCAACATAGTTTGCCAACGTGAAATAAATGAATACGCTCTCAAATGTGCCGTCCGAGGCAGAGTCTGTTCGGCACGTTCGGCACACGTGATAGCTCGCTGCTCTCTGATTGGTTGAATCGTTTTTTGGACATAGCTCGGTAACTACTTGTCCGATTAATATGAAACCTTGAAAAGGCACATCCTCGGGTCCCCAGCAATATACCTGGCAAGTTTCAAGTATATCGGACCCGTGGTTGTCGAGAAACAGCGGTCACAGACAAACACACAGACATACACACATACACACACACAGAGATTACTGGAATTATAGATAGACTAGGGCATGCCCGTACTATATATATATCTAAAATTATATCCCCCCCTCTATTTACATGAAATGGTTTGGTCCATTCGCAAAGCCAAAGCGAACGGCTTGCGAGTACGGTGACAATCCCCCCCCTCTATTTACATGAAATGGTTTGGTCCAAAGCGAACGGCTTGCGAGTACGGTGACAATCCCCCCCCTCTATTTACATGAAATGGTTTGGTCCAAAGCGAACGGCTTGCGAGTACGGTGACAATCCCCCCCCTCTATTTACATGAAATGGTTTGGTCCAAAGCGAACGGCTTGCGGAGTTTGGTAAAGAAATCGCCATAGCTCGGTAACTACTTGTCCGATTAATATGAAACCTTGAAAAGGCACATCCTCGGGTCCCCAGCAATATACCTGGCAAGTTTCAAGTATATCGGACCCGTGGTTGTCGAGAAACAGCGGTCACAGACATACATACATACATACATACATACACACAGAGATTACTGGAATTATAGATAGATATACATTTTAATTATGCTTCATAAAAGCAGCGCCCTCTATTGGCCAATATTGGATAGTTGTGTATATTACAATAGGAACATGTTATGGGGGTGTTATTTTGAGTATTGTCTCTTGCACGTTTCCGAAGCATCAACATTTGTTTCATTTGGGGATAGGGATACGGGGGGAATGGGTTGACAGGTCCTCCATTCTAAATTCATTCTGAAAAATTGTACAGTTAAGCATTTTTAAATGGATGGATTGCATAACCACGCACCCCAAAACATCACCCTCCTCTAATTCTGACCCAAAGCCTTGTTTGCATTATGAAAATGCTTTCAATACTATGGATTTCCCCTCGATTTATAATTTTGTAATAAATTTCAGCCATCATCAGCTACATTCCAGTCGCTATAATTTTGATTTGACAAACGTCGTATTATAACTAAACAACTTGTGACACCAGCAAATGTACACTGAATGTGATGCAGCACAATGAAATTGATGGCTGTAATATTTATTTTTCATGAATAAAACCAATCAATGAATTTCCGATAATTTCTTCAATTTTGTTTTTAAATAAAGGTACGACAAAACAACAAGGGGGGAAATGTGTGACGCGTCCTTCTCTGTTCATTTTGCATTTCTGGTTGCTGTTGCTTTTCTACTTCTTCTTTTTTTGTTGTATACAAGATCGAGGCTTGTGTAAGAGCTAACTGATCACAAAAAGACAAACTGACACATAAAACACATGATAAAGGGAGCGGGAGGCAAGATGGGGAGAGAGAGGGAAGCACACAAGTACAACATTTGAGAGCAGGGACATCAGGAGATCTGTGGGAGGGAGAGGGCTTGGGGGGAGGAGGCACGGCAATGGGGGGGGGGGGGGGGGGCAGGGGTAGAGGTATAAAACACATGGACACTGCTACGACTTCAAGGAAAGAAGTTGGTATTTCAGAAAAGTGGATTTGGGTTGAATTAACGGGGGTAGAAAAGATCAAGGTTTTGGATGGGGGAAGATGAGAGATGGTGGTGAACAGCTGTTTTAAAGAGCTGGAGGGAGGAGTGGGATTGAAGAGAGTGAGGGAGATTGTTCCAGAGGGGGGAAAAAATAGGAAGGAAATAGTGAAGGAGGTAGAGTTTTAAAAAAAATACATTAAATACACCCTTTATAAATAAAAATCCTCATTTTCATCTTCAACCCTAACAGGACATGTGCTAGTTAACAGGACCAGATTTAATATGTATTCTGTCCAAGGTTATGTGAATTCCTAACAACAAAGCAAATTAAATTGTGATGTAGTTCAAGAAGTTTATTGAAAACATATGCAACACTTCCCCAAAATAGGTATTTGCTTTCTTCTCAGAAACTACACACACCATTCAGATGAAACCTGACTACAATGTTCATCACATGTGATGTGCCAAAGTTTGTTCACGGCATTTAACAAATTGAGGTCGAAGGTGGTCTGTGGGGGGACATCAGAGCGTCGTGGTGACTGTTGTTCCTGATCAAGGTGAGCTTCAGGACCCGCGGTCTTATTTTTAAAGCATAGGGGCAATACCCCTGGTGCTCACCTCGTAGAATAAACAGCATACGTGTAAGGTATCTCGACAAACTACGATCAATTGTAGTACACGTTTATTCACTCGGCCGATACAGGCCCGATTAACTGCCGCGCCATCCGAGCTGGGGCGTAGGGATACAATGCGGTCCCGGTGTAGGGATACAACGGTGAATATTTGCAGCTTCATACATGACATCCTCCCCTTTAAGTCCAAAATTACCAAGAGCAATACGTGCTAGATTTCAAGAATTGACATTTCAAAAGCAACATTTCCAAAACATGTGAAAATATGTGTGCAAACGGTTATGAGAACAAGAAGAAGAAGAACAACAACAACAACAGCAGAGGGCACTCTATGAGCAGCGTCTGCGACGCGGCTAATAATGAAAATACGTGAAAATAGAACATGTGTCACCGTGAAAATAGAACATGTGTCACCGTGAAAAAAAACATCTTCAAAGATTCAACCGGTCGGCTTTTCTCTCACGCATTGAGCGTCGCGGTGTACCAGTGGATACAGAGTCCGAGGTGATTCCTTTGGGTCGCGGTGTACCAGTGGATACAGAGTCCGAGGTGATTCCTTTGGGTCTCGGTGTACCAGTGGATACAGAGTCCGAGGTGATTCCTTTGGGTCGCGGTGTACCAGTGGATACAGAGTCCGAGGTGATTCCTTTGGGTCGCGGTGTACCAGTGGATACAGAGTCCGAGGTGATTCCTTTGGTCTCCACGAAGGGTGTAACGTTCGCAGAGGTTTTCGGGGCATCCGAGCCGCCGGCTGGAGCGGCCACGACGATCTTCGGCAGTGGCGGGTCGAACTGTTGTCCTGACTGTGACGATGCTGCAGGCTCTATCGACTCACAGTGACGGTAGGTTATGTGGTCCTGATGTCGACGAATTTCGCGGCCGTCCTGCAGGCGAATCAC
This sequence comes from Myxine glutinosa, assembly GCF_964187855.1. Lineage (NCBI taxonomy): Eukaryota > Metazoa > Chordata > Myxini > Myxiniformes > Myxinidae > Myxine > Myxine glutinosa. The sequence continues at coordinate 93,644,682 of NC_136268.1, forward strand.
GCAGGACAGTGGACCTGGCTTCTCGATGATGTCCCCCGGTAGCCACGTCGCACCTGCACCAAAATTTCGGGCAAACACTGGATCTCCAATGTTGATACATCGACTGTTGGACGTCTTATCGTGCACCAACTTTTGATTAAGCTGGCTCTGATAAACATTTGATGATATGTCTGGTTTGAGATTGTCAAGTGTCGATCTCAAGTGTCGTTTCATCAATAACTCAGCCGGAGCTGCACCGGTTGTTGATTGTGGCGTGATGCGGTATTTGAACAGGAGACGAGAAAGCTTTGTTTCCAGGGTTCCCTCCTGAAGTTTCTGCAATCCGGATTTGATGATTCCCACGGATCGTTCGGCCAAGCCATTTGAAGCCTGGTGATGTGGGCTCACAAACTTATGTTTGATGCCGTTACGACACGTGAACTCAGCAAACTCGGAACTGGAAAAACACGAACCGTTATCACTCACGATCATCCTGGGCAGACCATGAGTGGCGAAACAGCGTCTGAGTCTTTCGGTGACAATGGCTGACGTAGTAGCCTACCACGCGTCACATAGGCATCAATCCATTTTGTGTGCGCGTCCGTAATTATTAGCATCATGCTGCCGTTAATAGGCCCGGCATAATCGAGATGTAGGCGATGCCACGGTTCGCTGGGCCATTCCCAGGGATGCAGTGGTGCTTTCGCAGGTGTATTCCGGGTGCTCTGGCAGGGGTAACAATGTCGAACATGATGTTCGATATCAGCATCAAGATTCGGCCACCACACATAGTTTCTAGCGAGTGACTTCATCTTCACAATCCCGGGGTGACAGTCATGGATTTCATCCATGACCCTGGAACACAGATTTTTTGGGATCACGACACGACATCCCCACAGTAGGCAACCATTTTCCACGCTGAGTTCGTTTTTACGTGCTTTAAAAGCCGCAAAATCTGGGTCACCCTCAGGTAGCAAATGCAATCAAGCTGTACAGCCTGGACAGTTCTGGACAGAACGGGGTCTCGTCGAGTATGAGTGCGGATCTGGCCGGAATCGACAGCACAATCTTCCAGATGATCCATCAGTGCGATAATGGATCCTGGTGTAGGCGAATCATCAACGGATTCTGGAAGGGGTAACCGACTCATGGCATCTGCATTTGTGATAGACGAACCGGGCTTATAACATATGGTGTAGTCATAAGCAGCGAGAAACAGGGACCAGCGGATGATTCGGGGCGGTAGTGTGTCAGATGTCGCCTTAGTTGGACCAAACAGACTGATCAGCGGCTTGTGATCAGTGCGAATCGTGAAATGATGTCCAAGAAGGTACTGGCGAAATTTGCTGACGCCGAAAACGATTCCCAATCCTTCCTTGTCAAGTTGGGAATAGTTCTTCTTTGCCAGGGACAACGTTCTGGATGCAAATGCAACCGGTCTTTCCGTACCATCAGGCATCACATGTGATAATACACTCCCCACTCCATACCGACAGGCATCGCATGTCAGCACAAGATCCTTCTCTGGATCAAAATGAACGAGAACATTGGACGATTTGAGCAGATCCTTAGAAGTCTGGAATGCTGATTGTTCAGTAGACCCCCAGCTCCAGGAGACTCCTTTCCTCAAAAGCCGATAAAGGGGGCCCAAAACGTCGGTCACATTCGGGATGTAACGACCATAGAACTGAAGCAAACCGAGGTATGACTTAAATTCGGTCACGTCTCGTGGAGCAGGAGCATCCTTGATAGCTCGGACTTTCTCATCTGTCGGGTGTAGACCCTCGGCATCAATCGTATGACCCAGGTACGTGACTGATGGCACCATAAACTTGCACTTGTCTCGACGCAAACGTAGGCCGGAGTCCGAAATCTTCTTCAGAACTCCATCCAGGTTTTGTAGATGTTCCACGTCCGTACGACCAGTAACCAGAATATCATCCTGGCAACAAACGACGTTGCGTTCGGCGGCAAACAAACTGTCCATGACACGCTGATAAATTCCAGGTGCAGATTTCACTCCAAAACTGAGTCGGTGGTACCTGTACAACCTACGATGCGTGTTGATGGTAAGCTACTGTTTCGAATTCTCGTCCAAGCGGAGCTGTAGATAGGCGGATTTGAGATCGAGTTTCGTAAAAGTCTTGCCTCCCGTGAGACGAGCATAGAGGTCTTCGATCCTCGGGATTGGATATTTATCCAATGAAAAACACTTGTTCACAGTCATTTTATAATCTCCACATATGCGGATGGACTGGTCCGATTTTATGACCGGAACGATGGGCGCCGCCCATTCGGCATACTGGATTTGCTCGATGATCCCCAGATTTTCAAGATGATCCAGTTCCTTGTCAATCCGCTAACGCAGGGCGAAAGGGACTGGGCGAGCTCTGCAAAATATAGGATTGGCATCCCGGTCAACACTGAGTTTAGCCGTATGTCCTTTCAAGGTTCCAAGCTCATCCTTGAAGACATCTGGGTACGTATCCAGCACATTTTTGAGTGTGTATGCTGCGGTAGGAGAAACGTTGGCTGCCTGGAGTTGATGAATGCTTTTCCACCTCAGTTGAATTATGCTCGACCAGTTCCTGCCGAGTAAGGAAGGGCCCTTTCCAGGAATGACGATCAGGGGTAGGTGAAACTCACGGTTATCGTAACCCACCGTGACGTCACATGTACCGCAGGGAACAATCTTCTCACCTGTATAGGTGGAGAGTCCGTAGGTAGTAGGTTTCAGATGGGGTCGGTCAGCATCACTCCACAGGTTTGTGAAAACAGCATGCCTGATGAGCGAGACGGCCGCACCAGTGTCGACCTCCATTTGCAATGGTCGATTGTTGACGACAACAGTGGCAAGAAGAGGGTCCCGCCTATGGTGAGAATCAATATGAAGCAGGTCATACGATTCTGAGTTGTCGGAAACAGAGCTCACCTGGTCAAGCTCAGGTTCCTCCGAACCGATAAACTGATGAATCTTGTCAGCAGCTTTTCCTTTTCCCGATTTGCAAGTGATGCAAGCTGGAGCAATATGGCCAGTTTTCGAACAGAAATGGCAGGTCGCATCTTTGAACCGACACGTCTCTGGAGGGTGCTTTCCGTTGCACCGAAAACATTTGTTGTGTGTTTGAGACTGCACTGGCTTCTGACGAGGAGCCTTGTTCCAACGTTTTGGCTGAACATGATCCAACCGATTCAGAGCAGGGCTGGTACCAGACGAGCGAGTGGCACCGATGCTTGTAGCGTTGCGTTCAGCACTTTCCATGGAAATGGCGGTCGGTGTCTCTGGCATTTTGGAACGTCAGTCTTCTCTCAGCAAGCAGGCGTCTACGAGTGCGGTCATCGGACATGCCAACCACCAGCAAATCACGGAGCATGTCATCAATCGTGTCCCCAAACTCACACAGATGTGACAGTTTTTTGAGGTGTGCAATGAAGTCTGCGATCGACTGACCTTGCTGCTGTCTGCACATGTAAAAATTAAACCGACTCAGGATGACTGAAGGAGATGGATTACAATGTTCCTTCAAAGCGGCCTTGAGCTCTGCATACGTGAGCTCCTGGATTGTCCGAGGCCGAATCAGGTTTTTTACGAGTGTGAAGGTCTCACCTCCGCAAACGGACCGGAACAGGCCTTCATCCGGGCTTCGGTCGCGATGCCGTTCGCCTCGAAGTAAAAGGACAACCGCTCAGAATACGTGTCAAAATCTCGCTCATTAGGGTCGAATTCATCCATATGGCCGAAAGAAGTCATGGTCTAGATGTTTATCCTCGTCGCCATGTAAGGTATCTCGACAAACTACGATCAATTGTAGTAAACGTTTATTCACTCTGGCGATACAGGCCCGATTAACTGCAACGCCATCCGAGCTGGGGCGTAGGGATACAATGTGGTCCCGGTGTAGGGAATAGGGATACAACGGTGAATATTTGCAGCTTCATCCATGACAATATGCACCGACTAAAGGTATTTTAAACCAATTTGAATGGTTTCTGAAAAACAGGGCAGCATGTAGAATCATACTAACATAATCAAAAGACTTTAAACAAACAACCCAAAAAAATACCGATTTTGGGGCAACCCTGTGATATGGTCGGGGACGCATGGACGGATGAGACCCAGTCCAAAGGCAAAGGGGGCTAATAAACTGACAGCACTAACTCGACATGAAATGTGTTGAACAAACAAATGAAGGTGTAATCCGACCTGGGCTCCTACAGCTTCCCTCTGGCGTCTTGCGTGCCACCATTGACACCTTTTAGTTTACTGTTGTGGCGGACACGATGGCTTGCTGGCGCAATGACATAATTCCACGTACCAGTGGGTGTCGGCCACACCCCAGGTGAGGCGTGGCCTCCGGATATACACGCGGGCTCGCAGCCCCGAGCACGGCAGTGCTGACGAGTGAGCAACGAATAAAGAGCTCGAGTTAACCCAAAACGTTGTGGCCTACCTTTGTTTAACGTGTGTGCCCAGCACCACACTGGTGACCTCCGACTGGTTCAGCCGTTGCTGTTCCCCAAATGCGCCATGGCCATCAACGCTGTCGCGATCAAGCTCCCGGAGTTCTGGGAGGCCCAGGCTGACACCTGGTTTCTACAGGCCGAGGCCCAATTCCAGCTCCGGGGCGTCACGGCGGACGACACGAGGTACTTTTACGTGGACGCTGCCCTTGGATCCGGCACGGCCGCCCGAGTCGTGTCCTTCCTCCGGCACCCGCCGGACGAGAGCAAGTACGCGGCGCTCAAGCGGCTTCTCGACACGTTTGGCCTCACAGAGGCCGACCGCGCTGACCGTCTTTTGGACCTTCCCGTCCTCGGCGACACACGACCGTCCGCCTGCATGGATTACATGCTGTCCCTACTCGGCGACGGCCACGCAGATTTCCTTTTCCGTGCTCTCTTCCTCCGCCAGCTACCTGTACAGGTGCGGCTTGCGCGGGCCGGTTCGACCATTATAGAAACGCACGCCCTGGCAAGGGAGGCGGACAAGTTTTTCGCAGCCCACGATGCACGGCCGGCATATAGCACGGCCGTCGTGGATCCCGGCGCTGCGCACGGCGCAGGTTTGGCGGATCCGCGTTTGCGTTCGGATCCTCCCGAACACGGCGCAGGTTTGGCGGATCCGCGTTTGCGTTCGGATCCTCCCGAACACGGCGCAGGTTGGGCGGATCCGTGCATGGCCGCCGCCACGCCCCACCCACCACCGTCGTCACGACCGGCGCGACAACCACCACCGGGCCAGACCTGGTGTCACTTCTATACCAGGTTCGGCCACAAGGCCAGGTCCTGCCGCCCGCCTTGTACTTTTGGCAGGTCGGGAAATGGCCAGGCCGGCGCTCGCTTCCTGCCATGAGCGTCGGCCATACTGGCAGCCTTCTGTTCATAACAGACACATCCTCGGGTCGTCGCTTCCTGTGCGACACGGCAGCGCAGGTGAGCGTCCTCCCTGCCTCCGCGTCCGACAAGCAAGCTGAGGGCCGGGGCCCCGCTTTGCTTGCCGCCAACGGCACGCCCATCCGCACGTTCGGGAAGCGTTGTCTCTCGTTGCGGTTCGGGGGGCAGCGCTTTCAGTGGTCGTTCGTTACCGCTAGTGTCCCCATGGGCCTACTCGGAGCGGACTTCCTCTGTCCGCATGGGCTGCTGGTGGACGTGAGGCACAGACACCTTGTCCAAGCCGAAACCTTCAGCTCGCTTGCTTGCGCGCTGAGCAGTTTGTTGAGCAGCTCCCTGGGCGGCTCACCGAGCGGCTCGCCAAGCGGCTTGCTGAGCGGTTCGGTCCCGGCGAGGTTCGTCTGCACGCTTCCGGCAGCGGACGAGTTCACCCGCCTCCTCGCCAGTTTCCCGGCCCTCACGCGGCCCACCTTCTCGGCGGTGGCCGTCAAGCACGGGGTGGAGCATCACATCCCCACCGTCGGGCCACCGGTCTATGCCCGGGCGCGCCGCCTCGACCCGGCGAAGCTCGCGGTGGCGCAGGAGGAGTTCGCCATGCTGGAGCGACTGGGCATCGTCCGGCGCTCCAACAGCGCATGGGCATCGCCGCTGCACATTGTGCCCAAGCCCGGCGGCGGGTGGCGGCCGTGCGGAGACGACCGCCGCCTCAATGATGCTACCACCCCCGACCGCTACCCGGTCCCTCACATCCAGGACTTTTCCGCCCGGTTGGCAAAAATGTCCCTCTTCTCCAAGGTGGACCTCATCCACGGATACCACCAGGTCCCCGTCAGGCCGGAGGACATACCGAAGACGGCCGTCATCACACCATTCAGCCTCTTCGAGTTTCTGCGGATGCCCTTCGGGTTGAAGAATGCGGCCCAGGTGTTCCAGCGGCTTATGGACAGCGTCTTGCGTGACTTGGACTTCGTGTACGTCTACCTGGACGACATCCTCGTCGCAAGCGTGTCCCGTGAGGAACACCTCCGCCATCTCCGCACGCTCTTCGAACGCCTGGGCCAGCATGGCCTGATAATCAACCCCGCCGAGTGCCGGTTCGGCGTCACCGAATTCGACTTTTTGGGGCACCGCGTCACCAGGCACGGGGCCATCCCCTTACCGGCCAAGGTGGAGGCGGTCAGGGGTTTTCCGCGCCCCCGCACGATCAAGGGGCTCCATGAGTTCCTGGGCATGGTGAACCTTTATCACCGTTTCCTGCCCCGCATCGCCCAGCTCCTGCACCCCCTGCACGAGGCCCTCCGGGGGAAGCCGGGCTAAGGCGACGTGGCCTGGACCGAGCCGATCGACGCGGCGTTCGCGGGCACGAAGCTTGCCTTGGCTAACGCCACCATGCTCGCGCACCCGGCGCCCGATGCACCGATCGCCCTCACCACCGACGCGTCGGATTACGCAGTGGGCGCGATGCACGAGCAATGGGTGCAGGGAGCTTGGCAGCCGCTGGCGTTTTTTAGCCGGCAGCTCCGCCCGCACGAACGATGGTACAGTACCTTCGACCGCGAGCTGCTCGGGCTCCACCTGGCGGTCCGGCACTTCCGCCATCTGCTCGAGGGCCGCCCGTTCGCGGCCTTCGTCGACCACAAGCCCCTGGTTTTCACGATGGCCAAGGTCGCCAAGCCGTGGTCGGCCCGGCAGCAGCGTCACCTCTCGGCCATGTCCGAGTACACGACGGTCATCCGGCACGTCGCGGGGATGGACAACCCAGTGGCGGATTGCCTTTCCCGGTCCGTCGCCCACGCGGTCCACCTCGGGATCAACTATGCCCAGATGGCGGCGGACCAGTCCGCCAACCCCGCCGTCCAGGCTTTTCGGACCACCGTCACGGGCCTCCGCGTCACCGAGGTACCGTTCGACGGCGCGGGCACGGCCCTCTTCTGCGACGTCTCCCTCGGCCGGCCTCGCCCCATCGTGCCCGCTGGCTGGCAGCGCCGGGTTTTTGACGCCATCCACGGCTTGTCCCACCCGGGCACGAAGGCCTCCCAAAAGCTGGTCGCCGACAAGTTCGTCTGGCATGGCCTCCGGAAGGCCATCCGCGATTGGGCCAGGACGTGCCTCGCGTGCCAGTGCGCAAAGGTTCACCGCCACACCCGGGCCCCGTTGGCCCCGTTTACGGTGCCCGAACTTAGGTTCGACCACGTTCACGTGGACCTGGTGGGACCTCTGCCCCCCTCGCGGGGTTTCACCCACGTCCTCACCATGGTGGACCGCACCACCCGGTGGCCGGAGGCCGTGCTTCTGGCAGCAACGATGGCGGCGGACGTTGCGCAGGCGTTCATTGCCATTTGGGTTGCCCGGTTCGGCGCCCCCTCGGACATCTCGTCCGACTGCGGCCCCCAGTTCACCTCGGAGCTCTGGGGGGCGGTAGCGCGGGGGCTCGGCATCCAGCTGCACCACACCACGGCCTACCACCCCCAGGCCAACAGCCTGTGCGAGCGCTTCCATCGCACCATGAAGGCCGCACTCCGGGCCAGCCTCCGCGACGGCGGCTGGGTCGACAGGCTCCCCTGGGTCCTGCTGGGCCTCAGGACGGCGCCCACGGATGACCTGCGCGCATCCACGGCGGAGTTGGTCTTCGGACAACCGCTGCGGGTGCCGGGCGAGTTCCTCCCCGACTCCACGGCACCATGGCGACTCCACGGCGCAGCAGCGCTCCGCCCTGCAGGAGAGCGCCCGGAGGTTCGCCTCGGTGCCGACGGCGCACCACGGTTGCCCGCCAACGCACGTCGCCCTGGAGCTTCGCACGGCGGAGGACGTGTTCGTCCGCCATGACGCCCACCGGACACCGCTGCGGCCCCCGTATGACGGGCCCTTCCGCGTGCTGGAGACCGGGGCGAAGCATTTCACCCTGGACATCGGCGGTACTCCTGACCGCGTCTCCGTGGACCGCCTCAAGCCGGCCCACCTCGACTTGGACCACCCCCCGCCAGCGGCTCTGCCCCCGCGTCGGGGCCGCCCCCCTGCGGGCGGACCCCCGGCACCGCCCAACCCCGCCGTCACGCCACCCCCCTGCCCTGCACCCATCCCAGATGCCGCCAGAGACATCCCAGATGGCATCCCGGCATCTCCGACGCCGCCAGCCGCCAGCCGCCAGAGGGCGCTTCGGCCGGGTCATCCGGTTGCCCCGCAAACTGACCCTTCAGGTGCGCGGGAATTCTGGGGGGCGCGTGTGGCGGACACGATGGCTCGCTGGCGCAATGACATAATTCTGCGCACCAGTGGGTGTCGGCCACGCCCCAGGTGAGGCGTGGCCTCCGGAGATACACGCGGGCTCGCAGCCCCGAGCACGGCAGTGCTGACGAGTGAGCAACGAATAAAGAGCTCGAGTTAACCCAAAGCGTTGTGGCCTACCTTTGTTTAACGTGTGTGCCCAGCACCACACTGTTTTACTTTTAGTTTGAGCCATAAAATTATTCTCTGGCTCAGTAGCTTGACTTGGTGTCAAATAAATCGAAACTTCTGACTTTTTTGCTTTGTTATTGCAATTGAAGATACAACAACTTTTGACCATGGCTGCAATGACGGCAATATCGAGGGAAGAAAATAACACTACGAAGTAGTGCAAAAAGCGAAATAGGTGAGGGCAACACTACCGGAAGTAAGCTGTAACACGTGCCCTTTTGTGGTTTGTTTTCAACGTATCCACTCACGTGACTGTTGTTGCGTCGGGTGCACTAACCGGAAGTTACGTAGTTCCGCGGACGCCGATCGCGTATGGACCTTATGCATTGACGTCACGAAGCACATAACAACTAATCGCGACGCCATCTTAGAGGGCAAACAAAGGCCCTGACGACGCGTTCATGTGTGAGTCAACTGCGATCGCAACTAATTGCGTCAACTAACTGCGTCATCTAATTCCACATGGTGAATGAATCATAAAAATTATTTTTTGGTGAAGTAACAATGGATATGGTAATGTTTGAAATGTTTCTGTAGAAATGTATACACTACATATTTTCTGTGAACAATAAATGAAGCTGCAGATGATATGTGTTCATATGTTTTGAAGCTGACACAACTGTGGCAATAAAACTGCCGCAACTTTATATTACTTGTCATTTTGTTTTGTTTCATGTGCGTATTTAACAATGTGTATCACTAATAAGGCAATACTGTTGATCCATAAAATAACACTTCCATGATAATCAGTCCATAGGAACTACTCCTGGACAAAGATTTACGAGAGCACACGCAACTTGTACGGTTTTGTTCACAGTTGCTTCTGGCGATGTCCCATCATTTATCAGTGTGATGGGAATGCGATTTTGGAGTACAGTATATTTTTGTTTCACCATTCCAATTACCCGTTCAACATGGATCCGAACACAAGAAAGTTATCTACTCCAGTTACTGCTCCAGTCAACTTCTACTTTTTCAAGTTGCTTCTTTCCCTTGGTGAATGGGGGCACCTTCACATCGGCCATCGCCATTCCACAGTATTCATCAACAAAAAAAACCACGATCGGCAAGCACAAGATCCCCTGGCATCAGTTTATTCATGAAGTCACTGTTTTCCGTTATCTCAGTGTCTGTTGCCCTTCCTCCCCAACACTTGCTTAGGAAGCATATTGAGCCCTGTGGTGTAATACCAATTAGAAACTTTACAGTTGAATGGTGCTTGTAGTTGCTCCACACTTGTGCCCTTGCCAGTAAATCGGACGGCTGCTCTATAAACACTACAGTGCAGTCAATAATAACTGTGTAGCAGTGTAATAACCAAACTGGTGAAATGCCAGTTTGGCGTAACGGCCGTCAACTTCCTGGGGCACCACATCACGAAGCGCGGGGCCGTCCCGCTGCCTACCAAGGTGGAGGCAGTCACAAGTTTCCCGCGCCCCCGCTCGATCAAGGCCCTACAGGAATTTTTGGGGATGGTAAATTTCTACCACCGGTTCGTGCCTCGCGCCGCCCAACTCAGGCGCCCCCTGTACGAAGCCCTCCGGGGCAAGCCGGCCAAGCACGACGTCGCCTGGACCACAGAGATGAACGAGGCGTTCACGGGCGCTAAGCTGGCCCTCGCCAACGCGACCATGCTGGCGCACCCATCGCTCTCACCACGGACGATTCCGACTACGCGGTGGGCGCCGTGCATGAACAGTGGGTGAACGGGGCTTGGCAACCGCTGGCCTTCTTCAGCCGGCAGCTTCGCCCTAACGAGCGCAAGTATAGCGCTTTCGACCGCAAGCTCCTCGACCTTTACCTGGCCGTTCGCCACTTCCGCCATCTTTTAGAGGGCCGCCCGTTCACGGCGTTTGTGGACCACAAACCCCTGTTCTTCGCCATGGCCAAGGTTGCAGAGCTGTGGTCGGCCCGCCAGCAGCGCCACCTCTCCGCCGTGTCCGAATTTACGACGGACATCCGGCACGTCGCGGGCAAGGACAACGCTGTGGCCGATTGCCTCTCCCGGTCCGGCGCAAACGCCGTCCACCTCGGTGTGGACTTCGCCCGCATGGCGGCCGACCAGACCGCCGACCCCACGGTGCAAGCCCTGCGGACAGCGGACACAGGCCTGCAGTTGGCCGACGTCCCCTTTGAGGACACAGGCACAGTTCTCCTGTGCGACATTTCCCTGGGCCAACCTCGCCCCATCCTGCCCACCGGATGGCAGCGGCACATTTTTGACGCCCTCCACGGCCTTTCCCACCCGGGCCGGAAAGCGTCGCAGAAGCTCGTGGCAGCAAAGTTCGTCTGGCACGGGCTACGTAAGGACGTCCGCGACTGGGCCAATGCCTGTGTCGCATGCCAGCGCGCGAAGGTCCACCGGCACACCCAGGCCCCGTTGGCACCATTCGACGTGCCCGCGCGGCGCTTCAACCACGTCAATGTGGACCTGGTGGGACCCCTTCCCTCCTCGCGGGGCTTCACCCACCTCCTCACGATGGTGGACAGGACCACCAGGTGGCCGGAGGCCGTCCCGCTGGCATCAACAACATCCGCCGACGTGGCGCAGGCCTTCATTGGCACCTGGATTGCCCGTTTCGGCACCCCCTCAGACATCTCCTCCGACAGAGGCCCGAAATTCACCTCCGAGCTTTGGGGCGCGGTCGCCCAGGCCTTGGGGGTCAAGCTACACCGCACCACGGCCTACCACCCCCAAGCCAATGGCTTGTGTGAGCGGTTCCACCGTTCGATGAAGGCCGCTCTCCCGGCCAGCCTCCAGGACAACGGTTGGGCCGACAGGCTCCAGTGGGTCCTATTGGGCCTCCGATCGGCCCCTAAAGAGGACCTCCAGGCTTCCACCGCCGCGCTGGTCTACGGCCAGCCACTGCGCGTGCCGGGCGAGTTCATCCCTGACGCCACCGACCCCTGGTCCGCGGCTCGCCAACGCTCGGTCCTCCAGGAGGCCGCCAGGAGATTTGCCCCCATGCCCACGTCCCACCACGGCTGCCCCCAACCCCACGTCCCCCCAGCACTTCGCACTGCGGAGTACGTTTTTATCCATAACGACGCACACCGGGGACCGCTCCGGCCGCCGTACGATGGACCTTTCCGAGTCCTGAAGAGGGACGACAAGTCATTCATCATTGACATCGGCGGCAAACCGGACCGCATCTCCGTGGACCGCCTCAAGCCGGCCCATTTGGACGTCGACCAACCTCCACGGTTGGCCCTTCCTCCACGACGGGGCCGTCCCCCATCAACCAAGCCCCCCGCCCGACCATCCACCGCCACGCCACCTCCCACCCCCACACGAATCGCCAGGGGTCGTTTCGGCCGGGTCATCAAGACCCCCCTCAAACTGACTCTCTCGGTGCAAGTTAATTCTGGGGGGGGGGGGGGGGGGGGGCGCATGTAGCGGTTACCGGAAGCATGACACAATCAGCTTTCACCGGCCGATGACGTAACCGGCGGGCGGTTACTTGCCCGGACTCACCCGGACATGTCCGGACTTGCCTTGCCCGGGCGGACTCTCGATTTGCATACCACGCCCCGTTGAGAGGCGTGGCTTTTGTGTGGTGAACTTTTGATATAAATTGCCGCCCGTGTTAACGGGCTATTCAGTGCTTTTGAGTTCTTTCGAGTTGAGCTAGAATAAATAGCTCAGTGAAACTTCGTTCCTAGTGTCGTCCATTTTGTCCGGCTTTATCGTGCGAGCATAGCTCCACAACTGCACATTTCCTGAAAAATTTCCTGAACGATGACGGCATACTGAGACGGAGAGCGTCACGACTGGGCCAGTGTATCAGCGACTGAGTCTTTACAAACATTACATCAAGAACACGGTGGAAGTTTCGTGAAACAGTTGACTGGCTGACTCCGAATCTCTAAGCTCGGTCCTCGTAAAAAATGTTCAATCGCAACTTCATGAGGAACATTAGCACTTGACCAAACTTCGTGAGTTTTTTACACGTTGGGAGAGCACATGATGTAAACGTGAAGAGTGGCAAAAAAATTGCCCAAGAAGGAAGTCCCGAGTAAAATCGGAGTTTTGCATCGTTGTTCTGAAAGTGTTCTTCCTGCAGACGTGTTGCTCTTATCTTTTCTTCCAGGTCACACACTTGAGTTCTGAGGGCAATATTGTCCTTCTGTAGTTCCTCCACGTTTATTTCCAGTGCACGAATGTCTCTGAAAGACAGTTCCGTTTGGGTTTCAGTCCCTCCAACAGGTGGAATCTGCTCATGAATGGGGCACTGCTCAGGATTCGCATTGTGTAGTTCCAGCAGTATTGCTTGCCCTCTGAGAGGGGGCGACTCTTCCATTCCTAAGGGTGTGTGACGTCATATGCATAAAGTCCATACCGGTACATCACATGCACAAGCTGCGCGTCTTTCCCCTTTGTGTTTGTTGCTAGGCGGAAGTGCTGACGTTGCTCGGCGTCCAAGTTCCCGAATGTCCGACCCTTCATGACGTTAAAACAATAGCAAAAGCTGGGACAAACAGACGTCCCCTTTTATACACATGTAATAAATAAAAAAACGAAACTCAATGATATTAATAATGTCTGTTACTTTGAGGGAAATTCGCGCGAGCTCTCATTGATATAAGTCGTACGTAGATCACCGTAGATCTGAGATCATAACGAAACGGAAGATGAAGAAGTCAACGCGTTACTTGAGCGCGGTGCATTTTGGGAGCGTCAGGGGCGCTGAGTAAGTCGACGGTCCGGTCCCGCATACACGAATGTACAATGGCTCATTGGCTGTGCTGATGTCGGTGCTTTACACCGTCTTCTCTCACCACGTGCTGCATTTTATGTAACTAAGTCTAAAAAAGCGCGGTACCTGCAGCCTCGTCTAGGCCTCGCTTTTCCCGGTACCGGTACTTGTACTGACTATCTGAGTCCGCGGTTTAATCTGGTTCGGATGGGCTTTATGTTTTGAGTTCATGACACGATAATCGGACGGGAATGGTGTTCATGTGCTTGTGGGGGCTTTCATTTATTTAAATTTAAACTACATGCTATCTGTAAACTATTTAATGTGTTTATTTCATTAAAATTACTTGGAGCAGATTTGCAAACTGGTGTTCTGTGATAACCGTGAGATGTTCCATTAGGCTGGTTAAAAAAAAATTCCTGTTTTATCATCACTTTTTTTCAAAAGAGTGGGTAGGGAGGGAGGGAGGGTTTTTTGTTTGTTTGTTTTTTCAATTTCAGAGTGAAATTTTAATGGATTATTCAACGCACAATATGTTTTTTTCTTAAATATACTTGATCGGACATACATGATGAATCATGTGATGATTTCTAAACTAGTAAACCTTCGTATGTACGCACTGATACGATTCAAATAAAGAAACCTATGTGTATGTCACATTGAGTTCTGTTTACTTTTAATATTTGCTGATACATATAACAATGGTAGACCAAAACTTCGGCTTTTAAGAATAATGTCCGGTTGCCATACATGTATCTATATATCAGCAGCTACTGCTATTATAGCACTCATAGATGTATCTATATATCAGCAGCTACTGCTCTTACAGCACTCATAGATGTATCTATATATCAGCAGCTACTGCTCTTACAGCACTCATAGATGTATCTATATATCAGCAGCTACTGCTATTATAGCACTCATAGATGTATCTATCTATCAGCAGCTATTGCTATTATAGCACTCACAGATGTATCTATCTATCAGCAGCTACTGCTATTATAGCACTCACAGATGTATCTATCTATCAGCAGCTAATGCTATTATAGCACTCATAGATGTATCTATATATCAGCAGCTACTGCTATTATAGCACTCATAGATGTATCTATCTATCAGCAGCTATTGCTATTATAGCACTCATAGATGTATCTATCTATCAGCAGCTACTGCTATTATAGCACTCACAGATGTATCTATCTATCAGCAGCTACTGCTATTATAGCACTCACAGATGTATCTATCTATCAGCAGCTACTGCTATTATAGCACTCACAGATGTATCTATCTATCAGCAGCTACTGCTCTTATAGCACTCACAGATGGATCTATATATCAGCAGCTACTGCTATTATAGCACTCATAGATGTATCTATATATCAGCAGCTACTGCTATTATAGCACTCATAGATGTATCTATATATCAGCAGCTACTGCTCTTATAGCACTCATAGATGGATCTATATATCAGCAGCTACTGCTATTATAGCACTCACAGATGTATCTATATATCAGCAGCTACTGCTCTTATAGCACTCACAGATGTATCTATATATCAGCAGCTACTGCTATTATAGCACTCATAGATGTATCTATATATCAGCAGCTACTGCTATTATAGCACTCATAGATGTATCTATCTATCAGCAGCTACTGCTATTATAGCACTCATAGATGGATCGATATATCAGCAGCTACTGCTATTATAGCACTCATACATGTATCTATCTATCAGCAGCTACTGCTATTATAGCACTCACAGATGTATCTATCTATCAGCAGCTACTGCTATTATAGCACTCACAGATGTATCTATCTAGCAGCAGCTACTGCTATTATAGCACTCACAGATGTATCTATCTATCAGCAGCTACTGCTATTATAGCACTCACAGATGTATCTATCTGTCAGCAGCTACTGCTATTATAGCACTCATAGATGTATCTATATGTCAGCAGCTACTGCTATTATAGCACTCATAGATGTATCTATCTATCAGCAGCTACTGCTCTTATAGCACTCACAGATGGATCTATATATCAGCAGCTACTGCTATTATAGCACTCACAGATGTATCTATCTATCAGCAGCGACTGCTATTATAGCACTCATAGATGTATCTATCTATCAGCAGCTACTGCTATTATAGCACTCATAGATGTATCTATCTATCAGCAGCTACTGCTATTATAGCACTCATAGATGTATCTATCTGTCAGCAGCTACTGCTATTATAGCACTCATAGATGTATCTATATGTCAGCAGCTACTGCTATTATAGCACTCATAGATGTATCTATCTATCAGCAGCGACTGCTATTACAGCACTCATAGATGTATCTTTCTATCAGCAGCTACTGCTATTATAGCACTCATAGATGTATCTATCTATCAGCAGCGACTGCTATTATAGCACTCATAGATGTATCTATCTATCAGCAGCGACTGCTATTATAGCACTCATAGATGTATCTATCTATCAGCAGCTACTGCTATTACAGCACTCATAGATGTATCTATATATCAGCAGCTACTGCTATTATCGCACTCATAGATGTATCTATATATCAGCAGCTACTGCTATTATCGCACTCATAGATGTATCTATATATCAGCAGCTACTGCTATTATAGCACTCACAGATGTATCTATCAATCAGCAGCTACTGCTATTATAGCACTCATAGATGTATCTATCAGCAGCTACTGCTATTATAGCACTCATAGATGTATCTATATATCAGCAGCTACTGCTATTATAGCACTCACAGATGTATCTATCTATCAGCAGCTACTGCTCTTATAGCACTCATATATGTATCTATCTATCAGTAGCTACTGCTATTATAGCACTCATAGATGTATCTATATATCAGCAGCTACTGCTCTTATAGCACTCATATATGTATCTATCTATCAGCAGCTACTGCTATGATAGCGCTCATAGATGTATCTATATATCAGCAGCTACTGCTATTAAAGCACTCATAGATGTATCTATCTAGCAGCAGCTACTGCTATTATAGCACTCTCAGATGTATCTATATATCAGCAGCTACTGCTCTTCTAGCACTCATAGATGTATCTATATATCAGCAGCTACTGCTATGATAGCACTCATAGATGTATCTATATATCAGCAGCTTCTGCTATTACAGCACTCATAGATGTATCTATCTATCAGCAGCTACTGCTATGATAGCACTCATAGATGTATCTATATATCAGCAGCTTCTGCTATTACAGCACTCATAGATGTATCTGTCTATCAGCAGCTACTGCTATTATAGCACTCATAGATGTATCTATCAGCAGCTACTGCTATTATAGCACTCATAGATGTATCTATCTATCAGCAGCTACTGCTATTATAGCACTCATAGATGTATCTATCAGCAGCTACTGCTATTATAGCACTCATAGATGTATCTATATATCAGCAGCTGCTGCTATTACAGCACTCATAGATGTATCTATCTATCAGCAGCTACTGCTATTATAGCACTCATAGATGTATCTATCTATCAGCAGCTACTGCTCTTATAGCACTCATAGATGTATCTATCTATCAGCAGCTACTGCTATTATCGCACTCATAGATGTATCTATATATCAGCAGCTACTGCTCTTATAGCACTCATAGATGTATCTATATATCAGCAGCTACTGCTCTTATAGCACTCATAGATGTATCTATATATCAGCAGCTACTGCTATTACAGCACTCATAGATGTATCTATATATCAGCAGCTACTGCTATTATCGCACTCATATATGTATCTATCTATCAGCAGCTACTGCTATTATCGCACTCATAGATGTATCTATATATCAGCAGCTACTGCTCTTATAGCACTCATAGATGTATCTATATATCAGCAGCTACTGCTCTTATAGCACTCATAGATGTATCTATATATCAGCAGCTTCTGCTATTACAGCACTCATAGATGTATCTATATATCAGCAGCTACTGCTATTATCGCACTCATATATGTATCTATCTATCAGCAGCTACTGCTATGAAAGCACTCATACATGTTGAGTCGAGTTCAATAACAAGAGAATGTTGGTTGCCGTTTATTCATGCATCTATCATCACCTACTACTACATGTCGTGTAGCGCTCGTTTAATTTTTGACTAGAAATCCACAGCAATAATGATCACGTAAGGCTCTCCCGTTTGCCGATGATATTTGGCTTCTCCTTCAGAATACCAACTACTTCTTGAACTTCCGAGTGGGCCTCTTCTCGGAAGTACGACTCTTACTGCAGGTACTGCATATAGGATATGACTCATCTGTGGTACCTCAGCTCCTCAACACGGGGAACGGATTTTACTGGTTTCGCGAGCAAAAAAATAAAAGAAAAGATTTTTATGGGGCGGGCGGCGATGATAAACAGGAATTTTTTTTTAACCAGCCTTACTTAATAAGTGCGCTGTACTTAATTAATTAATTAATTTCTTTATTTACTTTATTTAATTAATTTATTTTTTATTATGGAAACGCCAACCACCCCACACATCGTGTATAGATGCGTTTCCTCATGACGTCACAGCGTTTATGTAATTTTGTATACAGTGAGGTTATCTCGAGCACGATTGTTTCACATCAGGGTGTAGGAGTCATGAAAAGAAATGGGCTAATGGGGTTTGATGCTGGGGCAGGTCAACTACTTTATGGGGTTTACTTTGTCATTTATTTTCAAATCATCAATGGCTATATTTTGAGGAGGAAGAAGTGGAAACTGTTCCAGTGGAGTACCACGGTGGAAAAACAGCAGTAAACTGTTCCAGTGGAGTACCACGGTGGCACCATACAGTGTACATGACAGAGAAGTGCGACAGATTTATCCTCCAGGTTCATCAGAATTGGTTCCTCATTGGCTTGCTTTTGGCTGTCAGTGTGATTGGACAGCTGATACAGAATGTAAGGACAGTAATTTTTTTTCCCCAGGATACTGGCGATAACTCGCTCCCTTTTGTAAGAACACCGTGGGATATTTAATGAAATACCAGATAATGCTAGCAGATGGGTTCTTTCTGAACAAGGTAGGAAACCCCATGAGAGACGGTTAGGTGGCCTGGTAATTCAGATATTTACACCAGGATATATACTGTACACCGCTCCTTTCCTTTGCCATCTCCAGGCGCTGCATGACGTCATTGCCGGGCACCGAATGGGGCTCGGCAATGACGCACGCTGAAAGGGAGTACTCAGTTTTCACTCTGCTTTCTTGTTTGTCCGGGCGATATCTCAACCATCCTTTGAGTTAGAAAGCTGAAATTTTGGCATAATAGTGAGCAAGTACTTTGTCAAAAACTGTTTTTTTTTTTTTTGATTAATCAATTAATTTATTAGTTACTTAATTATTATGGACTAGCAGAAGTACCCGGCATTGCCGGGCGGGGGAGGGGAGGGGGAGGGGGAAGGGGAGGGGAGGGGAGGGGAACGGGGGGAGAGCGAGCCCCTTGGTAAAGCGAGCGATTTTTTTTTTCATAGCGTCATCGCGATTTTTTTTTTCATAGCGTCATCGCTTCATCGCGTTTCATAGCGTCATATCGTTCATAGCGTTCATAGCGTTTCATAGCGTCATAGCGATTTTTTTTTCATAGCGTCATAGCGTTCATAGCGTCATAGCGTCATCGCTCTGAGCGAATCAGCGCCCACCTGCTCTGATTCCGTTGATTCCGTGCGCTGAAATGCGCTGAGGTAAATATGAATAAAAAATATGGATCGTCAAATATTTTGAGTTCGGCCATGTTCGTCCCAGGCTCAATGGCCATGTCTATGCCAAATATCAAGCACGTAAGCCTCTCCGTTTCGGAGTCTATCGGTAACATCACACACACACACACACACACACACACACACACACACACACACACACACACACACACACACACACACACACACACACACACACACACACACACACACACACACACACACACACACAGTGTTTTATATATATATAGATTAATTAAGTACTTATATATTTCCTTTCTCTTCTGGGCATTATCTCAGGCATCTTTTGAGCTAAGAAGCTGATATTTGGACATGACGATGACCAAGAAAATTGGCTGCAAAGGCTATTTTTGGTTTATAGATTAATCGATTAATTATTTAATTATTTGATTAATGGCTTAATTAATTTATTTTCTTTAAAGTTACAGATTCGGATGAAACGTTGGTGCTTTAGGTATTGTATAAGACAATTGACTCACAATTTTATTATCTTGCCATTATTATTTATTTATTTTCATTATTAATTACTTATTTATTTTCTTTCTCATCTGGGCAATATCTCAGGCACTTTTTGAGCTAGGAAGCTGATATTTGGACACAACAGTGACCAAGCGATGTGGCTAGAAAGGATATTTTTAATTTATTTATGAATCAATTAATCGATTAATTTATTTTTGTTTCATACATTAATTATTTAATTTTTCCGATTAATGACTTATTTAATTAATTTTCTAAAAGTTACATCCGGTGGTTGAGGTATGTTATTAGCCATTGATTAAGAAAAAAATTATGACAACTAGTTATTGATTTTAATTATGCAATTGATGAATCAATTATTGTACACCTCTCCCTCCCAATACAGTCTCTATGAGCTGCACGGCAGTATTGCCAGGCACCGGGAGGTGCCCCGGCAATGCCGCGCTGGAGGATATTTATTTATTTGGCATGGGGGCGGTGTGTGTGTGTGTGTGTGTGTGTGTGTGTGTGTGTGTGTGTGTGTGTGTGTGTGTGTGTGTGTGTGTGTGTGTGTGTGTGTGTGTGTGTGTGTGTGTGTGTGTGTGTGTGTGTGTGTGTGTGTGTGTGTGTGTCAATCGGTTACTATGCGATTTCATACCATCAGTGGTGAACTGCCATTAAGGTATCCCATCCAGCTATGCTGTACCTTAATGGGAGCGATAAGTACCATCTGCCACATGGCACATTATCTCTGGTATCCACTCATTATATGGAATCGCTTGGATGCAGCCGGGAGCAATCCAAATATATCTTCAGTTCTCCAGCTTTTGAATGAGCGCACGTAATGACGTCACTGCCATGTACATACGCTCTGCCTGTCAAGCTCTCATGAGAACCCTCTGACAGAGCAGAATTTTGATCTTGGTTCAGATATATTGCTTGATCAATATATATATATATTGCTACGGTTTTGAGAATTGCACATATTGATCATTAAAGGTTAAAGGGTTGCTCCCCATAGTTAGTTCCACGAGCAACATGTAGGCCACTTGTAGTATTAGTTATGTCATAGTATGTGTATGTATAGGCCATTTCCCCTATTGATACCTGCGTTGTGGAAAGACATGAGTTTAGGTCCCGGTCATTTTGCGTTCACCCTCCAATTCCACCTCTATGGGCATAATTGATCCCACGCCCCATTTGGCTGCCCGCTCAGTTTATTACGCTTTGGCAGCCCGCAGCATTTGCTGCCCTTTGCTCACTCACTAGTCGAGTAACACGAGGTAGGCCTGAGAAGGAGGAGCGCAAGGTCGGGGTGGGGGCGGAGCGTCAGAGGCGATGACGGTAAGAGCCACCAGCCAACCAGGGCTCGAACGGCATGGCATGAGAGGGCGTGGAGAGGCGTGTCTGGTGAGTTCTAGAAGGTTCGCGGGGCGTGCCTATATAAGTCGCTGCACAAAGCCCTTGAACAGGACTCGCAGAGGACTTGCCAGGACTGAAGCAAAGGACTTTTTGGGAGAATTTACGAGCCGGACTTTGAAGGAGAACTTGTCTCGCATCACTCGTTTTGAGGCATTGAACTGTAACTCGCACTATAATGTACGCGCCAGAGGAGAGGAAGAAGAGGCGTTGAGTACACGGCTGCAGCCAGACGCGCCGGTGGCGAATAGTGCCTACTTCAGCCACGCGAGTAAACGCGGTAATAGCCGCAAGTGATAACCGCTAACCGCCGAAGTCCGCTCCCTTCCAAATCGCCCCGTAATAACCTTGTGCGTCCAAACGACACGCGGAGAGCTCCTGCCTTCTCTACTTACCATCTGCACAGGACGAGCCGGAGACCGGAGGGAGCTGCACGGAGCCATCCTTGGACACGGACCATCATCCTGCAGCTGCAAGCCCCGTGTGTGTGTGCGTGCGTGCGTGCGTGCGTGCGTGCGTGCGTGCGTGCGATGGGCCCGTTTGTGCTGGGTATTAAGCTCAGACTGTATAAGGCTGCACTGTGTCCCCTTTTTCTGGAATCCTTGTATAGTGTAAATAAATGTGTTCTTCCTTTTTCCAATTCGACCGCTTTTGTGATTTATCCATTGACTAAGCGTGGCATCGCTGAAAGATCGCTGGAACCGGGTTCACCATATAACCGGCACGGATCGTGTGTACGCACCGCCCGGCGTCTCAACACGCTTGGTTCGTGCGGGGCTTATTTCCTCGTTTCAGGGCAGCGCGAGTAATTAGGTAATAGCGATTCTAGTCCTAATACCCTATTTCGCGCTGTCTGGGAGGGACGTCATCGGTCCCGGGTCCCGCCAGGCCAGTCAAAGACAAGGGGACTTGTCTCCCCTTGGTAAGGGGAGAAGGCCGGCGTCGAGATCCGCAACATTTGGAGTCAGGAGTGTTGATTTGGAACCTGGGACGAAATTTTTTAGACCAAATTTTGGACACCAATTTTGCATATTGGCCGCAACATTTTGTGGCAGGAGTTTGGATTGGGACCCGAAGTGCGCTTAACGCACTCGAAAATTACGAGCTAGCAAAATTAAATTGTTAACATCCAAATTAAATTCGTGCCATGGCTCGCCAAAGCGGTCGGATGCCGGTGGGGGTAGAGGAGGAGATAGATGAGGAGTTAGAATCGATGACCCAGGACCACCGGGAAGAATGGGAAGAAGAAGACATTGAAGAAGGGCTGGCAGTAGGGGTAGAGAATGGCGGCGCCCCGCACGTGGCAGCGGCAGCCAAGCCCGCTGTGCAGGCGGGTATTGACATGCAATCATTCATAACGGAACTCTTAGCGATCATAGGAGTGTCAAGACAGGAAATGAACAAAACGTTGGATCGAATGGATAGGAATAGGAAGAAGGCAGGGGAGAACATTGGGCACATGTTGAGCGAAGAGGTCACATTGGTACGCGACAGGGTAACGCGGTGTGAGAAACGCAGGAAGAGTGAGCTTGGGCAGAGCACAGTTAAGTTGCCCGGGGCTAGAGAAATCGCGACTCGGGGTGTAGAAAAGCTGGCGGTCGTCAAATTGGAAAAATAAATGTTGGGAGCGCCGGGGAAGATCGAATTAGAAGACGAAATTTTATGCGCGCCGACGGCCGAGGTAGAAAAAGAGGTGATTATAGTTGAAATTGGGGTTGAAGAGACGGCAGAGTTAGAAAATGAATCACGGGAGAAGGAAAAGTTGGAATGTACTCAAAGTCCGTGTTCGCATCGTGATGTCGTGCTGCCTAACCCCAATAAAGGGTTGCAGGTGCTGGCGGAGAAGAGAATCCCGAAGGTGAGTAGGAGCGTGTATGGCGCGAAAATGTTTGGCGCGAAAAAAATTTTGGTGCGCTTGGGATCGCGACGTAACCCGGGCGCTCGTGGAAGGTCCGTGGTGCGATGTGTGGAGGTGAATGGCGCGCGTGTGCGAACGGCACCGAAGCACGAGTGTGTAACGGGAGAGTGTGTTACCGAGAGTGAGAGCGAATGCACAACAGAGTGTATGTGTGAAGAGTGCGACACAGAGTGTGCGATGTCCGAAGAGGGTGTGCGAGAATGCACAACGGAGCGTGCTGTAGAGAGTGTGCGGGAGTGCACACCAGAGCGTGTGATTGGGTGTGCAACAGGAGATTGCACACCCGTGGGTAAGTGTGCGCTGATTGGGTGTGTACCGAGAGAGTGCACACCCATGGTTGTTACTGAGGGTGTAACAAGAAAGTGTGCGCGAGGGTGTGCTTGGCCAAGTGTGTAACGGAGTGCGCGAGTAGTATGAGTGCGCCAGGATGTGCGCGAGGGTGTGTGATGATGGAGTGTGTGAACGGCGTGAGTGCGCCTGAGTGGTGTGCACCTGAGTGTGCAAGAAAAGAGAATGCACGAGAGTGTGCCGTAACAGAATGTATGGGGTGTATGGGAGGCGCTGGAGCGCCTCGGCGTGCGAGTAAGGAGCAGGTCGCGTGGGTGTGAGAATGCGGCTCAAGCATCAACCCAGACCGGGGGGTTAGCGCATCGTGCGACGAATAGCCGACGCGAGCTCTCGGTGCGTGGTGTGCTTTGTGTGCTGCGGGGACCGGCGGGGATCGTTGCCGCGGCGGCGTGCATGATTCGGGCCGGGCCCCGCCCTGTATGGTCGGTGCCGCGCCTTGGCGGGAAAGGCGGTCGGCACGGTTCAAGGGGGGGTAGGAAAGGTCGGAACCGCGCCCCCTGGCGGGCGCCGTGCTCCGACCGTGGGAGGTTGGGCCATCGTGCCGGGGACCGAAAGGCCTCGCGCAGAGATGGCGCCTGGAACCTAGGCCCAGCAAAACCTCCTCCCCAGAATCGAAAATGCCGGACGGACCCAACCAACAGGAGACCAACCACCCGTATGCATTGCTCGGCTTTGCGAAGCCGAGCTGTGACGACAATGTATTTCCGCACCGAGAGGCTCGAGTGGAGTGGACACTTAGCCGTAGTGTTGGCGAATGGTAGCTTTACCATTCTATTGGGGGCAAATGACCAATAGATTATGGGGATGGCAGTGAAAACTAGCCGAGGGCGGGCTAGGATATTGTTAGGGATTTAGAGATGACAGTACATGACGAGATTTAAGTAGTGACATTTGTACAGGTAGAGGGGACGTAGAGAGATTAGGTGGATGTTAATGACTAGGGAAGTGCTTAGTGTAAGGGAAGACGGGAAAGCACGAGTATTAGGGGGAAGTAGTTAGTTAGATGATGCTGTGTGTATGAAGTAGTGTATAAGTGGTATATTGAGGACAAGTGAAATTGTGTTGGAGTGTATGGAAAGAGGAATGTGAGCACAAGTGGTGTGCAAGAGAGCTTGGTGTGTGGAATGAATGGTGTGGAATGAGTGGTGTGGAATGCATGGTGCGAAGGAGTGAATGGGGGAAGATGGACCCCTTCACGAATACTCGGGGAGGGTAGTTTAAAGTAAGGTAGAGGGTTTAGGTAAATTGTTTGGATATTGACACCTGTGGTGCAGGTAGTGGCAAGGAAGTGCTTAGATGGGTGCATGAGTGAGTGGAATGGCTGGGCGTGTGGGCTTAATTAGTGAGTACGGTTATTGGGGCACTCCGCCACTGGTAGTCTGTCGGCCAGGTGAGGCCGCAGGTAGGCTCTGGGAGCCAGTCAGAGTAGTGTTCAGTGGGGCCCGAGGATCCTAGGAAAGGACCCGGGTAGCCCAATGCCAGAGAGGGCATCAGAGGGGTGAGAGAGCCAGGAGGGGCCTTCCCCAGTGTAGGGTAGTCGCAAGGAGCAAGGTAAGCTCGGGTGACGACTTCAGTGGCGGAGGTGCGCAGGTAGTTGGACCTGCTAGTGGAGCCGCACGACCCAGCCCTCATTGTGCAAAGGCACAGAAGTGAAAAATTGGGGAGTGAGACCCAAATCCGTAGGGCACCACAGGGTGGGTCAATGGGAATTGGTGTTTAGAACCACATAGTTTAAAGATGCCAATTTGCAGGGCAAGACCCCGGGTAGTGTAACAGAGTTAATGTTATTAGAGTATAGTTAGGATGAGAGATCTCTTCGCACCATCCACATCCACTCACCAAGGGAGACGGAACTCCACACCGGGTTTTGTGAACGATTTGGATGGTAGAGATGCATCATGACGTGAGTTAATCGTGAGTCTGGAATCCGAGCCGGACTTTATTCCATCTCTTCCTTCTTGGGAGGGATTGGAAGACGAATTCGGAGTCGAGGGGGATATGGGAGACAAGACGTCGTGTCAGATTTGTAAAGTGTAAATACAGGGAAGGGCAAGGGTAGTGTAGGCTGACATGGGGGGATACGAACGGTTAGGGACGAGCTTGCTCTGCTCGCTCTCCCGCGCCCCTCATGTTGCATTGCCTTGATTGTGTGTACCTTTGCGTCCTTTCCTTGGCTAACTGTGCTTTGTCTCTCCTCCCCACCCATGGACCCATTTTGGAGGGGAGTGTGCAGGAACCCTGAACTGTGCAGCTGCACCTGGCTCCACTTGTGCGGCGCCCCTGCTACCTTTTGCTGCATCAATACACCTTATGGACCACACGTTCTGTGGCCTGGCATCTTTGCTGAGCGGTCATTTGCTGCAAACGTTACCTTGCACCTGCGGACCACTGGCTTTAAGTGGCGTCAATGTCACGCAGATGGACCATAAGATTGGCCCTGCTGGCAGAAAAAAAATGGACATGGTTTGTACATGGTATTCTGGTGTGTCAGGAAAGAAGACCTGTAAGTTTTTATTATGGCACACCGAAGACGAAGCAGGAAGCAGGAAGCAAGAAGATGTAGCCAAGCAGCAGCCAAGCAGCAAATATGACATTTGAAATGGTGAACTGTGCATTTTTTGTGTATTGGTGTATTGGTGCATGGCTGTGTTTTCTCCCCTCCAAATTTCTTTCCACAAAAGAACAGGTTCTGGGTTATAGAAATGTAAATAATTAGTTTAGTGTTGTAAATAACATGCTCCCCACCGGCTTTATGTTTAGTTTGAGAATCAATTCCACAATTTGGTTAGCTGTGGGTGTGAGTCTCCTAGAGTTAGTTACACAACGCAGTAGGTGGGACATATCTAGTGTTGTAAAACTGTCACATACAGGGTGTTAGCTTAAATGTAGAGGGAAACCACATCGAAGTGTCATACGTAATTTTTTTAAACTAGTCCCGAACCTTTCTCAAAACCGGTCGTTCTCACCTGTGTGGGTCCGACTCGGGGACGAGTCTGGCAAGGGAGGGGGCAGTGCTACGGTTTTGAGAATTGCTCATATTGATCATTAAAGGTTAAAGGGTTGCCCCCCATAGTTAGTTCCACGAGCAACACGTAGGCCACTTGTAGTATTAGTTGTGTCATAGTATGTGTAAGTATAGGCCATTTCCCCTATTGATACCTGCGTTGTGTAAAGACATGAGTTTAGGTCCCGGTCATTTTGCGTTCACCCTCCAATTCCACCTCTATGGGCATAATTGATCCCGCGCCCCATTTGGCTGCCCGCTCAGTTTATTACGCTTTGGCTGCCCGCAGCATTTGCTGCCCTTTGCTCACTCACTAGTCGAGTAACACGAGGTAGGCCTGAGAAGGAGGAGCGCGAGGTCGGCGTCAAGGCGGACCGTCAGAGGCGATGACGGTAAGAGCCACCAGCCAACCAGGGCTCGAACGGCATGGCATGAGAGGGTGTGGAGAGGCACGTCTGGTGAGTTCTCGAAGGTTCGCGGGGCGTGCCTATATAAGTCGCTGCACAAAGCCCTTGAACAGGACTCGCAGAGGATTTGCCAGGACTGAAGCAAAGGACTTGTTGGGAGAATTTACGAGCCGGACTTTGAAGGAGAACTTGACTCGCATCGCTCGTTTTGAGGCATTGAACTGTAACTCGCACAGTATAACGTACGCGCCAGAGGAGAGGAAGAAGAGACGTTGAGTACACGGCTGCAGCCAGACGCGCCGGTGGCGAATAGCGCCGACGGCGAATAGCGCCGACTTCAGCCACGCGAGTAAACACGGTAATAGCCGCCAGTGATAACCGCTAACCGCCAAAGTCCGCTCCCGACCAAATCGCCCCGTAATAACCTTGTGCGTCCAAACGACACGCGGAGAGCTCCTGCCTTCTCTACTTTCTGCCCTTTGCACTGGACATCTGCAAAGGGCATCTGCACTGGACGAGCCGGAGACCGGAGGGAGCTGCACGGGAGCCATCCTTGGATGCGGACCATCATCCTGCAGCTGCAAGCCCGGTGTGAGTGTGTGTGTGTGTAACGGGCCCGTTTGTCCTGGGTATTAAGTTAAGACTGTATAATGCTGCACTGTGTCCCCTTTTTCTGGAATCCTTGTTTAGTGTAAATAAATCTGTTCTTCCTTTTTCCAATTCGACTGCTTTTGTGATTTATCCATTGACTAAGCGTGGCACGAATAAGATCGCTGGAACCGGGTTCACCATATAACCGGCACGGATCGCGTGTACGCACCGCTCGGCGTCTCAACACGCATGGTTCATGCGGGGCTTATTTCCTCGTTTCAGGGCAGCGCGAGTAATTAGGTAATAGCGATTCTAGTCCTAATACCCTATTTCGCGCTGTCCGGGAGGGACGTCATAGGTCCCGGGTCCCGCCAGGCCAGTCAAAGACAAGGGGACTAATCCCCCCTTGGTAAGGTGAGAAGGCCGGCATCGAGATCTGCAACAATATATATATATATATATACATACTGTATATATATATTAAACAAACAAACAAAAAAACCAAAAAAAAAAAAAAAAAAAAATATATATATATATATATATATATATACAGGGGGCTGCAAAAGTAGGTATACAGTAAGGATTTTACCAGTATTATAAGATTACCGTTCGCTGGATCTCACCCCGATGGACTTCTTTTTCTGGGGATGTGTAAAAGCCAGGGTTTTCGCACACAAGCCACGTTCTGTTGATGCCATGATTCAGTTCATACGGGAGGCTTGCCAGGATAATTGATGCTGATAAAGACCTTTGTGCCAGAGTGTGCATGGGTGTCCACACTCGACTAGTGGAGTGTGTGAATGCCAGGGACAAACAGTTTGAACATTTGAGGGATTAATATGTTTATTATTGATATGTTTATTATTGATATGTTATTATTGATATGCTTGTATAATCAATAAAATACGTTTTGTGCACACGTTTTGTTTTTCATTACTGTATACCTACTTTTGCAGCCCCCTGTATGTGTGTGTGTGTGTATATATATATATATATATATATATATATATATATATATATATATATATATATATATATATATATATATATATATATATATGTATATATACATACATACATACATACATACATACATACATACATACATACATACATACATATATACATATATATATACATACATACATACATACATACATACATACATATATATATATATATATATATATATATATATATATATATATATATATATATATATTATATATATATATATATATATGTATATATATATATATATATATACATATATACATATATACATTTGGACAGGTGATATGATTTATGATTGTAATTATTTTTTACTTTATTTACCATACTCTTAGAGAGTGTTGGTGTTGCCGAAGCAATTTCTTGCCAAGGTTTACACTGTACTCTGGATGCTGGAGCGATGGGAGGGGGATTCCCCTCCTGCCTTTTTCCAGGAGGGGCAGGGGGTTGAGGGGGCAGGAAGTACCTTGTCATGTAGACGTCTGACAAAGTCTGATGACATTGCTGAACTAACAGTGAGGGTAAGAGGTTTCTAAAATGTGTCGTATCCTTTTACTGCCAATAGTTTTGTCCTCGCAAGTCTTTACGACCCTTTAGGAGAGGCAATCCTTTAAATTTCCTCCAAAGGATTCCTCGATTCCAATTTCTTCTGTATCTAGTCAATGTTTTCTGCGATAGACACCACACGTATCGTGGCAGTGATTGATGTTATCTGACAAACTTACAGCAGTTACAAACCTCTCTCCACGCTCTGTTCTTACTGTAACATCTTGTTTAGTGCACAGACAAATGAGGTGCTCCAATATCACCATTTCTCTCAGCATAATCCACATCAATTAATGATCAACACAATCAAAGGCTTTAGCTATTGTGTACAGCCTGTGGCTGCTGCTTGCATCATTTTCTGGGGGCGTGGCTGTGCCGCTGATGCAGTGCCCTCTGTTACACTGGTACTCATTTCGCCGATGCTGCTCAGCAGGATGATAGGCTGAGTAAACCCACCTGGTGTTAATCAATGGCATGACAGGGGCTTGAACTCAAGGCCCTAAGATTTTTAGCCAGTCACCTTAACCATTAAACCAACACCAGGCAAACACTGGGGTAAAACGGTGGTAAATTCCAGAATTCATTTATTTATACGGTCTTTGCAATCTTTATTTAAATTTAATTACAAACCTTAATACTTTAGAATACAAATCACCTTCTTGTCACTTTCAAAACCCCTCTGTTTATCAGGACTTGGACACGTTATGAAGGGTAGTGTATAAGCTCTGCTTACATACCACCAAACGTCCGGAATTATAACACCATCTTTAAAATGATCATTTTATTTAAATTGTCGTATATACTTGAACACTATAGCCTGGTGTTGGCTTAGCGGTGAGGGTGCTGGCTTGGGATCCCAGGATCCTGAGTTCGAATCCCGGTCGATCGCTGAATTAACGCCAGGGGGGTTGACTCGGCTTGTCATCCTTTTGAGGTCGGCAAATTGAGTACCAGCTTGCTGGGATGAATGATCCCGGTGTGTACCCCGATTTAGAATAGGTACTTGTTCTTTATCCGTATCCCTGCGTTTGTCGTTGGAGATTGTTCCGTATCCCTGCGCGTCATAAAAGGCGACTAAGGGTTGGCGTCAGGAAGGGCATCCGGCCATAAAAACATTGCCTCAAACAGGGAACCATGATTGTCATGGGGTCCGCAAGGCTAACCCCTGCTCTAGCGGGGAAAAAATGGCCTTAAAACGATCATTCATTCATACTTGAACACTGTGTGGGGTAACGTGTTGGATGAACTCTCTAGTTTGACCATGTATTTCAGGATTTGGACTGAAGTACATGCATGCGCTAGTTTGACAACCTTTATTGGACTGTGTACTTTGGCTATGGGACCAAGATGCACTTCCCTAACTTTAAAAAAATGTTTTTATAAACTATTAATTAATTTATTTTCTAAAATAAAGGTCCTGTCATACGATGATGACCAGTGGTTCCAAACGTTTATAGTATGACCTTGCATTCTGGCCTTGTCGGTTTGCATGTATGCATTTTTTATATGATTATAGGCCTTGGCCTTCAGGCCTGACAATGAACTGACAATCCTCCCAAAAAAGGCTTTGAAAGCGATATCGCCAGATGATGCTGTGGGTGACTGCATTGGGCAGTAGGGGGAGTGTGTGTCTGTCTGTCTGTGTCTGTGTTGTCTTTGTTTTTTATTATTATTATTTTTTCCATCAACTGTAACAACTGGTTTGCCAATTCATTATTGATATATACATATATAATATATATTGTTATGTTTTTCAGGGGTGGAGCAGTCTGGAGTTGGATTAAGGCCTTATAGGCCTCAAGCTGAGGCCTGAAATAGTGCCAAAAAAATGAGTTTCGTTCCGAACTCGTGGGACTACGATTTCTATGCATTTTTTTATTGTATATAACATGCCTGACCTTGTGTTAAAAGTTTAACTCTGAAATCCTGCCAGTTTCCGTGGTCATGTAGAGTCAAAAAGGAGGATTTTTAGCTCCGGTGTCGACTTTGCGGTGTGGTATCTCCGTCAGTACATATCATTCAGCCGAGGAATTTATGCCAGGCACAGACCTCCCATGGTTCTGTGGCCCTGTCAGTTTTGAAGGCTCTTACTTACGCACGCATCATACAGCGGAAATGTAAAAAATGTACTTTTGTCGTACGTACCTACTGTAAAATTCAATGAATTTCTCCGAAATTAACCCAAAATATTTTCGAAACCATCAGAGATATCCTCTCGAAAATGGGTAAGCTTGGCATATGGAAGGGATACTGCTTATTGACGACGTTTCGTGGTTGTCTGGAAAACAACGGATGAAGGGAGCGACACTAAAAATGCCTCTTGATGCCTATGGGGACCGCATGATGACCAGGGATAGCATAGTGAATGTGGAGTAGGGAAGCTTGGTATTATGGTCGGCGGTATGAATCCGATGAATACATGATAATCCATTGATACAATAAGTATCAATCCATAGATAATAATAAGGCACACACCTGAAGTAAATCACATGATAGTTTATTCACCGTCGTGTCAATATGCAAAGATGCAGGCTTCGATGTATGCGAAAATTCTGAATGTCCACGGGCTCAAGTAGCACAAATCTTCTTAAAATTTCAAGGCAATCGGATGAAAATTGAGGATTTTAGAAATTCGACAAAGTTGGTGAACTTTGGCCTATGTTGACCTATTGACCTTTTGATCCCAAAAATAATAAGCTTCTTGCTTATGATCAACTCTACCATTTGGTGAAATTTCGTGAATATCGGTTGAAAATTGTGACCTGTAGGCGCCTGACAGAGACAGACAGACAGACAAACAGACAGACAGAAAAACAGACAATAACGCACAAGATCAAGCAATATACTTGAAAAATCTCAGGTAGAATTAATCAGCAATTATTTAGCTCAGGTAGAACAGCAAGGTGATCGTGAGTATTTTATTATTAAAATTAGTATACAGTGCACGTTTTTATGCCTCCGCAGGACGGTTGTCCGTCCGGTTGTCGGTCCGTACCAGACTTTCGTTTCCAGAATAATCGCTTATGGGATTGGCTTATTGGTATGAACTGTCATAATTAATTGGTATGATAACAAAATTGGTATGAACTGTAATGCAAAGATGAACTGGTTCGATTTTGGGTTGAAAAGGTCAAAGGGACCATGGTCGTGTGACCTTTTAATTTAAAATCGTGTTTTTGTTTTTTTTTGCATACAAGATCGAGGCTCGTGAAAGAGCGAACATTAATCACACAGAAAGACAAACAGACACATACAACAAATAACATCGGGAGCGGTAGACAAGATGGGGAGAGAGGGGGAAGGACACAAACAAAACATTTGAGAGCAGGGACCGAGAGACATGGAGACATGGAGAGATCTGTGGGAGGGAGAGGGCTTTGGGGGGGAGGCATGTGAAGGGGGGGGGGGGGGAGAGGTATAAACATATGGACACTGCCAGGACTTCCAGGAAGGAAGTTGGAATTTCAAACAAGGTGGATCTGGGGTGAATTAGTGGGGGTAGAAAAGATCAAGGTTTTGGATGGGGGAAGATAAGAGATGGTGGTGAACAGCTGTTTTAAAGACCTGGTGGGAGGAGTGGGATTGAAGGGAGTGTGGGAGTTTGTTCCAGAGGCAGGAGAAAAGAGGAATGAAAGAGTGAAGGTGAGCAGAGAGTCGAGATTTCGGCAGTTTAACCATCAGAGGGTTGCTGGCAGATCTTGTGCGACCTGTAGGAATATTTGGGGGACAGAGCACAGAGAGAGCTGGGGGAGCAAGGCCGGAGAGGAGTCGGTAGAAGACAGAAAGACCACCTACCTGCCTGCGGTGAGTGAGTGAAAGGCCCTCAGAGATAGCTTCATCGCGGGAGATTCCAATGATTTTGAAAGCTTTGGATTCAACAGCGTGAAGCCGAGCAAGGTGTGAGGCAGGAGCACCAGCCCATAGGGGAGAACAGTATTCCATTGAGCTGCGGATGAAAGCCTTGTATGTGGTGAGGAGCTCAGGTGTGCCGAGGAAGGACTTCGCACGACGGAGGATGCCCAGTCGGCGACTGGCTTTGGAGGCCAGCTTGGAAATGTGGTTTTCCCAAGAAAGATCATGGCAGATAGTGAGACCCAAAAGCTTGAGCGACAGAACTTCTTGGAGAGGATTGTTGAGAAAGTAGATGGGAGGGTTGTCCAGTCGATCTTTTCGGAGAGACATAGTAAGAGAGTGAGATTTGTCAGGATTGAAAGACACTAGGGCATTGCCCGTACGTGGGTGCCCGTTCCTTGCCAAAAAAAAAAAAAACGCTACCCGTACGCTCTACCCCGCCCGTACGCCCGTAAACAAAAAAAACAACGCTCTTCGCTTCCGCCCTTCGCTCTGACTGAATTGGGAGAAATAATGCGCATAAGAAATCGAATTACGTACCGTAATGGCGGTCAGCTCGTAACGCGCTCAGCTCCGCTCGTCTCACATCGGCCACGCCTACGCAACAAAGCGTTCTGTGATTGGCTGCCGGAAGTTCGCAAATCGTCGCAGTTACGATGAATCGTTTTAATTTAATCGCAGTTTGAATTCGTTTTAAAACATAGTTTAACGGCAACATAGTTTTCCAACGTGAAATAAATGAATACGCTGTCAAATGTGCCGTCCGAGGTAGAGTCTGATCGCCACGTTCGGCACACGTGATAGCTCGCTGCTCTCTGATTGGTTGAAGCGTTTTTTGGACATAGCTCGGTAAGTACTTGTCCGATTAATTTCAAACCTTGAAAAGGCACATCCTCGGGTCCCCAGCAATATACCTGGCAAGTTAAAAGTATATCGGACCCGTGGTTGTCGAGAAACAGCGGTCACAGACAAACGTACAAACGTACAGAGATTACTGGAATTATAGATAGATGTTCCACTTGTTTGACCAGTCTGTGATTTTGTCCAGGTCTTCAGAGAGTGAGGAGGCTGCAGACTGCCGATCTGAGGGAAGAGGAATGGAGCGGCAGAGAGTGGAGTCATCAGCAAAGAGATAGAGAGGATTTTCCAGAGAGTCGGAGAGATCATTGATAAAGACCAGAAAAAGCACAGGGCCCAGCACACTGCCTTGGGGAACTCCAGCCTGAACAGGAAGGGGAGATGAGAGAAATCCATTCAGGGCCACACGTTGACTACGACCAGAGAGGAAGTCCGCAAGCCATGCATGGAGATTTCCATGGATACCATAGGAGGAGAGTTTGGTGAGCAGAGCTGGGTGCCAGACCGTATCGAAGGCACGTGATATGTCAAGGGAGACAGCTCTAATTTCCTGTTTGGCATTGAGGACCTCCATCCATTGTTGAGACAGCAGAAGCAGCATGTCCAGAGTAGAGTGACCTGGTCTGAAACCAAATTGATGATCAGAGATCAAGCCATTGGAGAAGAGGAAAGATTTCATATCCGAAGCAATGATGGATTCCATGACTTTGCTGATAATTGGGAGCAGGCTGATTGGCCTGTAGTTGCAAGGATCTGTTTTTGCACCTTTTTGGTGTAAAGCGGTAATGTTAGCTGATTTCCAGGATGCTGGCAGATGACCTTGAGCAAAAGATAGGGTGAAAAGAACAGAGAGAGGCTGAGACAGAGCGGCAGAGCAGGATTTTTGGACCCGTGGGCTGATGCCGTCTGGTCCAGTTGCAGAATCAGAGTCGAGGTTTGACAAAAACTCCTCCACCTTGTCTGGAGAGAAGGACACACAGAGGACACAGAACTTGTGGACGAGAGAAGGGACTTCAATCAAACTTGACAGTAAATATCGCAGATGCTTCTTCATGGTGGTCGAACCCTTCCCCCTCCTCCCCCCAATGCAATTCGGGGGCAAAATCTTCCCCATTCTATCCTGCTGCCCGGATTCATCAGGTCAGCACTTTATTAGGGTCAGAGTGCCGATTGGTCCCCATGGACAAACAAACAAACAGACAGACAAACAGACAGACAGACAAACAGACAGACAGACAAACAGACAGACAGACAAACAGACAGACAGACAAACAGACAGACAGACAAACAGACAGACAGACAAACAGACAATAACGCACAAGATCAAGCAATATACTTGAAAAATCTCAGGTAGAATTAATCAGCAATTATTTAGCTCAGGACCTTTCCCTCTTGTCCCTGTTTCTCTCTTTCTCCAATTCTGACGTGGCCCTGACTTCGTGAAGGTGGATCACACCATCCTAGATGTGGGGGGTCTCTGGGTCGTTTCTGGGAGATCGATCCGCTGTCTTTGTGTCACGGGCTTGTTCGAGAGAACTGTCCGAAGTGATACAACAACAACCAAATTTGACACCACAATGGCCTGCTGTGCAAAGATGGACAGATTAATTTTTGGGTGTAACAGGACATGTGCCCTTTGAAAATATTTTTGCAGATCATAACTCGAGTTTGAAACATCTGAGGTTTTACCTCTGTCATGTGACCTTTAATCGAGATCAAACGTAAACAGTGGGTTGACCGAACGCAGGCGGACGCATATCCAATATCACCCACCAATGCAGACATTGTACAACAAAGCTCGTTTCGTCCCACCCTGCACAATAACGTGGGGTATAATTAGCAGTGTAGGTAGATCCTAGACTCGTGGAGGTAGATCCTAGACTCGTGGAGGTAGATCCTAGACTCGTGGAGGTAGATCCTAGACTCGTGGAGGTAGATCCTAGACTCGTGGAGGTAGATCCTAGACTCGTGGAGGTAGATCCTAGACTCGTGGTGGTAGATCCTAGACTCGTGGAGGTAGATCCTAGACTCGTGGAGGTAGATCCTAGACTCGTGGAGGTAGATCCTAGACTCGTGGAAGTAGATCCTAGACCCGTGGATGTCGATCCTAGACTCGTGGAGGTAGATCGTAGACTCGTGGAGGTGTATCGTAGACTCGTGGAGGTGTATCGTGGACTCGTGGAGGTGTATCGTAGACTCGTGGAGGTAGATCCTAGACTCATGGAGGTGTATCATAGACTCGTGGAGGTGTTGGTGAACTCGACGTTGACCAGATGCTGGTGTCTGTTGGCAAGATTGTGGCACTCACCGTCCAATTGCAGCCACGTCTGCAGGCATTCACGATATTTACTCCATCTGAGAAGCGTAAACGGCGAAGTTATGTCATTCACGACGTGTTCAAAGTGCATGAAGCACTTTAAACGCGATTTTCCCGAGGCCATGACTAAACATTCAGCGCGACATGGGCGCCGCCATTTTGTATGTCATGTGACCCAAGCAAGTGTTCTGATAGGCCTAGATTCAAAATTAGTGCCTTCGATGCAAGACAAAGTAGTGCGACATAAACGCGTGGAAAACTTTCAAACTGGCAGGATCTGTTAGTTAAACTTTTTGCATGTGCTACAACTCGGCACGTACTCAGATTACCAGTGATTATTTTTTAGTCTCTCTAACCTCGGAACGGGATTGAACGATACACGGTGTCAGCTTGAGGCCTATTAACTGTATGTGTTTCCCGTAGTTATTTTATTTATTTATTTATTTATTTTTTGTATACAGAGTCGAGGCTTGTGTTGGAGCTAACACATTACACACGGAAACATGCACGGACACATAAAACATACAATAAATAAAGTGAGCGGGAATCAAGAGGGGGGGGAGAGAGAGAAGGAAGCACACAAGCACAACAACGTTAGAGAACAGGGACGTCGGTAGATCTTTGGAAGGGAGAGGGCTGGGGGAGGAGAGAGGGGTACACGGTATAAAGCAAATGAACACCACGAGGAATTTCAGGAAAGAAGTAGGAGATTGAAAGAGGTGGATTTGGGGTGTATTAACAGGGGTAGAAAAGATCAAGGTTTTGGATGGGGGAAGATAAGAGATGGTGGTGAACAGCTGTTTTAAAGACCTGGAGGGAGGAGTGGGATTGAAGGGAGTGGGGGAGTTTGTTCCAGAGGCGGGAGTAAAGAGGAATGAAGAGTGAAGGTGAGCAGAGAGTCTTGATTTTGGCAGTTTAACCATAAGAGGGTTGCTGGCAGATCTTGTGCGACCTGAAGGAATATTTGGGGGACAGAGCACAGATAGAGCTGGGGGAGCAAGGCCAGAGAGGAGTCTGTGGAAGACAGAAAGACCACCAACCTGCCTGTGGTGAGTGAGTGAAAGGCCCTCAGAATCATCTTCATCGTGGGAGATACCAATGATTCTGAAAGCTTTGGTTTCAACCGTGTGAAGCCGAGCTGGGTGTGAGGCACTGAGGCAGGATCACCAGCCCAGAGGGGAGAGCAGTATTCCATTGAGCTGCAGA
This sequence comes from Myxine glutinosa, assembly GCF_964187855.1. Classification (NCBI taxonomy): domain Eukaryota; kingdom Metazoa; phylum Chordata; class Myxini; order Myxiniformes; family Myxinidae; genus Myxine; species Myxine glutinosa. The sequence continues at coordinate 93,681,888 of NC_136268.1, forward strand.
TGAAAGCTTTGTATGTGGTGGGGAGCGCAGAAATGCCTAGACAGGACTTTGCACGACGGAAGATGCCCAGTCGACGATTGGCTTTGGAGGCCAGCTTGGAAATGTGGTTTTCTCAGGAAAGATCATGGCAGATAGTGAGACAAAATCCTCTGGACTTTTGAACCATGTGTTAAGGAGACGTATTTGGGTGAAGTGTTCTGGTGTGGCCCAGCTGGTTGGATAGGTCGATTCGTTTTAGTATAGCTAGGGTAAGCAAATGGTGGATTTTGCCGTATGTATGCAGTTACATTGGTAATGAGATGTAGCAGTTGAGATGAAATTGTGATTTTTTTACATTTTTTATATCTGTATCTTCTCTGGTATGCAGGCTGTGCTGGTAGCACTTGCAATAAATTGCATTATTGATGATTTTGATGGTTTGTGGTGGAAGCTGTGACCGGTGACGTCGAGATGAAGGCTGACATAACAGTACTGGCTCGTCACCTCAAGGAGGAACGGCTCTATGTCACCGTTGAGAGACAGATGCTCCAGCGCTTGAATGCCGAGGTGTTGAAGACTGCCGAGCGTCTCTACCATACTGCTTGGATTAGCAAGGAGCAACGACTTAACCTTGATCGCCTTATCCTTACCAGGTGGGCTGGAGGAGATTGGATGTATTGAATCCTAAAGATCAAGTTTTCCATTGTTATATTTTTTTGTATTGCACTGTTAAGCTGTTTGACTAATGTTGTTGAGATAAATTGCAACAACAGTCTTGACAAGATCTTAATGTTTCCCTTGTTTTTTCTTTGAAGTGCTGATGCCTCTCCTGCCGAATGCTGCCAGCGTGCTAAAGTCCTGCAGGTGACGCACTTTGTGGATGGTTACCGCCGTCTGGGTGTGCACGAAGGTGCTTGTGGAGATTTTCTATCCCGCCTACGGGATGCGCCACGTCTTGTTGTCGCCTGCCTCGTGTGTGGGGAGCGTGCGGGCTTAGAGACAACACCGATCGTGGCACAGACTGTGTATACAGTACTGTATGCAAGTGCCATTACGCCACATGATGAGGCGTACCTTCTGCAGGTGTTCCCCTTTGATGAATTGCGTGCTGATACTATATTTTGTTTGCAGTTGGTTTTGCTGCAATTCATAAATGTTTTGGTTTGTAAGCCAATTTATATATATTTTGGTTGTTTGTGAGCCATTTGTTCTTGGTTGTTTGTAAGCCATTTTGGTATTGGTTGTTTGTGAGCCATTTTTGGTCTTGGTTGTTTGTAAGCCATTTTGGTCTGGGTTGTTTGTGAGCCATTTCGGTCTTAGTTGTTTGTGAGCCATTTTGGTCTGGATTGTTTGTGAGCCATTTTGGTCTTGGTTGTTTGTGAGCTATTTTGGTCTGGATTGTTTGTGAGCCATTTTGGTCTGGATTGTTTGTGAGCCATTTTGGTGTGGGTTGTTTGTGCGCAATTTTGGTCTGGATTGTTTGTGAGCCATTTTGGTCTTGGTTGTTTGTGAGCCATTTTGGTCTTGGTTGTTTGTGAGCCATTTTGGTCTTGGTTGTTTGTGAGCCATTTTGGTCTTGGTTGTTTGTGAGCCATTTTGGTCTTGGTTGTTTGTGAGCCATTTTGGTCTTGGTTGTTTGTGAGCCATTTTGGTCTTGGTTGTTTGTGAGCCATTTTGGTCTTGGCTGTTTTGTAAGCCATTTTGGTCTTGGTTGTTTGTGAGCAATTTTGGTCTTGGTTGTTTGTGAGCCATCTTGGTCTTGGTTGTCTGTGAGACTGCTTTATGTTTTTACCCGTTTGCTGCACGCCGTTGCTCCTAGTTTTAAGCTATTTGGTTCTGGCCCGTTCAGGTGCTGCGCTACCTCGCTGAGTTCTCTCTCAAGCCCAGTGACTCTCCACGTCGACTCCTTCGCCGAGGAAACTGTTCATTCAGCTTGCTCTACCGGCTGTTGTCGGAGGGACTGGCTGCTGCCAAGCTATTTCTGACGGCCGCCTTGCGTGAACCTATCCTACGCCTACTCGTTGAAGACTTGGACAGACTTGAGACAGATCCTGTGAAACTGCTGGATTCGCTAGACATCCGTACTGAGGTGTTTTTTCAAATGTGGCTGAACATGCATCTTCTTTCCTGTTTTGATTTCCCATATGATTTGATCAATTTGTAGAGCATTTGTGTGTATGTGATATTATTTCGTTATTATTTGATTCCTTTTTTTGACTGTCATCCCTGCTCCATGTCGTGCAGGAAAAGCTTTTTGGACCTCGCAGTGAAGAGCCGTTTGCCGCACGTCTCGCAGAGGCAGTGGAGGCGAATGTGGTTCGTTTGGTCGCCCTGGTGCACCGTTTTGCTGGGTCTCTGCGTCGCAGTGTGCATTGTTTCCCACTTGCTCTCCGCTGGGTCATCTCACAGGTAACTCAAAATTTGTGGTTCAATTTGATTGTGGTGTGAAGGTTTCTGGGTATTTTTGTTTTATAACATTGGGATAATTTTTGGAATACCATGCTTCCTTTTGCAGTCTTGTAGTCCGGCAGCTAAGCTAAATATAGCATAACAATTGTGCATTTTGTGAGGAAAGCACCAAATTTGGCACACTCGTAGACTATCATATCATGAAAAGATCTGGATATTGGGCCATCTCAGATTCAGAGATTTGATTTTTGCAAGATTTGCAGATTTTGCAGATTTGCAAGCTGAGATTGCAACGCCAGGGACGGCCACTCCTTCCTGCGAGCTGCCCACGTCACCCGCACAAGAAGAGCTCATCAAATCACTGCAGCGGCACTGCACATCCTGCAACACCATGCGTATGAACGCCACTGTATGACATATGCTGATGATGCAGAAGACCTGCCTTAGTTCGAAGACTTGTGTCACCAGAGAGAAGAAGACATTCCCAACTTTCAGTACTGGGCAACTGTGCTGGAACTAGAGATGTTGGTACTGGTCTACGTGCGTTCTCTGCGGCAGGCTTCATTCACGATGTACCTTGATGCCCTGACGGAACTGGTCCCAAGGTTCCATGCCTTAGACCACACACACTATGCCAGGTGGGTCCCTGTTCACTTGAGGGACATGGTTGCACTCCCAATGAAGCACCCAGATGTAGCCAGAGAATTCAGGGCTGGCAGCTTCACTGTACAGAAGATGAAGAAGGTGTTCTCTTCGATCCCAATCGAATCGAAATCTTGCAAAAATCAAATCTCTGAATCTGAGATGGCCCAATATCCAGATCTTTTCATAATATGATAGTCTACTAGTGTGCCAAATTTGGTGCTTTCCTCACAAAATGCACAATTGTTATGCTAAGTTGCCCCACTATTGCTCAATGTTTTCTGCATGACATTGTGAGGGTGATTACAATCATGTCCATTGTTTTTGCCATTTAACACATTTCCATCTAGTTCACGTAAAAATAGGAAAGTACCGTGAAACCCCGACATTAGCGTATTCGACATTCGCGTACCCCACATATTTCACAGCTCAAAATGTGACCTGCTTTCACAATTGTGGTCCTGTTCTTCGCGTATTCGCATTTTTGTGGGCTCAAAAACCATCCCCAGCCACCCACGGATCCCCAACATTGTTGGTATTTTCTGTTTAGGAGAAAGCCTGGCTCACAGAGGCTATTGCAAAAACTCCGCACTGGGGAAGGAGCAAGAAGGAGGGTGGAAGATTATAGATGGGTTATGACGTGGGGTGGCTTGGTTTCTTGCATAATTATTTTAGTATTTTCTGTTGAAGGAAAAAGCCTGGGTCACAGAGACTTTCACAAACCCTCCACACAGGGGAAGGGTCAGGTCGGAGGGAGGAAGAAGATTATAGATGGGTTATGACGTGGGGAGTGGGGAGTGGGGTTACTTGGTTTCTTGCATAATTATTTTAGCATTCATATATTTTTGATCGGGAACCGCATATATACGAGTAGAATTCTTGCATTTGGATAGACCCAACAATATTGCCTTTGTGTAGAAACATGACTTTGTCGGAAAAACGTCTCTAAAATGGCCATCCGCTGGGGCACAGAGCAATTGCTCGACATCTAGCCAGCTGTCTTAGGGTTTGGAATGTTTACCTTTGGAAGAAATCACCAAATTTGGCACAGGTAACCTTTGATAGGTATTAATCAAATCCTGATATAGGACACACATTTTGGCATTTGTTAACACTCCTAATTAGCATAAATCCAAAATGGCCACTGTCGATTATCGGCTAAAACCCAATATGGACATATCTCACTTAATAATATGCCGATGAGTTTGGTATGCATTATGATAGTTTTGGGTATGCCCGATCGATTGTAGAAGTTTTCATCATCATCCAAGGTCAGGGTCATGAAATAAAGGTCATGGTCAAAGGTTTTTGGCCTAGAATAGCTATAATTTGCCAATAAAACTGGCATTGGAGATCTATTTATGCTGTGTTAGATGTATTTCATGCTAGATCAGATCATGTTATACTAAAATAAATGCCTCCTTTTGTCTCTGATGTCAAGGTAAAGTCCAGAAGGTCAAGGTCATGACCTCTAAATGCCGCATGATCCGTATATTGTTCGTAAAGTTCAAACCGATCATGTCAGAATCATGAATGTTGAGTCTATCAACAGCATTCAATGGCGCACATTTTGAGATCAACCACAAGTTTATTCAAGTTTATGCAACCCAAAATAACGGAAAACAGTATCAGGAACTATCCTTTTTTAACATAGGCAGCCCACTATTGAATTGGAGGTGGGCAAAGTCAATCATATCTATAGCTACAACAATGATATCAGGCGTGGAGCAACATTAGATACGACATGACTCAATTAAGTACAGTAGTATGGTGTTAGTTGGGAGTTGGTGTTGGAGGAGGACCAGGGCAACCACAACAGCTTCCTCCACATTTGCATATGGCTGTGCACACAAGGCCCTTCTTGTAGCAGGAGCACATTCCTGCACAGCTTGTAGTGCATCCACAACTGACCAGCTCTTCCAGGGCTTTCCCTGCTCGAGGGAGGGGAGTCCAGAAGGACACCAAACCAGACTCAGACTCAACCCACCCCAGGAGCCTGGGCTCGACAAGACTTGTTCGGCCACGAGAGATTGCCCCCACACGTATCCAGCTTGATAGGTCGCTCTCTTTATGTGCTCTATCAGGGCTGCCTTGGTTGGTGGCAGGTACTCGACTGTGCGAGATAAAAAAAATAAAAAAATAACCACCTTTAGAGGCCATTTTCCCCCGCAAGCGGGGGTTGGCCTTTTTCGGGGACCATGGTTGTTGTTGTTTTTCGGTCCCCTTTTTGAAGCAATGTTTTACGGCCGGATGCCCTTCCTGCCGCCGACCCTTTTTGTCGCCTTTTACGACAAGCAGTGAATTACCAGTGAACTGGTACTCAAGTGACCAGTGACCGTGCGAGATGACTGAGCGAATATCTGTTGGCATGCTTGGATGACTTCCTTCAGAGGGCAGGACGCAGAATATAGTGAGATGACAAAACTCTCAATGACATTGATATCCTTTGACGACAGTGTGAGAGGCTATCAAGTGGCATAACGCGGTTGTGAGCTCTGAGACGACAAAACTCTCAATGACATTGATATCCTTTGACGACAGTGTGAGTCTGTGAGAGGCAGTGTGAGAGGCTATCAAGTGGCATAACGCGGTTGTGAGCTCTGGTCTTGTGCTCGACTTTCCCTACGCTGATTTCTTTTCCGTGACGGAAAAGAAGGATGTGTTCTCGGACCCTGTCACGGCTTGGAATGTGGGGAGAGCATGTGACTTGGTGGGAGACATGGTGTTGCAGATGTTGTGGGCGGAAATATATCTGAACTTCCTGGCCATTCCAAATGACTCGCACAATTTCTCCACACCAATATCAGTGAAGAAAGAGATCCTCAGGACAACGATGTCAGTGTCGTTTGCAATGATCAGTGTGCGCTTTTGTAGTCTTGTGAAACTACATTTGCCGCATGCAACATACCTCTGGTATCGAACTCTCCGTGGTTGCATGGACTAAGCGGATACTCTGTTTGAATCACAGGGTCGTCATCACATGGTGCAGGATTCTAGAGGATGTTCTCATCCCAAGTTGTAATAACGACCTTCCCCTCGTAGAAGACGGACTGAGCGATCAATCCTGATAGATACTGGAACAGTTCCACCTTATTGGTTTAGTTGTGCAGATAGCTGTTCCAGTTCTTCAGCATATTCCCATTCCCATCACTTAGGTTTGTTATTGACAGCATTGTAGATCAAGAGCTGTGCAATTGAGAAGGCCACGGACTTCCAACTACTGTCAACCTCTGGGTTCGAGTTATGTTTCACTGAAGGGCCACACACTACCATGTCAAGAAATGCTGATAAAGTGTAGGGATTGGACTTCTCCAGTGCGTTGCGTGCAATCTCACCATCAAATCTCTGTTACGAATCAAAGATGTGTTCCCTGGGATGAATAGCTGTTCGAACCATATTGCATTCATTTTGATCGGGACTGCAGTGTAGCTCAGGCGCAGCTGCCTTTCCAATCACAGCTTTACATGCAATGTAAAGCTTCTTAAAAAACATTTTCACCTTTCATCCATGGCATTTGTGACAGAATGCGATCCTTGAAATGAGGCATGTGTACCCTGTCTGTAACTATGCCACCCAACTCCATCAGTCTAGTTTTGTATAGTTTTGCTAGCTCTACAATGTAAAACGATCCAACACTATCATCCTCAGTGACATATGCCACCGTTTCAGCGAGGGCAATACCCTCCTGCTCAGACTGACTGGTCTTATCCTCGCTCAGTTTTTTACGCAGACAAGACCTATGGAATAATACCTGGTCATACAATCTTTGTGATAAACTGCGTCGTGTGCGAAGAAGTCACCGTTTGCAAGTTTGCCAAGCATATGAAAATCCTCCAGATTAGTAGCCCATGCCCTCACATTAAGGTCACACTCAGTAGGAGAAACACTATGCATCACATTCTCAGTCCTCAATACCACAAAACAGACAAAAATCACTCAATGAACCTCCACCACGACTTATACTTGTACTGTATCGACTGCTCTCATTCAGCCTTCTTGTCTTGGTTGGACTTGCATGCTCTGGTTCTTCAACTGCATCATAAGGCCGCTTTCCGTTGCGGTGTACTCGAGTGAGTTTGTGTGGAATTTTGCATGATTGTTCGTCAAAGTTTGTTGACGATTGGCATCGTTCGTAAGGGATTCAGGAATATTTATTGGTACACTACTGCCTGTGAATGCTGAAAGTGAATTTGACAGCGATTCGTATCCCGCGCCTTTGTCTTTACGTTTGCTTTGTGCTGGACACCTGATCTCCCCGCCGTTGGTCTGGTAAAGACAGCATAGCGACCAGTTTACTTCCTTTGACACCATGTTTCGAGTATGCACCTGAACAAAAAAGAACCATTGTCAGCAAATTGTAAAGCTTTTCAATAACACAATTCTACTGGCAAATTATAGCTATTTTAGGCCGAAAACCTATGACCTTGACCTTTATCTCATGACCTTCACCATGGATGATGATTAAAACCTCTACAATCGATCGGGCATACCCAAAACTATCATAATGTATAACAAAATCATCAGAATCGGCCTATTATTAGTTGAGATATGACCATATTGGGTTTTAGCCTATATCGACAGGTTTTAGCCTTAACCTTTATCTCATGACCTTCACATTGGATGATGATGAAAATCTCTACAATCAATCGGGCATACCCAAAACGATCATAATGTATAACAAAATCATCGGAATCGGCCTATTATTAGTTGAGATATGACCATATTGGGTTTTAGCCTATATCGACAGTGGCCATTTTGGATTTATGCTAATTAGGGGTGTTGACGAATGCCAAAATGTGTGTCCTATATCAGGATTTGATTAATACCTATCAAAGGTTATCTGTGCCAAATTTGGTGATTTCTTCCAAAGGTGAACATTACATTCTGATACCGACGCTACGATAGCAGACTAATGGTTGAAACTTCCATGGAAAATAACTTTAAACCCTCTTCTTCCGGTGACCTGAAAATAAAAGAGATTGTCACGTTGGAAAAATTATGACAGCTACTTGAAAAATTGCGCATCATTTTGGACCATCTTGTCGGTGGAGTGATTGCACCAATGATGTGTGGAAATGTCTGAATGATGTTATTGATTAAGTGGTTACCCATATTTTTATTTTTTGGCTCTGACAAAGGGCTAATCCTCAGCATCTGCTGCGTCCTGTTTCCCACAGCTATAAACATAGTCTTATCAACTTTTGTTTAATAAAATCTTGTCTGCTCATGCCGACAGACACTGGCCTTCACATAGATCAGTATTTGTTTGTTTTCCTGGTCTGTTTATACCTCTGACCCCATTGTATTAAGCTTGGATATGAGCCTTAATCCATGCAATAATTTAAAAAAATTTTTTTGGGTATAATGCTAAGCATATGTAATACTTATACTTATGCTAAGCACAAGTACTGTAATACTTATTATGTGTGACTCAATAAATCTCATTTATCTAACTAGCAACGGTACCCGCCCTATGGGTGAGGCTTCAATTGGGAAGCCCAAATGAAAAGGCAAAATATCAGAAATTGTAGGCTTTTTTTATTTTAAACGATTCATATAAACATCCGTTGAATTATATCACACGCAAATCATCAAAATCTAAACAGTACATGGCGCCCATTTTGAAAAAAGATTGAATTCTCTAAAACGGAAGTGGTCTTTCTTTCTTTCTCAGTCGCACGTTTATGTGTGAAGAGTGCGCGCCGAATCTGTAACACGGAAGGGGCCTCTGTTTCTCATTCGCTTTGCACACACTGCCATGTTACTTCGGAGCCGCACGTTTATATGGGAAGAGTTCGTCAGGAGTCGATCTACTCTCTCCTGCTACGTAGAATAAACAGTATTTGTCGAATTTCAACAAAAGCCACATCACTGTTCATATCGGTAAATATTATTCCATCGTGTTTGGAAAAACAATATAGCCTATTTTACTCCCAGGGGTCCCAGGAATACCCACCCAAAATATCTTTGCGATCGGTTGAGCCGTTTTTGTGGTACCTTCGAACGCACGAACGGACATTTGGTGAATTATAGTAAGATGGAAGAAGCCCTCACTCAACCAATATCGATTATACAAAGCTTCACAAATAATGTGTTGTCTCACATTCACATATTCTCCTGGACCTTCTTGAATCATGATACATGAGTTTGTGTTTCACAGCTTGGATCAATAAATGCTCATAGCAATTTAATTGGGCCTATGATATAGACTTTTACATATTTGAGTGTTACGCTCCTTCTTGGATTGGTGAAGTCTATAAAATTACCCTTGATGAATGGTGGCTACATGTTTGTACAAGGTGATAGTCATGCACACTGTCCTTAAAGCGCCTGTTCTGACAGGTGTATGAGATTTTGGCGTGCATTGAGGGCGTTGGTCCAGGTGAGGCTCGTGCCGTGTGCACCGACCTGCTGCTTCCCTGCTTCATTTGTCCGGCACTTGTCAACCCAGAGCAGTATGGTGTCATCGCCGATGCACCTATCAATGAAGTGGCAAGGTTCAACCTCATGCAGGTACCAGTTCTGAAAGCTGTAGTATAATTCAGGGGTCTTGCTAATCTTTGGAATAAGAGGTAATTTATTTTGTATAGAATAGAACGCCTCATCAGTTTCGGCGTTTAGGGGCCACAAACCAGCCAGCCAGTCAGAAAATAAAGAAACTAATTAACTTATTTGTATTTCCATATCTTTTTTTCCCCAAAATGGCACCCATACCACGTGACCTATGACGTCGCAATTAAAAAAAAATTAAATTCTACAGGATGAGGCGCAGCTATGGTGAAAATTTCCTGTTAATCGGACCAATGGTTGCTGAGAAAAGCATACAGTCACGGCCAAAAATATTGGCACCCTTGCACCTTTTTCAAATAACTCACATTTTTTTCTAAAAATAGTTTGAAATTGACTAAATTATTTGGTCTCCACAATTCTTTATTTCACTGTTAATATTACAGAACCTTTGTTTTTGATTCAGAACTTAATATTTCCTTTTAAATCAGAAAATAGAAAGAAATGGCATTGACAAAATTATTGACACCCTTGACTTAATATTTGGTAGCACAGCCTTTGGACAAAATAACTGCAGTCAAGCGCTTCCTATAGCCATTAATGAGCTTCCTACACCTCTCTACTAGCAGTTTGACCCACTCTTCTTGTGCAAACTGCTCCATTTCTCCCAGATTTGAAGGGTGCCTTTCCGGATTTCCAAGGGAGTCCACACAGGTGATAAATGCCATTTAGATCTGGACTCACTGCTGGCCACTTCAGAACAGTCCAACGTTTTGTCTTGAACCATTCCTGGGTGCTTTTTGAAGTGTGTGTTGGGGTGATTGTCCTGCTGCATGACCCATGATCTTCGACGGAGACCCAGCTTTCAGACACAGGGTTGAACATTGCGCTCCAAAATGCCTCGGTGATCTCCTGATTTCATGATGCCATGCACACATTCAAGGCAACCCGTGCCAGAGGCAGCACAGCAACCCCAAAACATCACTGAACCTCCTCCATGTTTGACTGTAGGGAAGGTGTTCTTTATTTGAAGGCTTCATTTTGTTTTCTATAAACATAGAGATTATGTGCTTGATGAAAAACCTCTAATTTGGTCTCATCTGTCGCAGGACATTTTCCAGAAGGATTTTGGCTTGTTCAGGTGTATTTTGGCAAACTCCAGTCGGGCTTTCTTATGTCTCTCTCTCAGCAGTGGGGTCCTCCTGGGTCTCCTACCATAGAACCCCTTTCTATGAGTTGGCGACGGATGGTGCGAGTTGATACTGTCCTACCTTGTGCCTGAAAGTCAGCCTGAATCTGTTTGGTAGTTGATTGAGGTGCTTTCTCCACCATTCAAACAATCCTTCGCTGCAATCTTCGATCAAGCTTCCTTTTGCAGGCATGTCCAGGGAGGTTGGCTGCAGTGACATGGACCTTAAACTTACTGATAGCATTGTGTACAGTGGACACAGGAACATCAAGGTCTCTGGAGATGGGATTGTCCATGTTGGGCTGCAATCTTGTGTCTGAGCTTGGGCAATTCTCTGATTTTCTTTCTTTTCTCCATGTTCATTGCAGTACCCACAGACACAAAACAGCAGAATGACTCCTTTTTCTCCATTCAAACAGGTTGAGAGTGATTTTTATATTGCAGGCACCTGCAACTCAGCACAGGTGAGTTCAATTCCAAAGTAAAGGAGAATCACCTGCTTGAAATCTAATTATTTCTAACAACTTCTAAAAGGTACCAATAATATTGTCTGGGCCATTTTAGGATTTATGTGTGGAATAAGCTAAGATTTAGTAGTTTTTTCAGCTTTTTTTGTTTTGTTCCACTGCAAACCAAAGATATACATATGTGGATACCAAAATATATTTTAATTTCAACAATTTTCTGGAAGAAATGGTGCATTATTTGTAAAAAGTGCAAGGGTGCAAATATTTTTGTTCATGACTGTACTTGTCCTGTACAGACAGACAGACAGACAGACTCAAATGCAACACCCTCTCCTCTGGCGAGGGTAATAACAATACTTATGATAATAGCATAATATTAATGTTATTACAAAGCAATATCCCTCCTCCCCAAAGGGTTTTGTGATTTGCGATATTGCCGCCCCCACTCCCATTTCCCCCCTGTCTGCGACACCCTCTCGGAAGTAAATTTTATTATAGGGAATTTAGAATGGTGAGGCATGGAGAGGCTATACCCACAAAACGCTAACTCGTCCGTTATGTTGTCTGCGATGCCCACAATATCGGTCGTGTTGAGGTGTATTTGCGACTCCACTTCACTTGCCTCCTTTGCTGGTTCTTTGCACAAATCACTTTGTCGCTGGTTTTCTTCTTTGGCTGTATATCTGCATGTACCTGTGGAATAAAATGCCATTTTTCGCCCCAATTCTGAGGTTGACTAAAATTGACGAATGTGATTGGAGTAAATCAGCCGTGGATGAGCCAATCACCTATCACATAATTGACTTCGTGATGAGGGAATGTATTGTTTTACATGGAAGGGGTCGATGATCGGGGTTTTTGTGAAATGGACCACATTTATTAATATTAACATATTCATTTTGTGTAACTTACCAGGAGATTTTACCAATGAGTGTAGACGCCCCGGAAAACGCATTACAACAGGGAGGGTTGGAGGCGATACTACATTTGGTTTATCTCTATCTCATACACATCCAATGTATTCTGTTACATTTTAAGTTGTAACTTAGAAGATTGTCATGGGGACCGCAAGGCTAACCCCCGCTCTAGTAGGGAAAATGGCCTTTAAAATGCATGTTGTGTTGTTGTTGTTGTACATTTTAAGTTGATTTAATGACATATTGCACCATCATGAAATAGGAGGTTAAATATGTTCAACATTGTGAGTTGCACGTTTGTAGCAAATTGTCCCTTTCCATGCCTTGCGAAAGCAACAACAAAAGCTGCATGGCATTTTGAAAGGGCTCTTGATTCGGCTTGACATATTGGCAGCTGCACCTCTGATGGTGTCTTGAGGGCATTTAATTTTGTTTAATGTGTGTCTAAATGAAGGCCATTAAAATGGGATTATGTGTTTCAATAGTGCATAACATGCAGAATATCATGCCACGAGGGCTCTTGTAATGATTCCCCTTATTGGATTGAACTATTTTGCGTAGATTTAACGTTTGCCCTGCCCTACTACACTCGAGAAGTGGAGAGTTAAGAAAGTTCATGTAAAACATATCTGTTGTGAATTTGATCACTGGCTGTAAATGCATCCTCGTGTGACGCCTCTAACATATCAGTTTTTCCTTAGTCGTGTTTTCTTATTTAGTGCCATTTTTTTCCCCTGCACACCCAAGGTAAAGTATCACCCTCTTCATTAACATTATCTATCAAATGTACGTGTGATCGACTTTTGTCCCCAATTTGAAAAGTCACAAAGCGATGGATGAGTCTTTACACTCATGTTGTCTATGTTTAGCTTGTGAACTATTCCTGTTTATATTATTGTTGTGTACCAGACTGTAACATTACCGTGTTCTCTGTTGGGTTGAAGTGTTTGTCGTGATGTTACTTTGGGCCACTGGCAGTGCATTGTAGATTCTTGGAAGAGTGACCGTAGTCCATGATTGATCGCCGGAAGTGTTGGCGTGCCGGCAGGCATCGCCACATACTGCGACATGGATGCTTCATTAGGTATATGGCAGGCTCGAAACACCAACCTGGTCCATATTGTATGGTCCGTAGAATGAGTGCTTTGATTATCTCGACACGTCAATATTGACCTATTATTTATATTTTACTTTCTTCTTCATATTCCTGCTTTCCTCATTTATTTATCATTTATCCTAAACCTGTGTGTGTTTTTGTGTCGGTTGTTGATTGTCATCTCCATAATTGGGATTTCAGAAGAATAAATGGAGTCCTCCCAGAACTCAAAGTATCCACCTTCATTTCGGTGTGAAGGATTGTGATTCATGGGCTAAGTTGTGATTTTTGTTCTCAAAGTTTTCTTCCGAGGGATTTTTTCAGGATCGTCACTGAACCCTGGACAACCTCCAACTGTAGTTCGTTTGTAGTAATGTTCCCAGGGATTATTTTTAAGATCTCCTGAAGGTTCTTCTTTATAATTCCCATTGCTCCAATTATCACTGGTACAATTTTGGTGCTCTTCAGCTTCCAGAATCTTTTCATTTCATTCTTGAGGTCTTGGTATTTGGTAATTTTCTTGATTTCTGTGTTATTTATACTAAAACCACTGGGTACTGAAACCTCAATTAGCAATGCCTTATTTTCCGTTTTGTATCTGAGTACCATGTCAGGTCACAATACTTTGTTTTCTATGTTTACTTGGGATCACCAGGTTGTACGTGAGCATTATGCCCTCGTTTTCAATGATTACTTTTGGTTCATGTTTCCATGAGTTTTGTTTTGTATGCGTTTGTAGTTTTGTGGCGTCAGGAAGGGCATCCGGCCATAAAAACATTGCCTCAAACAGGGAACCATGATTGTCATGGGGCCCGCAAAGCTAACCCCCGCTCTAGCGGGGAAAATGGCCTTAAAACGATCATTCATTCATTCATTTTTTTCCATGAGTTTTGTGGAACTGGGATATTGAATTTTTTGCAGATGTGCCAGTGGATTACTCGACATACCTTGTTGTGCCTTTGTGTGTCCAGTTGTTCTGACATGAGTTTTTACTTTCCGATAGGAGGTGACTTGTGCTTTCTGTTTCTAGTTTCTACCTTGCAAAATCTGCACTTGTCTGACTGACACAGTCCTGCCATCTTCATAAAACCATTGGTGTACATTGTCTTGATCTTGGGCAAATAATTATAATTCGTTCTCCATTCCAGTTGAGCTGATCTCTTCTAAGCCATTCCAATGAGCCTTCTTTGTCTATGCCCAATCTGTCGAACTTCTTTTTTTAACTTCTCCCTGCTGTTTTATCGTTTTTTCAGTCGTCGGTGTACATCTGTTGATATTTTGCTTTTTTATTTTGAGTGGGCCTTTAAGTTATACCTCTTACGATGCTGCGATTATCGTCGGTGCGAAGGGTATCGTGTTGTATAGAGAATTGTCATAGTGTATAATTGCTTTCTTATTCTCTCCCCTCTTCTTCACTAAACCCTGTTTCTTGCACTACTGAAGTGTCAGTCTGGTATGTGGTCTGGAATTGCAGGGATGTGAGGTATCCGTGTAAACGTGGATATTTGCCCTTTTCAAAATACCTTTCCTCGAAAGAAAAATCTTTTCCATGTATTTCACATGTAAATAAAATGCACCCAATCACCTTTTGCAGAAACTCAATAATGAGAAATTCATGTTTACGTGATTTGCTTTTTATTACCAAAATCTTTTGTGCCTGACAGTTCACGTTTACGTCAAAAGATTCTCAGGTCATGTTTGATAATTTATTGGCGTATGGTATTGCATTCTTGGTGGAACCATCATGTGCACTCGGTTGTGTGGGGAAGGTGAGAAATGACTCGGGGAACAATTAAGAACACCAATTGCTCAGCAATTGACATTCTTGATCGTTCCCCACAGTCATTTTTCACCCCAAGGTCTCTGGGTGTACCAAGTTTAGACATCTTGTTAGTCTAAGGTTCTGAAGACATGTACAGCATTGATTTGACGTTTTAACGATAATTATTCCTGTCTGCGTTCAAATCCCAGGCCAGCTATAAACTGTCATCCCTGTGTTTCACAGGCAGAGTAATTCATCAATGTGTGTGCCGTCCCGTGAAACTGGTGTTCCATCTGCCGGGATTATTTTATGGATGTTAAAGATACCATGTGTCCTTCGCGGAGAGAAGGCGAGTTATTGCCAGCACCCTGAACAAATTCTAAATTCCTGCCCTGACTTTGTGTCGGAGTGGCGACCCAACCAGTGTTGTAGCCTTGTTGCTGCTTCGGCAGCACCAAAGCTCTTCATTGGGAAAGGTAAATAATAATGATGATGTGTTATGATTTTTAAGCTGACAGGAAAACTAAAAGTATGTTTCTTTCATTCTGTGTCGGTTTTGAAACACACTTGTGGATCATGTGAATGACTTTTTTTTCTTCTTTTTTTTTTCTTCTTTTTTGTATACAAGATCGAGGCTTGTGTAAGCTAACATTAATCACAAAAAAAAGAAACGGACACAAAAAGCATATAATAAATAGAGTGGGAGACAAGATGGGGAGAGAGGGTGGGGAGAGAGAGGGAAGCACACAAGTACAACAGTAGAGAACAGGGACATCGGGAGATCTGTGGGAGGGAGAGGCCTTGGGGGGAGGTGGCATGGCAAGGGGGAGGGGTGGTGGGAGAGGTATAAAACACATGGACACTGCTAGGACTTCAAGGAAAGAAGTCGGTATTTCAAAAAAGTGGATCTAGGGTGAAATTAATTAGTGTAGAAAAGATCAAGGCTTCGCATGGGGGAAGATAAGAGGTGGTTGTGAACAGCTGTTTTAAAGACCTGGAGGGAGGAGAGGGATTGAAGAGAGTGAGGGAGTTTGTTCCAGAGGCGGGAGAAAAGAGGAATGAAAGAGTGAAGATGAGCAGAGAGTCTTGATTTTGGCAGTTTCACCAGAAGAGGGTTGCAGGCAGATCTTGTGCGACCTGTAGGAGTATTTGGGGGACAGAGCACAGACAGGGCTGGGGGGTGGGGGGGGGGGGGCTAGGCCGGAGAGGAGTCGGTAGAAGACAGAAAGACCACCAACTTGCCTGTGGTGAGTGAGTGAAAGGCCCTCGGAGTTTGCTTCATCGCCGGAGATTCCAATGATTCTGAAAGCTTTGGTTTCAACAGCGTGAAGCCGAGCTAGGTGTGAGGCAGGAGCACCAGCCCAGAGGGGAGAGCAGTATTCCATTGAGCTGCGGATGAAAGCCTTGTATGTGATGAGGAGCTCAGGTGTGCCAAGGAAGGACTTCACACTACGGAGGATGCCCAGTCGGCGACTGGCTTTGGAGGCCAGCTTGGAAATGTGGTTTTCCCAGGAAAGATCATGGCAGATAGTGAGACCCAAAAGCTTGAGTGACAGAACTTCTTGGAGAGGATTGTTGAGAAAGTAGATGGGAGGGTTGTCCAGTCGGTCTTTTTGGAGAGCCATAGTAAGACGTAAGAGTGTGAGATTTGTCAGGATTGCAAGACATGTTCCACTTGTTTGACCAGTCTGTGATTTTGTCAAGGTCTGCAGTGAGTGAGGAGGCTGCAGACTGCCGTTCTGAGGGATGAGGTACGGAGCGGCAGAGAGTGGAGTCATCAGCAAAGAGAAATTAGTTAAATGGACTTGATTAATTTTAACATTGAATGCACATAATCATTTAGGGAAACCGTTCCAAAAAATTTGTTGTGATTTCCCCTCATTTATGTGAATTTAGGAACCCGAGTAATGATTTTAAGATACAGAAAAACTGTAGCATGTTATTAAATTAAATCTCAATTATTATTCGTCTGCGGAGGCATTATGTTTTTGGGTTGTCCATCCGTCTGTCCGTCCTTCCGTCCGTTCGTGATAGGTTTTCATTACCATGATAACTTGAGAACGGTTGAAGGGATCTTTTTTTTTTTTTTTGTATACAAGATCGAGGCTCGTGAAAGAGCGAACATTAATCACACAGAAAGACAAACCGACACCGACACATAAAACCGACACATAAAACATATAACATCGGGAGCGGTAGACAAGATGGGGAGAGAGGGGGAAGGACACAAACACAACATTTGAGAGCAGGGACCGAGAGACATGGAGACATCGAGAGATCTGAGAGAGGGCGAGGGCTTTGGGGGGGGGGGGGGGGCATGGGAAGGGTGCGGTGGGAGAGGTATAAAACATATGGACACTGCCAGGACTTCCAGGAAAGAAGTTGGAATTTCAAACAAGGTGGATCTGGGGTGAATTAGCGGGGGTAGAAAAGATCAAGGTTTTGGATGGGGGAAGATAAGAGATGGTGGTGAACAGCTGTTTTAAAGACCTGGAGGGAGGAGTGGGATTGAAGGGAGTGAGGGAGTTTGTTCCAGAGGCGGGAGAAAAGAGGAATGAAAGAGTGAAGGTGAGCAGAGAGCCGAGATTTCGGCAGTTTAACCATCAGAGGGTTGCTGGCAGATCTTGTGCGACCTGTAGGAATATTTGGGGGACAGAGCACAGAGAGAGCTGGGGGTGCAAGGCCGGAGAGGAGTCGGTAGAAGACAGAAAGACCACCTACCTGCCTGCGGTGAGTGAGTGAAAGGCCCTCAGAGATAGCTTCATCGCGGGAGATTCCAATAATTCTGAAAGCTTTGGTTTCAACAGCGTGAAGCCGAGCTAGGTGTGAGGCAGGAGCACCGGCCCATAGGGGAGAACAGTATTCCATTGAGCTGCGGATGAAAGCCTTGTATGTGGTGAGGAGCTCAGGTGTGCCGAGGAAGGACTTCGCACGACGGAGGATGCCCAGTCGGCGACTGGCTTTGGAGGCCAGCTTGGAAATGTGGTTTTCCCAAGAAAGATCATGGCAGATAGTGAGACCCAAAATCTTGAGCGACAGAACTTCTTGGAGAGGATTGTTGAGAAAGTAGATGGGAGGGTTGTCCAGTCGATCTTTTCGGAGAGACATAGTAAGAGTGTGAGATTTGTCAGGATTGAAAGACATGTTCCACTTGTTTGACCAGTCTGTGATTTTGTCCAGGTCTTCAGAGAGTGAGGAGGCAGCAGACTGCCGATCTGAGGGAAGAGGAATGGAGCGGCAGAGAGTGGAGTCATCAGCAAAGAGATAGAGAGGATTTTCGAGAGAGTCAGAGAGATCATTGATGAAGACCAGAAAAAGCACGGGGCCCAGAACACTGCCTTGGGGAACTCCAGCCTGAACAGGAAGAGGAGATGAGAGAAACCCATTCAGGGCCACACGTTGACGACGACTAGAGAGGAAGTCCGCCAGCCATGCGTGGAGATTTCCATGGATACCAAAGGAGGAGAGTTTGGTGAGCAGAGCGGGGTGCCAGACCGTGTCGAAGGCACGTGATATGTCGAGGGAGACAGCTCTAATTTCCTGTTTGGCATTGAGGACCTCCATCCATTGTTGAGACAGCAGAAGCAGCATGTCCAGAGTAGAGTGACCTGGTCTGAAACCAAATTGATGATCAGAGATCAAGCCATTGGAGAAGAGGAAAGATTTCATATCCGAAGCAATGATGGATTCCATGACTTTGCTGATAATTGGGAGAAGGCTGATTGGTCTGTAGTTGCTAGGATCTGTTTTTGCACCTTTTTTGTGCAAAGCGGTGATGTTGGCTGATTTCCAAGCAGATGGTGGCAGTTGACCTTGAGCAAAAGAGAGGGTGAAGAGAACAGAGAGAGGGTGAGATAGAGCAGCAGAGCAGGATTTTAGGACCCGTGGGCTGATGCCGTCGGGTCCAGTTGCAGAATCAGAGTCGAGGGTTGACAGAAACTTTTCCACCTTGTCAGGAGGAAAGGACACGGAGTCCAGGAGCAGCAGGGCACGACTGGGTATGGTGGGTACAGAGAGGGATGGGTTTGGGACACAAGATTTAGAGGCAAACACAGAGTTGAGGCATTCAGCTTTTTCACGTGCGGAGTCAGCTGTGTAGCCGTTTGAGGTAAGGGAGGGGATGGAGGGGGAACAAACACCAGAAACGGATTTGACCAGACGCCACCAGGATTTGGAAGAGGGAGACAGATAAGAGAGTTCGGTCTTGAGAACGGAGAGATATTGTTTCCTGGCTCTCCTGAGGGTGGACACACACTTGTTTCGGGCTTTGTGAAAGGAAATGAGATTTCCTTCCGTTGGATTTGCTTTCCAGGAGACGAAGGCAAGTTGTTTCTGGGCAACAGCCTCACCACAAGATTCCGTGTACCATGGACGGGAGGAAGGGTATGACAACTGAAGACGAGATGGGATAAATCTGTGCATGAGAGAGAGCAATTTACTTTGGAAGAATTCCCAGGATGAGTTGATGTCAGAGGTGGTAGAGATGGGAGACCAGTCCAGATGATTGATGGCTGCTTGAAGACCGTGCCAGTTGGCCTGAGTGAAATGCCAGACTCGTCGACGCTGAGCAGGCTCCCTGAGGATGGTCAGAGAGATGTCCACTTTAACAAGGACATGATCAGATGATCCGATCGGAGCAGAAGAAGAGCAGCAGACATTTTCAGGGAAGTTAGTCATAACCAAGTCCAGAAGAGAAGATGTTCCGTTGACTGAGATCCGGGTCGGGAAATTGACAGATTGTGTCAGTCCCAGTGAGTCGCAGAAGTCCTTTGCTGAGGAGCCATGGCTGGTGAGAGAGGTACCCACACCCAGCCAACTGGCATGATGACAGTTGAAATCACCACATATGAGGAAGAGAGAGTTGGGATGAGTAGATAGAAGTTGGTCCATATCATCAGACAGCGAGATGTAGATGGTGTCATCACTGTTTGGTGGACGGTACAACACACATATGAACAAGAGGTGGGAGCGAAGGGGAAGCCGTAGCCAGAGGTATTCCTGGGGGTGAGGTGGAGAGAGTGCAGTGCAGGGCGAGTGAGGAAGAGAGTTTTTGATAAAGATAGCAACCCCGCCTCCAGGACGAGGCTCAGGTCTATCATACCGGAGGAGGGAGTAGCCCGGGAGAGATACTATGGAATCAGAGACATCATAAAGGAGGAAAGTTTCTGTTAAGCAGATCACGTCTGGTTTGACAGAAGCAACCTGTATGGAGAGATCAGTTAAGTTTGAACGAAGGCCCCGGATGTTTGAGGTCCATACCGTTAATGAAGAGGAAGGGGGAGCATCAGATACAGAACAGGGGGGAGAAGGGGTAGGGTAAGATGTGGAAGAGGTGGAAGAGGTAGGGAGAGCTGTTGAAGGTGTCAGAGATTTCAGAATAGCTCGGAGAAAGGGAAGGATGGGGCGGACAAAAGGTTTGATGGTGATTGGGTGAGCCACAATGAGGTGTTATTTGAGGAGGGGGAAGAGCGAGGCAGAAGGTTGGGGGAGATGGAGGTGAGAGTTTGAAGGGGGAAGAAGCGGGGAGGACGCTTTGAGGAGGGGGAGTGAGAGGGGGGAAATTGAGAAGCAATGAGGGTGGGGAGATTTGAAGGGGAGGGGTGAGGGGGGAGTTTGGGAGGGAAGGGACAAGGGGAGGGATTTGAAAGGGATGGGATATGGGGGAGATTTGGAGGGGAGGGGTGAGGCAGGAGTCTAGGAGTGGAGGGGCGAGGGGGCATCTTGACGGGGAGGGGTGAGGGGGTAGTTTAGGAGGGAGGGGGCAAGGGGGGAGATTTGAAAGGGATGGGTGATGGGGAAGATTTGGAGGGGAGGGGTGATGGGGAAGATTTGGAGGGGAGGGGTTATGGGGAAGATTTGGAGGGGAGGGGTGAGATTGGATTTTTGAAAGTGTACAATTTATGGGAAACGAACATTTATTGCAAAATGAGTTTCTTGTGACCTTCGAGTTAAAAATACGTTTAAGGACGCTGGATGGAGGATGGAGTGCAGGAGAGTTTAGGGAATGTAGAAAAAAGGCACTATAGGAGATGGATATTTTTTTGGGATGAATTGATTTGGTGAGCAAGTCGAAAGCAGCCTTTTAAAGAAGAAGAAGAAAAAGGTGTTATAAAATATGACGGAATACATAACTTGAGGGGAAAGTGTAAACATTGAAGGTTAATGAGTGAAAACTATCTGGGGAAATGGGGGAGAAACACGTGGTCGAAGAACGAACGAACGAATAAGAATGAATAAACGAATGAGAACAGAGAAGGAATTTTTTTTTTTTTTTGAGTTGAGATTTACACAAGGAAGTAGGCTATGGGTGAAAAGACTGGGAATACAGAGAACGAAAGTTATTGGATCACAAACGACGGACCGCTGAGAGAAAAACAAAGCCTCAAGTTTGTACAGTGCACACTGTACAAGGCCTCAAGACACGACACGAATTAACACGATTTTAAATACAGGTATGAAAGATTTGCACCGAAAAATCTTCGTCGGGACACAATATACGTACAACACCATAAATAAATAATTTTTACGAAAATACAAATGGGAACAATCACTTAACTTCGATTTCAAATCGTTCGCGACGCGGCAAAGGCCTTGCTCGCGACACGGCAAACAGACGATCAATTTATGAAAGATAAACACCGAGAAACAGCCAAAGTTGCACACAATAACTTCACACACCGAAAGATAAACACAGTTTCGACAAAATACAATTGTGAACAGACTTAACTTCGAAAAACGTGGAGGCCGTGTGGAGCTTCGAAAATCCCTCCCACCGTCTCCGAGATCTCGCGAGACCCATCTTAGTCAAATTTGGTGCGGTTATGTCTAATGAGGTAAAGATGAACTGATTAGATTTTGGGGTCATGAGGTCAGAGGTCATGTTAGGTAAAAATCCTGTTACCACGATAACTTGTGAACCAGTGATGAGATTCTGACCAAAGTTGGTACAAATATGTATTATGATGCAAAGATGAACTTCTTTGATTTTGGGGTCAAGAGGTCAAAGGTCAAAATCTTTAATATGGCTATAACTTTGGAACGGCTGAAGGGATCTAATTCAAACTTGGTACAAGTATGTATATTGATGTAAAGATTAACCGATTATATTTTGGGGGCAAGAGGTCAAAGGTCAAATGTCAGGCAGCCTGTCAGGTAAAAATTATTTTACTGAACTAACTTGTGAACCAGTCATGGGATTTTCACCAAACTTGGTGAAATTATATATTATGATGCAAATATAAACTGATTTGATTTTGGGGTCAAGAAGTCAAAGATCAGAGGTCCTGTTAAGTTTCAATTATTTTGTTACTGCGATAACTTGAGAACAGCTGAAGAGATTTGAATCAAACTTGGTACACGTAAACAATGATGTAAACATGAACTGATTAAATGTTGGGGTCAAGAGGGCAAAGGTCAGAGGTCATGTTTAGTAAAAAGTATGTTGCCGCACCAATCTATCTACAAGTGATGGGATTTTGAACAAACTTGGTGTAAGTATATATGATGCAAAGATGAACTGATTGGATTATGGCATCAAGAGGTCAAAGTTCAGAGGCCATGTCAGGTAAAATGTGATAACTTGACAACAGCTGACGGGATTTAAATCAAACTTGGTACAAGTATGTATGATGATGTCAACATGAACTGATTACATTTTTGGGTCAAGAGGTTCGGTAAAAATCAACAACAACAAGTTAAGAGGTTCAAGTCATGTTCGGTAAAAATCTTGTTACCGTGATAACTTGTGAACCAGTGATTGGATTTTTTCCCAAACTTGGTATAAGTATATATTGTGATGCAAAGATGAACTGATTATATTTTGGCATCAAAGGTGAGGAGTGAGCTGATTTTGTGATTTTGGTGAGGTCAGAGGTCACATCAGGTAAAAATGTGATGCTTCAGAACAGCTGAATGGATTTTCATCAAACTTGGTACAAGTGTATATATAATGATATAATAATGTGGGCAGAGGCATATTGGTCCATTACGTGACGTCGAAGAGTGTTCTAGTTGTTTGCTTGGTTCTGTCTCCTATTGGAAAGAGACTATTCTAACATCTGCCGACTTGCTTGCTTGCAGGTGGGGCAAGTACTGCAGCAGCTTGCCATGGTGGGCATTGAGGAAGGAGATCCACGGATGCGCAATATTGTCAATCGCTTTGATAGGGTAGGTGAGCCACAGACTCATCGCTTTGACGGGGTGGGATAGCCGCAAGCGTTCAAACCTCTTCAGGGTGGGCGAGCCGCAGACGTTCAAACCTCTTCAATGGGATGGGCGAGCCACAGGCGGTTGAACCTCTTAGACGGGGTTGGCGAGCCGTAGATAGTCGAACCACTTCGGGGTGGGCGAGCCGCAGGCGTTCAAACCTCTTCAGGGTGGGCGAGCTGCAGACGTTCAAACCTCTTCAACGGGATGGGCGAGCCACAGGCGGTTGAACCTCTTAGACGGGGTTGGCGAGCCGCAGACGTTCAAACCTCTTCAACGGGATGGGCGAGCCACAGGCGGTTGAACCTCTTAGACGGGGTTGGCGAGCCGTAGATGGTCGAACCACTTTGATGGGGTTGGCGTGCAGGAGAAGGATGAACCGCTCCGATGGGGTGGGAAAGCTGCAGACGACCTGCTTCTTTTGATTTTTTAAATATATATATAACGTGCAGTCACATTATAAGATCCATTGAAATATGTGTGGCACTACCCAAATGGTACTTGGCGTACATGTAAGGTGTTTTTGCATATTTCCATACTTGCACGATTAATCATCGTACTGTTTACACGTGTCTGAAAAGTCATTGATCGTATTTTACAATTGTCATTTATATTCATTTGAACCTTTTTGATTTACATAGTTGTTCTTGTCTCATCTTTAGTCCCATGTGTTGGGTGCAGGGATGTGTGGCAGGATTTGTGGATTCTGTAATTGGTGGCAGGGTGTTGGATGGTTCCTCAATCACTTCATTTGGCACGTTGGATGGTCTTCATAGATCATCTATGCTCAGCACCCTCTCTCAGCTTCATAACTTGGTAAGGATACATACCCACATGGTTTCTGTAGGTCTTTACTTTGTGATTGCAACACACTTGAGGTTGCTTTCTATCTCAGAAATGAAATTGTACCCAAAATGATAAGCTCATCTGCAGTTGGGCCCCTTGGTGACATCATTCCAAACCCCTGTATGCTAATTGTCTGTATCAATCACGTTGAAAAGAAGGCTATGATCCTGTCCAGTACACGTAGAATGGCTGTATCGTTTTTTTTGTTTTGTTTTTTTGTATACTGAATCGAGGCTCGTGAAAGAGCTGACATTTACTTCACAAACAAATCAACCAGACAGACAAAATATATAAAAAGAGGGAGCGGAAGATAAGATGTGGAGAGAAGGGGAAGCACACAAACACTTGAGAGCACACAACATTTGAGAGCAGGGACATGTGTGGGGGGGAGGAGGCGTGGGAAGGGGGGGGGGGGGGGGTGGGAGAAGTATAAAACACAAGGACACCACGGACTTCCAGGACAGAAGTTGTTATTTCAAAAAAGTGGAATTGGGGTGAAATTAGCGGGGGTAGAAAAGATCAAGGTTTTGGATGGGGGAAGATAAGAGATGGTGGTGAACAGTATCGGTTTAGCCTGTTGGGTACTGATTGCAGATGGAAATTAATGAAGCAATGCACCCAAGTCAGGTGGTCACAAGAGAGCTGCACCATGACTACACTGATACTAGAACATTCAAAGTTGGCAGAAGATGAACTTGTCAACAAACCCATGAGTGCAGTGCAGGTTCACATTGAGGATTCTTTTCATTTGGAAACTGTGGTCTTCTGATATCACAAACCACATGCAAATTCTACTGAATAGTATTATGAATGTGGTAACTTTATCAGTCATGTTTTAATATTAAATTTTATCATAGTCCTGTTTTAATGCTTCTCCAAAGTGTTGTTGTTTTGTGGATGTATGTTATGTTTTCACCCCTGTTTGTCTGTTTGTCTGTGAGCAGAATATCTCAAAAGGTTGTAGACGGATTCAAACGAAATTTGGTGGACAGGTTAGGTGTGTGACAAGGACGAATTGATTCGATTTCTCTTTTAAATTACAAGGACTAGGAATATGCTCATGAAAGAGCTGGATACATAAGAGATCTGGACACAACACAGCAAAGGGAACAGCAGGAGAAAGGAAACGCCAATGGCAGGGTGGAGGGAGAAGGGAGAAGGAAGATGGAGACAGACAATCGTAGGATGCAGGTAACTGAGTGGTTTGGGAGAAAGCAAGGGTTGAACAAGATGGATACGTCAGCAAAGTTTTGGGAGGGTGGGTTAGTTTAACGGGTGTAGAAAAGATCATGGTTTTGAATGGGGGATGACTTGAGATGGTGGTGAATAGCTGTCTTGAAGACCTGGAGGGAAGAATGAGATTGAAGAGGATGTGGAAGTTCATTCCACAGGTGGGGGGAAAAAGAGGAACAAATGAGTGGAGGTGAGCACTGGTTCTGGATTTAGGCAGTTTCACTTGACGGCGGTTGCTGGTGGATCGTGTGCATCCTGCAGATGCATCGGTGAAGGGGTGGGGGGAGGGGAGAGAAAGCACGGAGAGGGCAGAGGGTGCAAAATCAGAAATGAGGCGAAAGAAGACAGAGACCACCGACCTGTTGGTGATGGTGAGGTGATAAGCCCATAGACTCTGCTTCATTGCGAGAGATTCCAATGATCTTTAAAGCCTTGGTTTCCACTGTGTCAAGCTGGGCAAGATGTGAGGCAGGGGAACCAGCCCAGAGGGGAGAGCAGTAATCCATCAAACTGCGGATGAAAGCTTTTTACATGCATCGGAGCTCAGGTGTGCCAAGGCAGGACATTGCAACTACAGAGGATGCCCAGTCGGCGGCTGGCTTTGGAGGCCCACTTTGAAATGTGGCTTGCCCAAGAGAGATCATGGCTGAGAGTGAGATCCAAGAGTTTGAATGACTGAACCTCGATGAGAGATTTTGCACGACATTCTTTGAAGCCTTTGTATCTAATTATTATAGAAATTGTAATGAAGCAACGTTAACTGGGATGATGTTAAGCGATGACACCCTGTATTTTGAATGTGAATCGGAACATGAATTGAAAGACAAGTCTGCCCTTTTTCTGTATTTTGGCTAATAATTTGTCCCAATCACACATGTGCAGAGAGACAACATTTGTACTCTGTCTGCCTGTCTGGCAGTGAAACTAAATTGAAAATCATTCTGAACGGTAAATCTACTGTTTTTAAGGATGTGCTAATGGACACATACAACAGGCAAGACAAACAAATGTAACACGTTAGAAACAACAACAACAACATGCATTTTAAAGGCCATTTTCCCTGCTAGAGCAGGGGTTAGCCTTGCGGTCCCCATGACAATCTTCTCCATTTTGCCCTATTTTCTGCATCTCTCCTTGTTAACCCCCTTTCCCGCATTTCTTCTTCCACCATGTTTAGCCAAGTCTTTCTCGGTCTTCCCCGTCTTCTACTTCCTTCTACATTCATTTCCATCACTCTTCTCAACCAGTCACTTTCATCCTTCCTCAACACATGACCAAACCATCTCAACCTGTTCCTCTTCACAGCATCAATCACAGGCTCTATTCCCATCATATTTCGCAATTCATCATTTGTCTTCCTCTCTCTCAACGATACTCCGCACATCCGTCGAACCATTCGCATTTCCACCCTTTCCAACCTTCGTTGCTGCTCTACGTTCATTACCCATGTCTCGCTCCCAAAAATCATAACACTTCTCACACATGCAGCATACACCTTTCCCTTCAGCTTCAACGACACTCCCCTCATCATCAGCACGCCACTCAATTCCCGAAACTTCTTCCATGCACATCTCACTCGAGCAACCGTTGCCGAGTCTGATCCACCTTCTCCATTCAGCATGTCTCCGAGGTAGCAAAATGTTTTCACACCTTCCAGCTTCACGCCGTCTCCAAGATCCAACTCAACATTTCCTGCAACTGCAGCTCCCTCTGTGCACACCTTACATTTGAATGTAGCTGCCACACTGGTTAATGACCCTCTCAGACCACTACATTTTTGATGAACCCACTCAGCGCACATTGTACACTGAATGGAGTTCACTCCGACACCCTTCCTACACACAGCACAGGGCCACTTCCCAGTTCTTTCCACCTCACCACATGCTTTACCACTTGCCATCACCTTCGTCTTTCCGATATTCACCTTCAGACCTTTTGTCTCCATACATTCCTTCCACTTGTTCATCTTTTCCTTTAGTCCATCCATACTTTCCGCAATCAACACCAGATCATCTGCATACAACAACTCCCACGGTAAACCCTCCTTTACGTTCTGAGCCAGCACCTCCATCACAGCTACAAATAGTAGTGGACTTAGTACCGACCCCTGATGCACTCCCACCTTCACCTCAAACTCACCACTGTTCCCGTCCATCGTCCTTACAGCTGTGCGCGCTCTTTTGTACATTGCCATCACTACTCTGATCAACCATTCCTCCACTCCTAACTTCCTCAATGCCCATGTCAATACTTTGCGTGGAACCCGATCGAATGCTTTCTCCAGATCAACAAACGCAAGAAACAACTTCTTCCTCTTCTCCATGTACTTCTCCTGCAACTGCCTCACAATGAAAAGCGCGTCTGTCGGTCCTCTTCCTGGCGTGAATCCAAACTGCATTTCGTCGATCTTCACTTTCTTCCTTATCCTCCTCTCCAACACCCTTTCCAATACCTTCATTCCATGCTCCAATAACTTTATCGCTCGGTACGAGCCACACTCCAGAGGGTCACCTTTCCCCTTGTATAGAGGGACGAGGGTACTCAGTTCCCAATCCACTGGAATGCGGCCTTCTTTCACCACCAGATTACAGATCTCTGTCATTCTCTTCACACCCCAACTTCCTGCTGCCTTCAACATATCTTCCACAACTCCCGTCGGCCCTCCCGCTTTTCTACCCTTCATTGCTTTTATCGCTTCCTCAACTTCCTTCTCAGTTATCTTCTCTGCCGGTCCTAAAACTGGGTTGCTCTCTATGTTGCCATCCCATTCATTCTCTGTATTCAACAGCATTTCCATATATCTTTTCCATCTTCCTTTAATTCCATCTGGGTCGACAACGATTTGTTCCACTTCATCCTTCAAGCAACTCACCCCCTTCACATCACACCTCTCTTTCGCTATCTGCTTTGCAATCCTGAATACTGCTTTCTGACCCTCTTCCGAATCCAAGCATTCTCCGAACATTTTCCTGCATGCCTCCTGCGCCTTTGCTACCTCTTTCTTTGCAGCCTTCCTGGCTGCCTTATAACTTTCATGCTCTGCTGTTTCTGCTCCCGTACCCTTCGCCCTTCTGCCACTCCTTGAACTTCTTCCTCTTCTCGTCAATCCTCTTTCCAACTTCATCATCCCACCACCATGTTTCCGAGTGCCTCGCTGGTCCTTTTGTCCATCCACATACCTCACCAACGGCTCCCAACAGACTAGCTTTCATTGACATCCAACCACTTTCAAGCTCAACCACATCATCCTCGACCCGAACTCAGCCTCTCTTTTAATGCCTCCCTTACTGTCACCTCTTTCAACCTCCACACCTTCATTCTCGGTTGGTACTTCACCTGCCGAGCTCTCATCGCACCTTTCACCCTTACGTCGCAGACAACCAAGTGGTGCTGTGAAACAGGGCCTCCTCCCCCGGGATCACCTTTGTGTCCCGGAGGTGCCCCCTATCTCGCCTACGCACCATCAGGTAGTCAACGGTTGTCGTCGACCCACCTGACGTGTATGTAACAAGCTTATTATCCTCTTTCTGGAACTGAGTATTACAAATCAACAAATCAGCTCCATCAGCAAACTCCAAAATCCTTTCACCTTCTCCATTTCTCACACCATATCCGTAACCCCCATGAACTCCGTCAAAACCATCCATACTCCTTCCCACATGTCCATTTAGGTCTCCTCCTACCACAACAACTTCCTCATCTTTCACGTTTTCCATCAGCTTCTCTATCGCACACCAGAACTTGGCCTTCTCTTCATCGTTTCGACCAACCTGCGGAGCATATCCCGAGATGACGTTCACCAAGAGCTTTCCAATCATCATTTTCACTATCATCAACCGATCACTCAATCTAGTCACACTCACCACACTGTCTACAAACTCCTCAGAAAACAGGACACCAACACCGTTCACGCCCTCCAGGCACCCTTGCCACACAAACGTATTTCTGTCCCTGCCTACCCTTCACCATTCTCACACCACTTCCCTTCCATCTCGTCTCTTGCACACAACATATGTCCACTCTTCTTCTGACCAATACTTCCACCACTTCTCCTGATCTCCCTGTCATTGTCCCTCCATTCTATGTCCCAAACCTCAGAAACCGATCTCCACTTTGGGCTGTACCCTGCCCACATGTAGTTGTAATTGTCATGGTTCTCTTTTTGAGGCAATGTTTTTATGGCCGGATGCCCTTCCTGACGCCAACCCTCTTAGTCGCCTCTTACGACACGCAGGGATACGGCGTACCTATTCTTATCCAGGGTACACACTGGGTAACACGTTCGAAAGGGTGGTTTAATCGTCGCTGGAGAAAATGGTGGTTAAAACCCAGAATTAATTTATTAATACGCCATTACACCTCTTTAAATCTTCATTTAACTTTAATATATACATTACATGAAGGCTGTAGAACGCAAATTGCCTTCATCATATTTACAAAAACCATCATATATCAATATAGGGATGGGGACCGCAGGGCTAACCCCCACTCTTGCAGGGAAAATGGCCTTTAAAATGCCTGTTGTTGTTGTTGTTGTTGTAGTATCATATATCAATATACAATAGCATGACAGGTCGTGGTACAGTCGTGGCCAAAAATATTGGCACCCTTGCACTTTTTTCAAATAACTTGCAATCCTCTCTAAAAATAAGTTGAAATTGACAAGTCTTTGGTCTACACAATTCTTTATTTCACTGTTAATTTTACAGAACGTTTTTAAAATTTTTTTATTCAGAACTTAATATAACCTTCTAAATCAGAAAATAGAAAGAAATGGCATTGACAAAATTATTGACACCCTTGACTTAATATTTGGTAGCACAGCCTTTGGACAAAATAACTGCAGTCAAGTGCTTCCTATAGCCATGAATGAGCTTCCTACATCTTTCTACTGGCAGTTTGGCCCAATCTTCTTGTGCAAACTGCTCCAGTTCTCCCAGATTTGAAGGGTGCCTTCTCCCAACTGCTGTTTTCAAATCTCCCCACATGTGTTCAATGGAATTTCGATCTTGACTCATTGCTGGCCACTTCAGAACAGTCCAGCATTTTGTCTTGAACCATTCCTAGGTGCTTTTTGAAATGTCTTTGGGGTGATTGTCCTGCTGCAAGACCTATAACCTTTGACGGAGACCCAGCTTTCTGACACTGGGTTCAACATTGCACTCCAAAATGCCTTGGTAATCTCCTGATTTCATGATGTCATGCACACATTCAAGGCACCCAGTACCAGAGGCAGCACAGCAACCCAAAAACATCACTGAACCTCCTCCATGTTTGACTGTAGGGAAGGTGTTCTTTTCTTTGAAGGCTTCATTTTGTTTTCTGTAAACATAGAGATGATGTGCTTCACCAAAAAGCTCTAATTTGTTTTCATCTGTCCACAGAAGGATTTTGGCTTGTTCAGGTGTGTTTTGGCAAACTCCAGTCGGGCTTTCTTATGTCTCTGTCTCAGCAGTGGGGTCCTCCTGGGTCTCCTACCATGGACCCCCCTTTGATTGAGTTGGTGACGGATGGTCTGAGTTGAAACTGCGGTACCTTGTGTCTGAAGGTCAGCTTGAATCTGTTTGGCAGTTGATCGAGGTGGTACTCTCTCCACCATTCACACAATCCTTCACTGCAATCTTTGATCAAGTTTTCTCTTGTGGCCACCTCCAGTGAGGTTGTCAACAGTGCCATGGGCCTTAAACTTCCTGATACCATTGTGTACGGTGGACACAGGAACATCAAGGTCTCTGGAGATGGACTTGTAGCCTTGAGATTGTCCATGCTTGGCTACAATCTTGTGTCTGACCACCTCAGACAATTCTCTGGTTTTCTTTCTATTCTCCATGCTCATTGCAGTACACGCAGTGACACAAAACAGAAGAATGACTCCTTTTTCCTTTCAAACTGGTTGAATGAGTGAGTTTTATATTGCAGGCACCTGCAACTCGACACAGGTTAGTTAAAATCCAACATAAAGGAGAATCACCTGCTTGAAATCTATTTCTTTCTAACAACTTCTAAAAGGTGCCAATAATATTGTCTTGGCCATTTTAGGATTTCTGTGTGGAACAAGCTAAGATTTAGTAATTGTTCCAGCTTTTTTTATTTTGTTCCACTACAAACCAAAGAAATACATATGTGGATACCAATTCTTTTTTTTAACTTTCAACAATTTTCTGGAGGAAATGGTGCATTATTTGAAAAAAGTGCAAGGGCGCCAATATTTTTGGCCACAGGTGTATGTGGGAGTGTGCATATTGAGTGAATAAGAGGCCGCAAATATGACGATGGCCGATGCCGATTGACGCTGCGTTCTTTGGTTGATCAATCAAGCCTCCATATCCTGAATTGTGATTCAACGTCGCCTTATTGCAGGACAGCTTCAGGAGCGCTAAACTTCTGGATTTTTCAACGATCTTTAAAATCGTTATTTCATTAAAATGCAAGTCCAGGAGATCTTAGGGTCTTGAGTTTGAGCCCCTGTCTTGCTGTTAAATAATACCAGGTAGGTTGATTCAACCTGTCATCCTTAAGAGCTCGGCAAAATGAGTACCAGCTTCCTGGAAACCCGACACTGCATCAGTGGCACAGCTGCACTCCCAGCCTCGGGCTGCGTATGAAATAATAATAATTATAATGCTTTATTTTTATTTCTAATTATATTTTAAATAACTCTTTTATTCATGAAAAGAAACAGCACAAAAGCAATGCACAAATATGTTAATTAAGGGTAAAGTTTGGACAAATTTTAAAGCTGAAATCCCTAACCCTATTTTCCCCATAACCCCATAAGTTTCCAGATTTGTGGTTCATGGGGATTTTCCAGAATATAACCCCCATGAACGGCAAGGCCTTCCTGTATACACTTGTACACCGGGTGTGATTATCGTGTTCTATGACTCTATGCTCTATGGTCTATGGTCTATGTTCTATGCTCTCGTTCATTTGATTGTTTTACATGGGACCCGACTCAGGGCGCACTTTTTTTTCTTCTTTTTTTTGGATGCAAGATCGAGGCTCGTGTAAGAGCTAACATCAATCACACAAAAAAACAAACGGACACACAAAACGTACAATAAAGGGAGTGGGAGACAAGATGGGGAGAGAGAGGGAAGAACACAAGTATAACAGCAGAGAACAGGGACATCGGCAGATCTGTGGTAGGGAGAGGGCTTGGGAGGAGGGGATGGTGGGAGAGGTATAAAACACATGGACATTGCTCGGACTTCCAGGAAAGAAGTCGGTATTTCAAAATTGTGGATCTGGGGTGAAATTAATTGGTGTAGAAAAGATCAAGGCTTCGCATGGGGGAAGATAAGAGGTGGTTGTGAACAGCTGTTTTAAAGACCTGGAGGGAGGAGAGGGATTGAAGAGAGTGAGGGAGTTTGGTCCAGGGGTGGGAGAAAAGAGGAATGAAAGAGTGAAGGTGAGCAGAGAGTCTTGATTTTGGCAATTTCACCAGAAGAGGGTTGCTGGCAGATCTTGTGCGACCTGTAGGAGTACTTGGGGGACAGAGCACAGATAGAGCTGGGGGAGCAAGGCCGGATTGGAGTCGGTAGAAGATAGAAAGACCACCTACCTGCCTGCGGTGAGTGAGTGAAAGGCCCTCACAATCGTCTTCATCGCGGGAGATTACAACACTACACAATACCGACACTGAAATCTATGCTCCAGAACCCCCAATCCCATTTTCAAAAGTGGAGATTTCATTCTTTCTTCTATCCAACATCATATTGATTGTACATGATCCTTTCTTGAAAGACTGCTATTACTGATATTTAATGTCTTGACAAACGAACACTTTTGTTTCTGCAACTTATGTTGTCTTTCTATTTCACCATTCAATATAAGCGACTGTCAGCAACTCCCACGGTGACAAAAAACGTTGCGTTATTTTTATGCCGCCGCCGAAAAAGTTGCCCTAGGGATTATGTTTTCGGGTTGTCTGTCCTTCCGTACGTCCGTCCGTCCCAACGGGCTAAACCTCGTTTTTCTCAGCAACCATATGTCCGATTGAGACGAAACTTTCAGGGTAGGAAACCCATGCAGAATGTTTTTCTGATAATTGTGACGTCATATGTCACGTGGTATGGCAGCCATCTTGTATTATAAGGAAGAAAAAAAATATTTGGAAATTTGGATTTGGAAATTTGAAAGCTGAATGGAAAAATTTGAAACTTGGCACATTGTCAAGTACTCCCAATGCAATGGGGACACAAAAGCATGATAATGATGACATCATCGGTGAAGTGGTATACCAGCCAAAAATGTTCTAATCAAATTCCTTATCCTAAAAATCTTAAATTGCATGCACATGATATATGACGCATTTGTATTGAAATATTAAATTTATGTCATAGGTCACATGGTTTGGCAGCCATTTTGGATTGAAGGAAAATATTAAATAATTATATCTCTGAAACCGCTAACTCTATCGATGCGAAATTTTACAAATATCATCTAACAGCACTGTTGCATGGAGTTTGAAAATGATAATGTCACAGGTCACGTGGTTTGGCAGCCATCTTGGATAGAAAAACGAACCTTATCCGATCAACACAAAACTTCACAAACGTGATCCACTACCCATACATATGCAGAGTGATGGCATCTACCATTTGTGGGCAAATTGGCATATTGGCCTCCTATATGGAGGCATATTGGCGACGCAGTCGCATTGTTCTAGTTTTACCTGTTGTTTGTCATGGAAGTGTAAATATGTGTAAAGGAGCCCACTGCTCGTTTTCTTGGTATTGAATTGTAGAATAGGTTGTTCTTTCGACAAAGCAGTGTTTTCCTAGCATATTGTGCTGTGGCATAACTTGCTATTGTTTGGAGGTGTTATTCCTGTGATCAGGTTGTGCAGAATACATACATGGAGACCGATACATTTGTTAATTTCTCCATTACGGGGATTCTTGGGTTCAGGTGAACTTCCTGCGCACGGTTCATGCTAGAGGTTCTCTTCGAGAAGGTTGCCTCAAAGAAGAGGATGTTCTTACCCTGGAGAGCTTGCTCACAAGTTTCCCTTCATTACCGGAACCTAGCCCAACTGCGGCTAGGTCCCCTGATGCGTCATGCCTTTCTTCACAGCCCTCTTCAGCGACAACAACACTGTCCAGTCGCAAGAATCTCCTCCAGATTGGTAAGGCCGGCTTGCTTGGCTTTGCTTAGGTTTTTTATCAAGTAGCATTATTTTATAAGATGTGGTGAAAGTACATAGTCATTTGTATGCATTTTGAGGATAAAGACCTGGCTCAGACCTGTGGTTTTAAGTTTGGCAAGATGTTCATCTGAAACTCTCTGCATTGTTTCTTTATTCTCCAGCTCAATCGGCGAGTCGCGGACGCAGCAGGCTGTCCCCTGTTCTCTCTTCCACCTGGGATTCTGGCTCTGATGCTGATCTTCCCGATTCTGAAGCGCCCAGCGAGATGCTTCCGGATGAAGTCCTTGTCATTAGCCTAACGGGTGGCGGTATGGCCAGCTTGCCTGGTCTACTCTCTGAGACGGAGGTTTGTAGTTCTGATGGCTATCATTAAGAGATGTATAAAGCATGAAAATGTTATTTCTCTTCCTGTTGTTTGTCAATGTCATCTCGGTATCAATACACACGATCAATTTGAGAAATATAATTGGTTCAGGTTAATGTAATCTGCTGTAATGAGCATACAGGTAGTGCGTTCCATGTAATTGTGTGCGTGTGTGTTAGGTGTTGGCGATGGAGGGGGAAAGTGCAGGCAGAACCGACACTGGGGACGTAGGGAAGTCTGAGAGCAAACCTGACAAGACGCTGCGTTTCTCTCTCTGCAGCGATAACCTCGAGGCTGTATCGGAGGGTGAGGACTCGTGCACATACATGTCTTGCTTGTTTTGGATTGTGCTGATTGTAATACGTCTTTGTGCTTCCACAGGACCTTCAAATCGCTCAAACTCAGTTTCTTCTTTGGACTTGGAGGCTGAATCTGCCTCGGAAATGACCAGTGCTGGTGCAGCTGGAGGGAGTGATGGAGCGGCCGTTTTGCACCTCTTGGAGCATGAGCAGGGTGAGTTGGCCATTTTGTTTTGGTTCAAAGAGGTGTTCCTGTATTGTGCGATCGACATTACATACCATTCTTTTCTTGTTCTTTTCTTTTTACTTGTGAAAATCAAAGATTTTTCAACTATATTGGTTTGTCTTGTGCGTTATTCTTTCTGTCTGTCTGTCTGTCTGTCTGTATGTCATTCGCCTACAGGTCACAATTTTCAACCGATCTTCACCAAATGGTAGAGTTGGTCATAAGCAAAAGCCTATTGTTTTTGGGGTCAAAAGGTCAACATAGGTCAAAACGTCTACATAGGACAAGTTTCTAAAATCCTCAATTTTCATCCGATTGACTTGAAATTTGAAGAGGATTTGCATATCTTGTCACTCAATTCAATCACCAACCATTTTTAAGGTCAACATAGGCCAAAAGGTCAACATAGGCCAAGTTTATAAAATCCTCAATTTTCATCCAATTATTTTTGGGGTTTTTTGGACAAATTATTATTTTGTTCCATATGATACTCTCACATTCTTCGAGAGCCATTTAAGCTAGTTTGCCACTGACTATTTATATTGTTGCGTATGGATACCAATACACTCGTAGCTAAGATTTGTCTTCCTGTAGGCAGGGTAATATGAGTGTTCATAAGGAAAGCAAAGTTTATTACTATGTAGGTGATCTTCTCAAAACTTCTCTCCTGCTAATGGACATCCTGGCACACCAAGTTTCACAAGAGATTCAAAACAAAAAGGTTGCTCATCTGGCAATTTGTTTTGCACTTTGGCTGATGTTTTGACCTCAAATTGTGTCTGTCATTTTGGACAGCGACAACTCAAGACAACCTGGATGACAAACTTCGGAAGTTCGAGATAAGAGACATGATGGGTCTATCTGAGGACCAGGACATCCTGGAGACAGTGAGTGAGACGTGGAGCACAGACGTGGTTGGTAGCGACTTTGACCCAAACCTTGATGAGGATCGACTGCAGGAGATTGCCGGTAAGTTTAAGTAATGGTTGATTGATCGATTTTTCTTATCACTTGCCAAGTTCACCAGCTTGCATATAGCTATATTATTAGTCCCCTACCGGTGTACACCGGAGGGGACTATAGGTTTGCACTCCGTCCCTCAGTCAGTCAGTCAGTCAGTCAGTCAGTCCGTCTGTCCGTCTGTCACGCAAAGAACAGTTTTCCGGACTTTTTTTTCTAAACTCTTAATGCTAATGATTTCAAACTTGGTACATGGTTTCTTTATGATAAGTTACAGATCAAGTTCGAACTTCATGACGTTTCGATCATTTTTGACAAAGTTATGGCACTTTGAACTTTGGTAATTTCCCCAACAGTTTTCCGGACGACAGACTGCCGGTAGGGGACATGTATTGCAGCGCAATACTCAGAATGCTTGTTAAACCAACAATTTAAACCTTCAACATCTTGAAGCAAGCCCTACAATCCAGAGGAGCAAGCAACTTTGTTAGTGAAGATATTTTGGCCAATCGTGCCCAACTTGCATCCCTCTGTACAATGATACCACATAAAACTAAAACTGACCATAAACATCACACAATATGCATATCTGGTCTTGCCTTGTCATCATCACCATCTTTTTCCTTCTATTTCTTTGTGTTTTATCTACTTATCCAATGACTTTAAAAAAAATGATTCACTCTCCCGACTTGTGCTCCCCTTCCCATTAAACTGCTCCACATACCAAGTACTCGGAATACAAACTCTTTCTCTTCTCAGTTACGGGTCTTTTTATTTAAATGACACTTCAAGCTGTACCCTCTAGTCCTTATCCACTTAAATCTTCCTCAAAAAATGCACTTGCATCTACTCTGCCAATTTTATTGAATGTCTTGAATACTATCATATTCCCATGTAACCTTGTCCTTTCTTATTTAAACACCCCTGTCTTTAGTATCTTTCTTCATAACTAAAATCTGATGTCTTCGTCACTCTATGTGGTACCTTCATATTATTTTCACAAATAGTTGTCATATTCGTTCTATAAATAATGGTCAAAAGTAAAATCAGTGAAAAATATACATTTTTCTTTGATTTGTACACCTATATATAGGTACTTCGGCTGAAAGCCTCCTTACAGGCTTGCTAACCCTACCTGACACCTTGGAGGCAAGTGGAGCCACAGCCATGTCTGAGACTACGAGCGAGGCATGGAGCGTGGAGGTCCTGGCCAGTGACTCTGGTGTGTATGCTCGTCGAACCTGCAGTTGCACTCGTGGTGAATTGAAAATGAGAGATGCTCAGTCGCTGAACCTTTGTACCGAGTTCCGCTCGACAAGAGTGCATGTTCTCCTGTGCAGAAGCAACGGAGCTAAAGCAGGAGGAGCGACTGCAGGAACTTGAGAGCTGCTCGGGTCTGGGCTCAGTGTCAGATGACACGGACATGCGTGAGGTCGGCTCGAGACCTAGCACTCCAGGCCTCAGCGTTGTCTCCGGTTTGATCAAACTCTGCATATTGCTCACATGTCGTGACACTTTTTTTGCAACAACTGCTCAAATCTTGTGCAGACCATAACTGGAGTTTTTGAAGCATGTAACATTCTCTCTCTTCTACTTATCTCTTTTCTCTTGCGCACGCTTTCTCATGTGACCTTTAAATGAGATCAAACGTAACAGTGGGTTGACATGTAACGTGGACGGAGGCACATCCATTGATGCATTCTTGTCAAATTATATTTTCTAGTTTTTCAGTCTTCGCATTTCTGATTTATTTTTGTTGCACCTTGCACAGAATCGACCACAGATCATATGCTCTAATTTTATTTTCTTGCCCTCTCAATTTGGTTTTTTTAATGTCTCAATGGCACTGTCCAGGGTAATCTTGATTCTGTCATCCCAGATACCTCATGTTTTTGTTTACCAGGTTCATGTAATGGGTGCTTTGGACATTCCATAAGAAGTATTACCTCCACCACCAAAGGTGGACGGAGGTTATGTTTTCACCCCCAGCTGTTTGATTATCTGTTTGTCTGTGAACAGGATATCTCAATAAGTTATGGATGGATTTGGACGAAACTTGGTGGACAGGTTGATTGTGTGACAAGGACGAAACGATTCAATTTTGGTGAAGATCCGAATCTGGATCGGAATATGAGAAATTTTTAATTTTTCAAATTATTCTTCACCATTGGGTATATAAAGGGCCAAAAATAATGTATTCAAGATATCTCCAAAAAGGTTATAGATGAGATGTAACAAAACTAGGTGGTTGAGTTGGTTGGGCCACAAGAAGAAGCCGATCACAGTAAACAGAGCTCGTCAGACTGGACAGATTCATGCTCGACATATGCCGAGCTCTTCCTGAAAATTCCATTTTGCAGTACCAAAACGTGTGCTTTTTACCTGGATAAAGTTGGTCGTGGTTGTTATTACAGTACTGCAATTTACTCATCCACTTGAGCATTATGGTTTGTAATATTGGTTATGGTATTGCCTTTCAACCTATCAGTAATTGGTTCCGTGTTCCTCACTGCAGGCATTAGCGAGGATAACCCCAACAAACCTGAGGACATGAGGTCTGAGTGTGGATCTGACTTTGGAGGAAAGGACTGCATGACTAGCCCAGAAACAGATGAGGTGGCACGAGGTGAGTCACACATTTACCGTGCCATGCATCTGTAGTACAGGAATTGGCTATGCTGAGCCTCCCTGTGAAAAATTATTTGTACATCCTTACACAGTTGTTTTTTGTATTTCAATGTCCTAATTTGACATAAATTGATGTGATTGCAGCCTTAATACAACTACCACTTTTCAATTCCTAGGGTTACAACAGGTCCCATCCCCAGCAGAAACACTCGATGGCTTGCTTTCCATTTTTGACCCACTCAGTATCACTGATGGTAAGATGCATACTATCACAGATGTAAAACGTGATGTTGAGGTAAGGAACTGTTATCGTCGGATACTATAGGGTTATCAAATATGGGAATTATCAAATTTCTTGAACTTGAGGTTGAACCGATAATGTAATGGCCGGCTTGTCTTTGTTGAATTTGAGGCCAAATTTGATGAATTTGAGGTTGAACCGATAATGTAATGGGGGTAGGGGTACTTCGTGCTGTGGCTAAGGGCAGTTTTCGTTGGGAATACAAGGACTCGAGATGCAGGAGGAGGCCATTCGACCCATATTGCATGCGCACATTCATCCTATCCATTCGTTTATTAACCCCTATGGGGGTGGGTGTGAGTGGATGGGAGCATAGCAGTGGAGCAGGTACAATGACGTCATTATGGAGATGTACACACACACACACACACACACACCATGTGCTTTCAGGATGACGTGCCATGGATGTTTGTGCCTCTGACGGACGGTTTGAGGCCTTGAATGCTGAGAATGAGAGCTCTGAAAGCGACCTGGCTGGAGTGGGGGCTAGATCAGGCGTGGAGGTGTGGATCCCCGAGGGTCGCACAAGGCTTTGCAGCCTATGGACCCACATGGATGGCTGCATCTCTGACACACTGCTTGGATACACTGCCTGCGGAAAACCCATGGATGGTTGCTTCTCAGACACACTACTTGGAGCCCTGGATGATTTTCATGCTGAGAGGCTGGTGATGGACTTTGATGTTCTTGTGGGTGGTCAGAGAGGGGGAGAGAAGGCCAAAGCGATGTAGCACTCATTGCTCCTTGATCGGGATGGTGGGCGGCCTGGCCTGCATGGCAATTTCCAAAGGGAAGGATTGGTGCCAAAGCACCAGGGGTGTTGGGGGGAGGGGGTGCGGGATGCCAAGAAAATATGAAAACGAATCTTGTGTTGTTCGTGCCAGAAGACAAGCAGCAGAAGCAGTTGGAGACAGAAGACAAGCGGCAGAATACCTGAAGAAGATGGGAGCTGAGGGTTCGTCGAGGGGTGGGGCAGATGAATGGAGGGGATGTGATGGCGGTGGAGCATGGAGTTGCAATTGGAACGTGGTGCTTGGAACATGGTGCTGCGGATACAGCGGTGGAAGACGAGGTGTGGCAGTAGGAGGGGATACGGACCCATCCAAGGAGGTTGAGTGGAATCGACCCACTGACATGGACTGGGCAACAGCTACACAGACGGAAGGGATGAAAAATGGGAACCGTGAATGATGCAGGAAGAGGAGGGGAAAAGCAAGAACGGAGGAGAGGAGGAAGATGAATATGATGAAGAGCAACATGGATTGAAAGACAAGCTGGCCAACAACGTAGAAGAAATGACAACGTAGAAGACATAAGACTGACACCACTCGGTGAAAGACCACAACTCTATTGAATAGAAAACAACAAACGGGTGAAAATGCTAGTTAGGAGAACCAACAGATCAATTGGTAAAATTATACAAATATCCCCCTTCAAGGAAATCGATACCGTGTGCTTTGCAGTGGCACTGCCTATTCAAGAAAAAGTAACAGGAAAATGATGCCACAAGAAGAATAGACCAGACACATGAACAGAAAACAAAGACTAGAGAGAGAAAGACAGTTAATCTGAAAAAGGAAACAGGATAAATACAACAATTCATAAGAGGAAACCAGAACCCAAAGCTGAATAAAAGAATCCAAAAAATAAAAAACAAATATAAAATCGAGGAACAAGACCGAGACTCCTAGAGATAATGGGTGTCAAAAACAAACACAAAAATAGAAATGATAGTAAAATAGAAACACCAAGATTGCCATGCTTCTGCCCACCAACAACCTGGGATTGGTCCCCCATGAGTCGTATGAGTTATAGTGCCAGAGTTATCGGTGGGTGACCTGTCATCCCAACAGTGATTAATGGGGCCACCTGTCATGCGGTCCTTTATTCAGTGCCCACCAGCTAGTTCAAGGAGGTATTGGAGAAGTGTAAGTTGTGTGGAAGGCAGGGAGCAGATGATTGCTGCACTGTAGTCAGGGAGCAGGTAATTGTGGAGCATGTTGTATGCTCTGATATCTGCCCACATAGACACAGCCAGCTGACGAAGATGGAGCACCGCCATCTTGGAATGACTTCTTGGCAGGGGTCTTAAGCTGCCATTTTGTTTCGGCCTACTCAACAATGCCTCGATTTGGAAAAGGCCGCATTGGTTTCTGTACGATAAAGCGCTAAATTTATTTTTTCACTTTCCTCACTCATCATTGAATGCCTGATCTTCATACTGACAATCGCCATAAACATCGCTTTTTTTTTTTGCTTTTTTTTTTGTATGCAAGATCGAGGCTCGTGTAAGAGCTAACATTAATGACAAAACAAACGGACACATAAGACGAAATAAAGGGAGCAGGAGACAAGATGGGGAGAGAGGGGAAGCACACAAGTACAACATTTAAGAGCAGGGACATTGGGAGATCTGTGGGAGGGAGAGGGCTTGGGGGGAAGCAGCGTGGGAAGGAGCGTGGGGTTGGGAGAGGTGAAAAACATATGGACACAGCATGGACTTCCAGGAAATAAGTCAGTATTTCAGAAAAGTGGATCTGAGGTGAATTAACAGGGGTAGAAAAGAACAGGGTTTTGGATTTTTTTTT
Source organism: Myxine glutinosa (assembly GCF_964187855.1). Lineage (NCBI taxonomy): Eukaryota > Metazoa > Chordata > Myxini > Myxiniformes > Myxinidae > Myxine > Myxine glutinosa. The sequence goes on from NC_136268.1 coordinate 93,723,657, forward strand.
TTTTTTTTTTTTTTTTTTTTTTGTATACAAGGTCGAGGCTCGTGAAAGAGCGAACATTAATCACACAGAAAGACAAACCGACACATAAAACATATAACATAGGGAGCGGTAGACAAGATGGGGAGAGAGGGGGAAGGACACAAACACAACATTTGAGAGCAGTGACCGAGAGACATGGAGACATCGAGAGATCTGAGAGAGGGCGAGGGCTTGGGGGGGGGGGGGGGGCGTGGGAAGGGGGCGGTGGGAGAGGTATAAAACATATGGACACTGCCAGGACTTCCAGGAAAGAAGTTGGAATTTCAAACAAGGTGGATCTGGGGTGAATTAGCGGGGGTAGAAAAGATCAAGGTTTTGGATGGGGGAAGATAAGAGATGGTGGTGAACAGCTGTTTTAAAGACCTGGAGGGAGGAGTGGGATTGAAGGGAGTGAGGGAGTTTGTTCCAGAGGCGGGAGAAAAGAGGAATGAAAGAGTGAAGGTGAGCAGAGAGCCGAGATTTCGGCAGTTTAACCATCAGAGGGTTGCTGGCAGATCTTGTGCGACCTGTAGGAATATTTGGGGGACAGAGCACAGAGAGAGCTGGGGGTGCAAGGCCGGAGAGGAGTCGGTAGAAGACAGAAAGACCACCAACCTGTCTGCGGTGAGTGAGTGAAAGGCCCTCAGAGATAGCTTCATCGCGGGAGATTCCAATAATTCTGAAAGCTTTGGTTTCAACAGCGTGAAGCCGAGCTAGGTGTGAGGCAGGAGCACCGGCCCATAGGGGAGAACAGTATTCCATTGAGCTGCGGATGAAAGCCTTGTATGTGGTGAGGAGCTCAGGTGTGCCGAGGAAGGACTTCGCACGACGGAGGATGCCCAGTCGGCGACTGGCTTTGGAGGCCAGCTTGGAAATGTGGTTTTCCCAAGAAAGATCATGGCAGATAGTGAGACCCAAAATCTTGAGCGACAGAACTTCTTGGAGAGGATTGTTGAGAAAGTAGATGGGAGGGTTGTCCAGTCGATCTTTTCGGAGAGACATAGTAAGAGTGTGAGATTTGTCAGGATTGAAAGACATGTTCCACTTGTTTGACCAGTCTGTGATTTTGTCCAGGTCTTCAGAGAGTGAGGAGGCAGCAGGCTGCCGATCTGAGGGAAGAGGAATGGAGCGGCAGAGAGTGGAGTCATCAGCAAAGAGATAGAGAGGATTTTCGAGAGAGTCAGAGAGATCATTGATGAAGACCAGAAAAAGCACGGGGCCCAGAACACTGCCTTGGGGAACTCCAGCCTGAACAGGAAGAGGAGATGAGAGAAACCCATTCAGGGCCACACGTTGACGACGACTAGAGAGGAAGTCCGCCAGCCATGCGTGGAGATTTCCATGGATACCAAAGGAGGAGAGTTTGGTGAGCAGAGCGGGGTGCCAGACCGTGTCGAAGGCACGTGATATGTCGAGGGAGACGGCTCTAATTTCCTGTTTGGCATTGAGGACCTCCATCCATTGTTGAGACAGCAGAAGCAGCATGTCCAGAGTAGAGTGACCTGGTCTGAAACCAAATTGATGATCAGAGATCAAGCCATTGGAGAAGAGGAAAGATTTCATATCCGAAGCAATGATGGATTCCATGACTTTGCTGATAATTGGGAGAAGGCTGATTGGTCTGTAGTTGCTAGGATCTGTTTTTGCACCTTTTTTGTGCAAAGCGGTGATGTTGGCTGATTTCCAAGCAGATGGCAGTTGACCTTGAGCAAAAGAGAGGGTGAAGAGAACAGAGAGAGGGTGAGACAGAGCAGCAGAGCAGGATTTTAGGACCCGTGGGCTGATGCCGTCGGGTCCAGTTGCAGAATCAGAGTCGAGGGTTGACAGAAACTTTTCCACCTTGTCAGGAGGAAAGGACACGGAGTCCAGGAGCAGCAGGGTACGACTGGGTATGGTGGGTACAGAGAGGGATGGGTTTGGGACACAAGATTTAGAGGCAAACACAGAGTTGAGGCATTCAGCTTTTTCACGTGCGGAGTCAGCTGTGTAGCCGTTTGAGGTAAGGGAGGGGATGGAGGGGGAACAAACACCAGAAACGGATTTGACCAGACGCTACCAGGATTTGGAAGAGGGAGACAGATAAGAGAGTTCGGTCTTGAGAACGGAGAGATATTGTTTCCTGGCTCTCCTGAGGGTGGACACACACTTGTTTCGGGCTTTGTGAAAGGAAATGAGATTTCCTTCCGTTGGATTTGCTTTCCAGGAGACGAAGGCAAGTTGTTTCTGGGCAACAGCCTCACCACAAGATTCCGTGTACCATGGACGGGAGGAAGGGTATGACAACTGAAGACGAGATGGGATAAATCTGTGCATGAGAGAGAGCAATTTACTTTGGAAGAATTCCCAGGATGAGTTGATGTCAGAGGTGGTAGAGATGGGAGACCAGTCCAGATGATTGATGGCTGCTTGAAGACCGTGCCAGTTGGCCTGAGTGAAATGCCAGACTCGTCGACGCTGAGCAGGCTCCCTGAGGATGGTCAGAGAGATGTCCACTTTAACAAGGACATGATCAGATGATCCGATCGGAGCAGAAGAAGAGCAGCAGACATTTTCAGGGAAGTTAGTCATAACCAAGTCCAGAAGAGAAGATGTTCCGTTGACTGAGATCCGGGTCGGGAAATTGACAGATTGTGTCAGTCCCAGTGAGTCGCAGAAGTCCTTTGCTGAGGAGCCATGGCTGGTGAGAGAGGTACCCACACCCAGCCAACTGGCATGATGACAGTTGAAATCATCACATATGAGGAAGAGAGAGTTGGGATGAGTAGATAGAAGTTGGTCCATATCATCAGACAGCGAGATGTAGATTGAGTCATCACTGTTTGGTGGACGGTACAACACACATATGAACAAGAGGTGGGAGCGAAGGGGAAGCCGTAGCCAGAGGTATTCCTGGGGGTGAGGTGGAGAGAGTGCAGTGCAGGGCGAGTGAGGAAGAGAGTTTTTGATAAAGATAGCAACCCCGCCTCCAGGACGAGGCTCAGGTCTATCATACCGGAGGAGGGAGTAGCCCGGGAGAGATACTATGGAATCAGAGACATCATAAAGGAGGAAAGTTTCTGTTAAGCAGATCACGTCTGGTTTGACAGAAGCAACCTGTATGGAGAGATCAGTTAAGTTTGAACGAAGGCCCCGGATGTTTGAGGTCCATACCGTTAATGAAGAGGAAGGGGGAGCATCAGATACAGAACAGGGGGGAGGAGGGGTAGGGTAAGATGTGGAAGAGGTGGAAGAGGTAGGGAGAGCTGTTGAAGGTGTGTCAGAGATTTCAGAATAGCTCGGAGAAAGGGAAGGATGGGGCGGACAAAAGGTTTGATGGTGATTGGGTGAGCCACAATGAGGTGTTATTTGAGGAGGGGGAAGAGCGAGGCAGAAGGTTGGGGGAGATGGAGGTGAGAGTTTGAAGGGGGAAGAAGCGGGGAGGACGCTTTGAGGAGGGGGAGTGAGAGGGGGGAAATTGAGAAGCAATGAGGGTGGGGAGATTTGAAGGGGAGGGGTGAGGGGGAGTTTGGGAGGGAAGGGGCAAGGGGAGGGATTTGAAAGGGATGGGATATGGGGGAGATTTGGAGGGGAGGGGTGAGGCAGGAGTCTAGGAGGGGAGGGGCGAGGGGGCGTCTTGGCGGGGACGGGTGAGGGGGTAGTTTAGGAGGGAGGGGGCAAGGGGGGAGATTTGAAAGGGATGGGTGATGGGGAAGATTTGGAGGGGAGGGGTGATGGGGAAGATTTGGAGGGGAGGGGTTATGGGGAAGATTTGGAGGGGAGGGGTGAGATTGGATTTTTGAAAGTGTACGATTTATGGGAAACGAACATTTATTGCAAAATGAGTTTCTTGTGACCTTCGAGTTAAAAATACGTTTAAGGACGCTGGATGGAGGATGGAGTGCAGGAGAGTTTAGGGAATGTAGAAAAAAGGCACTATAGGAGATGGATATTTTTTTTGGGATGAATTGATTTGGTGAGCAAGTCGAAAGCAGCCTTTTAAAGAAGAAGAAGAAAAAGGTGTTATAAAATATGACGGAATACATAACTTGAGGGGAAAGTGTAAACATTGAAGGTTAATGAGTGAAAACTATCTGGGGAAATGGGGGAGAAACACGTGGTCGAAGAACGAACGAACGAATAAGAATGAATAAACGAATGAGAACAGAGAAGGGAATTTTTTTTTTTTTTTTTTTTTTTTTTTTTTTTTTTTGAGTTGAGATTTACACAAGGAAGTAGGCTATGGGTGAAAAGACTGGGAATACAGAGAACGAAAGTTATTGGATCACAAAAGACGGACCGCTGAGAGAAAAACAAAGCCTCAAGGTTGTACAGTGCACACTGTACAAGGCCTCAAGACACGACACGGCAAACAGACGATCAATTTATGAAAGATAAACACCGAGAAACAACCAAAGTTGCACACAATAACTTCACACACCGAATGATAAATACAGTTTCGACAAAATACAATTGTGAACAGACTTAACTTCGAAAAACGTGGAGACCGTGTGGAGCTTCGAAAATCCCTGCCGCCGTCTCCAAGATCTCGCGAGATCTCAAAGATGGGGGAAGATGAGAGATGGTGGTGAACAGCTGTTTTAAAGACCTGGAGGGATGAGTGGGATTGAAGAGAGTGGGGGAGTTTGTTACAGAGGCAGGAGAAAAGAGGAATGAAAGAGTGAAGGTGAGCAGAGAGTCTTGATTTTGGCAGTTTCACCAGAAGAGGGTTGCAGGCAGATATTGTGCAACCTGTAGGAGTATTTGGGGGACAGAGCACAGACAGGGCTGGGGGGGCTCGACCAGAGAGGAGTCGGCAGAAGACAGAAAGACCACCAACTTGCCTGCAGTGAGTGAGTGAAAGGCCCTCAGAGTTAGCTTCATCGCGGGAGATTCCAATGATTCTGAAAGCTTTGGTTTCAACAGCGTGAAGCCGAGCTAGGTGTGAGGCAGGAACACCAGCCCAGAGGGGAGAGCAGTATTCCATTGAGCTGCAAATGAAAGCCTTGTATGTGGTGAGGAGCTCAATTGTGCCAAGGATGGACTTCACACGATGGAGGATGCCCAGTCGGCGACTGGCTTTGGAGGCCAGCTTGGAAATGTGTTTTTCCCAGGAAAGATCATGGCAGATTGTGAGACCCAAGAGATTGAGTGACAGAACTTCTTGTTGAGGATTGTTGAGAAAGTAGATGGGAGGGTTGTCCAGACGGCTTTTGTAGAATATGAATGAATGAATGATCGTTTTAAGGCCATTTTCCCCGCTAGAGCGGGGGTTAGGTTAGCCTTGCGGGCCCCATGACAATCATGGTTCCCTGTTTGAGGCAATGTTTTTATGGCCAGATGCCCTTCCTGACGCCAAAACTTAGTCGCCTCTTATGATGCGCAGGGATACGGTGTACCTATTCTAAACCGGGGTACACACCGGGAAGGATGCCCGTTTTTCCCAGGAAAGATCATGGCAGATTGTGAGACCCAAGAGATTGAGTGACAGAACTTCTTGTTGAGGATTGTTGAGAAAGTAGATGGGAGGGTTGTCCAGACGGCTTTTGTAGGTGCTATAATTTTAAAATCATGAGCTTGGAAAAATTTCATGCATTACATGATGCGATTTTCCACGATGGACTGACTGTCACAGACTAATTAATGTATATAATCGAAATCTGGCTTCAGATTTGAGAATCGGATCTTGTAGACTAAATAAGTGCAGAAATCTGGAGTGAAATCTGAAAATGTAAGAAATCAGCGATTTTTGCCAAGCCAGTCGTTTCTTATCAACCGTTCCATTGGAGTGCTTGCTTGAGTACTTAAAAGTCCACAAAATCAGAATTTTTTTATTGATGTAGTGATATTGATTTATAAGTAGCAAACAAAATACTGAATGTGTTTTTTGTTTTTAATTCTATTAATTTTTTGAGGTGTTAAAGTTTTTAAAATGCCAACCCCATGGGTAGTACTGCGCCTAAAACATTCCAGAGAACTGCCATGGTCATTACGTCATAACTCACTTCAGACTCATCAGAGAGTGAATTTGACGAATACTTTTCTGATCAAGAATCCTCAGATTACGACAATAGTCAAAATCATGATATAGAAGGTGCTGTCAGACCGTACATGTATGAACCCGAGGTAGTCAGCCAGCCAACACAGGCTATTGTGTCGTTTGATGGCATCTCTTTGTTACAAACGGCTACACAGCTGACTCCACACGTGAAAAAGCTGAATGCCTCAACTCTGTGTTTGCCTCTAAATCTTGTGTCCCAAACCCATCCCTCTCTGTACCCACCGTACCCAGTCGTACCCAGCCTCTCCTGGACTCTGTGTCCTTTCCTCCTGACAAGGTGGAAAAGTTTCTGTCAACCCTCGACTCTGATTCTGCAACTGGACCTGACGGCATCAGCCCACGGGTCCTAAAATCCTGTTCTTCCACTCTTTCACTGCCTCTCTCTGTTCTCTTCACCCTCTCTTTTGCTCAAGGTCATCTGCCATCTGCTTGGAAATCAGCCAACATCACCGCTTTACACAAAAAATGTGCAAAAACAGATCCTAGCAACTACAGACCAATCAGCCTTCTCCCAATTATCAGCAAGGTCATGGAATCCATCATTGCTTCGGTTATGAAATCTTTCCTCTTCTCCAATGGCTTGATCTCTGATCATCAATTTGGTTTCAGACCAGGTCACTCTACTCTGGACATGCTGCTTCTGCTCTCTCAACAATGGATGGAGGTCCTCAATGCAAAACAGGAAATTAGAGCTGTCTCCCTCGACATATCATGTGCCTTCGATACGGTCTAGCACCCCGCTCTGCTCACCAAACTCTCCTCCTTTGGTATCCATGGAAATCTCCACGCATGGCTGGCGGACTTCCTCTCTAGTCGTAGTCAACGTGTGGCCCTGAATGGGTTTCTCTAATCTCCTCTTCCTGTTCAGGCTGGAGTTCCCCAAGGCAGTGTTCTGGGCCCTGTCCTTTTTCTGGTCTTCATCAATGATCTCTCCGACTCTCTTGAAAATCCTCTCTATCTCTTTGCTGATGACTCCACTCTCTGCCGCTCCATTCCTCATCCCTCAGATCGGCAGTCTGCAGCCTCCTCACTCTCTGCAGACCTGGACAAAATCACAGACTGGGCAAACAAGTGGAACATGTCTTTCAATCCTGACAAATCTCACACTCTTACGATGTCTCTCCGAAAAGACCGACTGGACAACCCTCCCATCCACTTTCTGAATAATCCTCTCCAAGAAGTTCTGTCACTCAAGCTTTTGGGTCTCACTATCTGCCATGATCTTTCCTGGGAAAACCACATTTCAAATCTGGCCTCCAAAGCCAGTCGCTGACTGGGCATCCTCCGTCGTGCGAAGTCCTTCCTTGGCACACCTGAGCTCCTCACCACATACAAGGCTTTCATCTGCAGCTCAATGGAATACTGCTCTCCCCTCTGGGCTGGTGCTCCTGCCTCACACCTAGCTCGTCTTCACGCTGTTGAAACCAAAGCGTTCAGAATCATTGGAATCTCCCGTGATGAAGCTACCTCCGAGAGCCTTTCACTTACTCACCGCATGCAGGTTGGTGGTCTTTCTGTCTTCTACCGACTCCTCTCCGGCCTTGCTCCTCCAGCTCTCTCTGGGCTCTGTCCCTCAAATATTCCTGCAGGTCGCACAAGATCTGCCTGCAACCCTCTTCTGGTGAAACTGCCAAAATCAAGACTCTCTGCTCACCTTCACTCCTCTTTTCTCCCGCCTCTGGAACAAACTCCCTCACTCTCTTCAATCCAAATCCTCCCTCCAGGTCTTTAAAACAGCTGTTCACCACCATCTCTTATATTCCCCCATCCAAAACCTTGACCTTTGCTACCCCCGCTAATTTCACCCCAATTCCACTTTTTTGAAATACCAACTTCTGTCCTGGAAGTCATTGGTGTCCTTGTGTTTATACTTCTCCCACCCCCCCCCCCTTCCCACGCCGCTTCCCCCCAAGCCCTCTCCCTTCCACACATTCCCAATGTCCCTGCTCTCAAATGTTGTGTTTATGTGCTTCCCCTTCTCTCCCCATCTTGTCTACCGCTCCCCTTTTTATATACTTTGTTTGTTTGTTTGTCTGTTTGATTTGTTTGTGTGATAAATGTTAGCTCTTTCACGAGCCTCAATTATGTATACAAAAAAAAACAAAAAAAAAACTTACTGGCCAGGCACGTTCTCTCGGTCCTATGTAACATCACCAGGGTGGATGTCAGTTTGGCTTTGGCCGTTAAAGTGTCAAAAATCGAAAAAACAAAATGGCGACCAAAACTACCATTAAATCATCTTTTTGACATTTGTTTTTTTCAATTAAACACACTGCTGTGAGTATAAAATTGATTTTTTTGTGAGCCTAAAGGAAAGAATATAATTCTCAAAAGCAGGGGCATCGAAAAAAACGTTTTTGTATGAATATTTCGCACTTGTGTTGTCGATCTCCAAAAGACCTCCCCTGCGATTGTATGTTAATCCTGCAGGATGGGGGAAACGGCAAAAATATAGGAGCTTAACATTTCTGCTGATTAGATTACTTATTGTGGTAATTTAGATCATTTGCACATTGCTGGAAGAATTTGTGAAATCCAAAATGTTTATCTTCCGAACGGTTATTGTTTGATATATTTGTGTCAGGCTTGTAAATAAATATACAACATTTGTTTAGAACACGTTTTAATTAAATGACTTCACCAGTTTTATTTTTTGTCTTTCCACAGGTTTAAATCTGCTCTAAGAGGATCGATGAAACATGGAACCCGTAGCAGTTTTAAAGCGCAAGCGGAAGGCTCCCGTTTCATCAGGAAATTCGTGTCTATTCTGTGAGACAAAGTCACGAAAAGGAGAGACCAAACTACGACAGAGTACAGAGCAGGGAAGGACGCGAATTCGAGAAGTTGTTAATGAACTGGTAGGCTTAAAAGACGTAGACTTCCCAGAATCAGAAATAGTGCAAAGGTTGGCTGATCTGAATGACAACGATTGGTCTGACGGTACATTTGTTTGGCATAAATCCAGCTATGGCAGTTTTAGTACTGAAACTAAACTGGAACGACTACGCCAGAAATCAAATACAGGCACCATCGATCCCATGGAAACGCCATGAGAAGTGTGTGAGGGACAATCGCGCCAATCCAGATCTTCCATGTCGTCCATGAACTGGGAATGGTGTATATTTTGCCAAGTTGATGAGAGAAAAGAAGATATACGGAATATATCTACCATGAGCATATCTCAGAAGGTACTCAACATGGCCGTCAATGATGTCACCATGCGCGTTAGGTTGGCGGGTGTTGTAGGAGACCTATGTGCTGCCGAAGGCAAGTATCATCTGAACTGTTGGATAAACTTTCAGCGAGCCGTTGAAAAAATGAAACGTAGCCAATCAGGAACCAGCGATGTTAATGACATACACTTAGATGAGATCTGCAAACAAAGCTGATCTTGCTTCATTCCTTTCAGATGACCTGATGAGCCGTCATGCTGAAGTTCCTGACGGTTGCGAGTTGATAGTCGGTGGAGGATTCACCACTCTCGAGAAAGCCTCATCAACAAGTAGAGGTATTCTGACCAGTTTGAGCTGTGATCAGGAAGAAGCGGATACCCGCATTATTCTCCATGGGCTAGAAGCTACAAAATCCAGATCTGAGAGAGTCATCGTTCATTGCAGAGACACTATTGTCTTCCTTCTTCTGCTGTATTTCTTCCAACAAAGCTTTGTTTGGATGATTGGTGGGACCTCTCGTGATAGACGATGTTACCCGGTTCAAAGAGTCTCGCAAAAGCTGTCAAAACCTGTCAAGGATAATCTGATGGGGTTTCATGCTCTGACTGGATCAGACACAACTTCATCATTTACACTTACAGGATGTGGCAAGAAGACGTGTTGGAAAGTCTTTGTGGAATATCCGCATCTTCTCTGGAGTTGGTCGCGATGGACCATTGGCAGAAGTTGAAGAGTTTGTGTGTCGCCTATACTCGGTCCCGGATCCCAAAGGCGGTGTCAACCAGGCTAGATTTGATCTGTTCCGAAAAGGAAAGAAACAAATTGAAAAATCTTCCACCCACAGAAAATGCTCTCAATTCACACTTGGCAAGAGCAAACTACCAGGCGAAAGTGTGGTTGGCCGCTGGACAGTGTAACAATCGAAAGGCAGTAGGCATGCCGTCATCTTCCGGTGGATGGCGAGAAACTGAAGAGGGACTTAATGTAGTCTGGATTACTCCTCCAGCAGCACCAGTGGCATGTATTGAGTTGATGACTTGTGGTTGCAAAACAAAGTGCAGGACCGCTGCATGCAAATGCCACAAGTCGAGGCAGATGTGCATCCCAGCATGGGGGTGCGAATCCGAGGGTTGCTGTAACCCTGCTACGAATCAGTAACTGTGAATCGGGCTGTTTATCACAACAGCCACAATTGACTGACAAAATGGTGTGAAAGAGACTCTCTGCAAGTAATTCGATCCAATCTAGTCTTACGCTGGTCTTTCGGTGTGTTATATTCTAATAATTCTAATTCTTTCGGCGTGTTTCACACCCCCCTCCCCCACCCCCAACATTCAGACATTTTAAATGTGACTTTCTAATGTTAATCGGACAATATGTCAAGTGTACTGACTCCATTGTAATATTCATCATTGTTAACAGAATGTGGACACGAGTAAATAAGTTTGTACAATTAAAGATGTGTTATGTTACGTACGAGACGCATTATGTTACTATTGATGCCATATGGCAGCCATTTTGAAAAAAAATGTTGTGCAGTTAATTTCTACCGAGGCGTTTGCAAATGATAATCAAGTTATGATAATACATACAGCACAAACACGTGCCTTTTGTCAGTCAAAATTACAAAATCTCATGATTATTGCTTTGCCATATAGCATAATATCACAATATGGTGGCCATTTTGAATGACATAATTTTATACCGGAAATGACGACTTACGAAACTGACATCCACCCAGGTGATGATCCCGGATACCTAACGAATACATCTGGGTAGTTAGTTTGCTTGTAACAGAGAGATGCCATCAAACCAGTTTTTCGCACTTTTTGTGGGGTTGGCTGGCTAACTAAGGTGGAAATTGGAGAGGACATGGTGCATGAAATACCTGGCGTTCACAATAATTGGGACGACGTCAAAGAAAGACTCGGCAATAACAACTGGCCAGTGGTAAATCAGAGCTAGAACGTGGTAAATGTGGAGTTTTGTGGTATTTTGATGTAACACTTCTCTGTAATTCTTCCGAATTCTTTTATACTCACAGTAGAGATTTTGATGTAACACTGTAATTATCGTGGTATTGAGAACAACACTTGGTACAGTGCTGAACAGTTTACGTTTTCTAATCCACTGATAGGCCAGATCTTGATCCGGACCTGAACCAAAATCAAATTGGCTTGTTCTTGTCATCTAACCAGCATGTCCACCTAGTTTTGTCATAACTCCTCCATAACTTTTTGAGATATTGTGCTATATATCGCTTTTGGCCCCATCTCTCAATGGTGACTAATTACTTTAAAACATTAAAAACTTCTCGTGTCCGGATTCACATTGCAATACGAGGCGTATAGGTTCTTATTATCATACGGGATGAGACTATCCTCACAATGTACCATGTAATGAGTGATGTACAACAGGTTAATTAGCACTGATTGAACATAACTGTACAGCCGTCGGGCAACATTACTGTACTGTACATACATGTATAAATGTACGTTGATGCAAAAATGTGGATAATAAATAGGAATACAAACAATGTACATTTATGTATTTTTTGTAATTATCTATCTCCTTGGCACACAGAAGCTACACTTAAAGTCTACACTCCCTTTCAAAATTTTCACCTTTTGTTGCCTGGTTTACAATGTGTAAACAAGCGTTATGCCTAGGTCCCCCGTCGGTGAAGTGATGTGAGTTGACAAAGTGGAAGACGCAAGGCGGCCATCTTGGATTTTGAAGTGGGGACCCACTTTTCAATAGCGTTCGCCCTTATGCGTAAATACACCCACACACCAGATTAGAAGTTAGTAGTTGGTTTATTTTTCACGATATTGCGCTCACAAGGTTCAGACATATATATGGTGGCGGCCATCTTGAATTTTGACTTGGCGACAATTTTCAATAGCGTTCTTCCTTATGCCTAGATACACCCACACACCAGATTAGAAGTTGGTACTTCGCTTATTTTTCAAGATATTTCGCTCACAAGGTTCAGACATATATATGGTGGCGGCCATCTTGGATTTTGACGTGGCGACCCAATTTTCAATAGCGTTCTTCCTTATGCCTAGATACACCCATACACCAGATTAGAAGTTGGTAAAAAAAACCAAAAAAAAACCACCTTTAGAGGCCATTTTCCCCCGCAAAGCGGGGGTTGGCCTTTTTCGGGAACCATGGTTGTTGTTGTTTTTTTGGTCCCCTTTTTTGAAGCAATGTTTTACGGCCGGATGCCCTTCCTGACGCCAACCCTTTTTGCCGCCTTTAACGACAAACAGGGAATTACCAGTGAACTGGTACTCAATTAGCCGACCTCGGAAGGATGACAGGCTGAGTCAACCCCAAATTAGAAGTTACCAACAAATTAGAAGTTGGTACTTCAATTATTTTTCAAGATATTCCGCTCACAAGGTTCAGACATACATGGCGGTGGCCATCTTGGATTTTGACGTGAGTTGCACCCACACACCAAATTAGAATTCGGTCCTTCGCTTACGCACACACGCACGCCCGCACGCATGTCTGCACGCACGTACACACGCACGGACGGACAGACGCACACACGGACGGAGGGGAAAACCATAGTCCCCCTTTCGCTCCGCGGTGCGATGGGGGACAATAAAGGTGGAAAAAGTCTGATTTAATGCAATTTCATTCCAGGCGACAAGGCAACAAAAGGTGAAAATTTTTCAAGGGTGTGTAGACTTTCTCTAGGCAATGTATATGTTGTAGCGGTTCCCGCTGAATGTACACAATCGCCTTGCACCTGCCAGGACGCGGCCAGGGCGCGATCGCCATGCCGGGCTCGTCCGGACGGGCCCAGACGCGCCTCTCCTGGGCATGCCCGGACTCGCTGTTCCCGGGCACGCCCGAACCTCCCGGGCACGCCCGGTCTCGTCTTTCCCGGGCATGCCCGCTCTCGCCTTTCCAGGGCTCGCCCAGAGCGCCCGGGCACGCCCAGCCTCGACTTGCCAGGCCGCGTCCAGGACGCCCGGGCATGTCCAGACTCGCCTTTCCAGGGCTCGCCCAGAGCGTCCGGGCATGCCCGCTCTCGCCTTTCCAGGGCTCGCCCAGAGCGCTCGGGCACGCCCAGCCTCGACTTGCCAGGCCGCGTCCAGGACGCCCGGGCATGTCCAGACTCGCCTTTCCAGGACTCGCCCTTGACACCCGGGCATGCCCGGTCTCGGTTTTCCCGGGCAAACGCCCCGGCATAAATGTGTATATATATTGCTGCCCGATAAACGGGCTTGTCAGAATACCTGAGCTGTTTTGTTTCAATAAAGTAACTCGGACGAATTCCGTCTTTGGTCGCGTCAATTCTTTCGACTCGCGTTGGAGCGCAGCTCCTTCACTGGTGACCTACCGACATGGACACGGCAATGACTCTTAAACTGCCTACCTTCTGGGAGGCTCACGCGGCTGTTTGGTTCGCCCAGGCGGACTCCCGGCGGAACGCCGTGGCCGACTGTCTTTATCGGGCCAGCGCGAACGCGGTCCACCCCGGCGTGGACTTCGCGCTCATGGCGGCCGACCAGACCACCGACACCTCGGTGCAGGCCCTCCGGGCGGCGGACACGGGCCTCCGCCTGGCCGACATCCCCTTCGCGGGCACCGTCCTGCTCTGCGACGTCTCCCAGGGCCAGCCTCGCCCCATCGTGCCCGTTTCCTGGCAGCGCCGCATCTTCGCCTCCATCCACGGCCTTTCTCACCCGGGCCGGAAGGCTTCTCAGAAGCTGGTGTCGGCGCGTTTCGTCTGGCACGGCCTTCGACGGAACGACCGCGACTGGGCCAATACCTGCACGGCCTGCCAGCGGGCCAAGGTCCACCGCCACACCCAGGCCCCGCTAGCATCTTTCACCGTGCCTGCACGGCGTTTCGACCACGTCCACGTGGACCTGGTGGGTCCCCTGCCCCCATCGCAGGGGTTCACCCACCTGCTCACCATGGTGGACAGGACCACCAGGTGGCCGGAGGCCGTGCCCCTCACCTCCACCACCACCGCCGATGTGGCGCAGGCGTTCATCGCCACCTGGGTCGCGTGCTTCGGCGCACTGGCGGACATCTCGTCCGACCGCGGCCCACAGTTCACGTCCGAACTTTGGGGCGCGGTCGCCCGCTCGTTGGGGGTCACGCTGCACCGCACCACGGCCTACCACCCCCAAGCCAACGGGTTGTGCGAGCGGTTTCACCGCTCTATGAAGGCCGCACTCATGGCCGGCCTTCAGGACGACGGTTGGACCGACCGGCTGCCGTGGGTCCTTTTGGGCCTCCGCACGGCCCCCAAGGAGGACCTCCGGGCGTCCGCCGCCGAGCTCGTCTACGGCCAGCCGCTCCGCGTCCCGGGCGAGTTCGTGCCCGACGCTACCAGTCCCTGGTCCGCCGCACACCAGCGCTTGGACCTCCAGGAGGCCGCCCGACGATTTGCCAACGTCCCGCCATGGTGGCCCCCAGTCCTACGTCCCCCCGGCGCTTCGCACAGCGGAGTACGTCTTTGTGCGTCACGACGCGCACCGGGGGCCACTCCGGCCGCCGTACGACGGGCCCTTCCGGGTCCTGCGATGGGGCGACAAGTCCTTCGTCGTCGTCGACGTCGGCGGCCGGTCGGACCGGATCTCTGTGGACCGCCTCAAACCGGCGCACGTGGACGTCGACCGACCACCACTGTTGGCTCTTCCTCCGCGGCGAGGCCGCCCCCCGTCCACAGTTCCCCCCGCTCGACCACCCACCACCGGATCGGACCCCACCCCCCCCCCCCCACGACCCTCCAGGGGTCGCTTCGGCCGGGTCATCCGGACCCCCCTTAAATTGACCCTGCCGGTGCAGGTCGATTCTGGAGGGGCGTGTGTAGCGGTTCCCGCTGAATGTACACAATCGCCTTGCACCTGCCAAGACGCGGCCAGGGCGCGATCGCCATGCCGGGCTCGTCCGGACGGGCCCAGACGCGCCTCTCCTGGGCATGCCCGGACTCGCTGTTCCCGGGCACGCCCGAACCTCCCGGGCACGCCCGGTCTCGTCTTTCCCGGGCATGCCCGCTCTCGCCTTTCCAGGGCTCGCCCAGAGCGCCCGGGCACGCCCAGCCTCGACTTGCCAGGCCGCGTCCAGGACGCCCGGGCATGTCCAGACTCGCCTTTCCAGGGCTCGCCCAGAGCATCCGGGCATGCCCGCTCTCGCCTTTCCAGGGCTCGCCCAGAGCGCTCGAGCACGCCCAGCCTCGACTTGCCAGGCCGCGTCCAGGACGCCCGGGCATGTCCAGACTCGCCTTTCCAGGACTCGCCCTTGACACCCGGGCATGCCCGGTCTCGGTTTTCCCGGGCAAACGCCCCGGCATAAATGTGTATATATATTGCTGCCCGATAAACGGGCTTGTCAGAATACCTGAGCTGTTTTGTTTCAATAAAGCAACTCAGACGAATTCCGTCTTTGGTCGCGTCAATTCTTTCGACTCGCGTTGGAGCGCAGCTCCTTCAATGTAACATTAATTGGTTCGATTGAATAAAAATAAAAGTTGAATGTTTACCCTTTAAGCCTTTAACCCTTTAAGCATAAAGTAATGCCCAAAATGAATGGAATAAAGAACATTTCAGAGGCAATGTCATGGATGAAATCTCATTACATTCAAATGAGGATTTACAAGCTCTTCCATTTGTGGCAAAACACACGTTTATTTTGGAAAAACACTTGTTCCCATTGCTTCTGGATGAAATTTTTATTGCTTATGCATCGTTTCAAAAATTCTGCTTCTGGATGAAACGCTTACCGAAAACAGATTGATTGTTGGGCCTGGAATGGATTGGAAATCTTCACAGATATAATTTTTTCTAAAGCCCGTCTGTGTGTATGTTACAGTTCCTCATCCTGTTCGTCCTATAATTCAAGTTTCTCGAGCCGACCAACCCTCAAACGACTCGCCCTGTCTTCATGAACTTGCCGATGCTTCGTCGAGTCATCAGTTTTCCACTCAGCTACCCATTCCTCCACCACCCCCTCACCCTCCGGCCCTTTCTCTGACTGCCTCGGGGCGATCATCATCGACGGGCTCCGCCGGCGAGTGTAGCGAAACTGAGCCGGTCACATCTCCCCGCCCTTTTGGCTGGAAGTTTGAACGGCCTCATTCAGTGCGCGAGCGCTTTTCTCAACTCGTGCGTCCACGCAGCTCCGAACATTCTGGGGTGGTCGCTCCACGCAGTGCACTTCTGGGTCATGGCGAAAGGAGGAAATTTGGGAATATGGAGGAGGGAGCCACAGGGGTTGCTACTGCCGTGTGGTCAAAGAGAGGAGAGGAGGGTTTAGGAACTGGTGTGATGAAGAAGATTCATGGAGCAGGTAAGCTGCATGTCCTACTTATTACTGTCAAACTAGTCCTACTTGTACTTCAGTAATTGTATAGGAAAGGAGGACGGGTTTTGCGGATGGACAGTAAAATGCAATACACAAAATGTGACAAACTGGTTTCCCCCCCCCCCCCCCCTGCCCAAAATGAATTTAAATGGTTGGAGGAGAGGAAAAAAAAACCCCCATTTGTGACCTGCCAGGACAAATTAGTCGGGTGTCGCACAGAGTGGTTTTATTTTATTTTTGGTATTGGCTGAAATGGCCATTTTCATGTTATTTTTAAAAATCTTTTATTATTTTTTTGGCAGTTTTGTATCACTGACCTCCCCTACTCTTCAGTCTGCACCAGTTTTATTGCTGTCCATTTTGATTAATTGTATTTTTAGCATTACTCTGCAAAAGTAATGGTAAAATAATGGCCAATAAGCAACCCAGGAAGTTACAGCATTTCAATACATTTTGCATGTTTTACATGTACGTATCATATGTCGCAGGAAAACTGACGTCATCAGGCATATAAGACAGTTTCATAAATTTCAATCAAGAGGTTAACTCGATAGCAAGCCGACATATGCAATGACGATGACACCACCAGTGCTCTGAATGAGGTCACAAGTTGTTGCCTGTACAGTATTTCGGTTCCATGGAGGAACGGTGTGGGTTGATCTCGGATTACTTTGATTGCTCTCCCTCTGACAGGGAAGGTAATAGTGATGAGAGCAACAATGGCAAAATGCATGATCTACCTTGTGTTAATGTAGGAAATGCTGCTTATGAGGCCTCCCAAGGATATCGATGATTAAGAAGGAAGGAAGGTAATGATGGAGCTTAATACAAATTGGTCTTTTTCTCTGAATTTAAAGGTCAAACGTGTAAAAATAATAATCCTTGTGTTACGGATTCGTCACTTCTGTTGTTGTGGTTTTCATCCACTGTAAACATTTTTGATTCCATGTACTATTATTGTTTTCAAAAGGTGAAAAAGTTAGAGTTAAAAGAAACCGGAAACCGGATCGGGAACCGGACGACGACGACGACGACGAAGAGGAAGAAGAAAAAGAAGGCGGAGCGAGTGGAGTCGAAGAAGAAGCATAGTTGCTTTGCGGTCTGGAGCGAACATTGGCGAGCAAGAGTCACGAGTGAACTTTGGGTTTCCCAGGAAAGGGATTCCTGCGACAGAGTTGTTATCGCTGTGACAGATTCACCTGCGTGTCAGGTTTTGCGATTGATTCCGAAGAGAATCCTCGTCGTGCCGTTACGTCTCAAGTACGGGCCGTCGGCCATTTTGACTCACGCGCTTTGTGCATCGAGCAAGGTTTCCTTGCTTCGCTTCAGCCGTTCTCACCGCATTCAGACGATTATCTGGTGTGTGTGTGTGCAACGCGGATTTTGAAGGTAAATCTGAGGTTCGCTGACTGTGAGCCGTGAAACGTCCATACCCGAGGGTGTGATTTCCCAGTCGCCTGGAGGGCGCCTTTGGATTTCCCAGTCGCCTTGAGGGCGCCTTGGTGCAGCTTTGGCCGTGTGGCTGTGACCGTCATCCGAACGGGATTCTGGTCTCGATTAGACATCGTTCTGATGATTGCTGGAGCGGATCGACTTCGGCTTGAAACCGGAATCAACTTTGGTTTGAAGCAGGGAAAGAGACATTGGGAATGTTCTTGGTTCACTCACTTGGAGCACAGTGAGTTATATGTTACGAAACTGATGGTACCATCATAGGATATATATTGATTGTACTTTTGATTACTATTATTGTTGTACTGTTATTCTTGTGTGATCTTAATACAATATTTGTTTGTTGGTAACAATTGGTGTGGCTTCACCAGTGATCTTTGACATACAGAATAACACATTTTTCTGCCGTGACTCCTCTCGGGGCTCGGAGGTACACCGTGACCAGGGGGTTGGGGAGGAGCACGTAACACTTAAGATGGATTGAAATGTAATGTCGTTCATGGTATGGCAAGCATTAAGTAGATAGATTCTGCTGATTAAGATTTATTCAAGAGTACATGGGCTGGCAGGATGGCCTAGAGGTATGCAAACTCTCCTCTGAGCTGCCTAACCTGGGTTTGAATCCGGACCCAGCTATAAACTGTCATCCTGGTGTTTCGCATCCGGGGTGAGGCATCAATGTGTTCACCATCCCTCAGATGGATGTTTTGCCGGAGGACCTCTCTGTCAGCACCATGAATATCCCACGTGAATATGACAAATTACATATTCCTGTCCAAATCGCCTTCAGTCGAGTAACTTGAGACGGGCTGGCATCTGTCCAGGATTAGTTGGGAAGCATTTTCAGGTAACGCATTATCTATATAGGTGTTCCAAATTCCAGAGATATCTTCTCTATAAATGTATATTGCTAAGATAAGTGCAGAATAATGGGCAAAACCAACAGCTTATCTTTGGCAAACTTTGTTCATTTTACATTTTGAAAAATCCCACTGCATTTGCTAAAATGAGTGGTGAACCTACTATTGGGTACCCTTTTAAGGAATATTTCTTTCAGATTGAGGAAATGTAGGTATCTCAAAAGTGATTTTCCTTTTGTGATTTACGACTCGGTTCATCATGGCAGACCACATTTTGATAAAATCCCGATCCTTGTTAGGAGGCAAGCACCGATTGTGTTGCTGATTTATCACCCCACACGTGAAGCGCAAAGCGGTATTAAGCAATTGGTTCACCCTGTCTGTCTACAGACATCAGTCTATGATCGAGGAACTACTTACATTCAATGAATTTCATATTTTGAACACTGTAGAACACGAATCGGAACATGAACCTGAGGATTAGCAGTACTTTGGCTCTGAATTTGACAAATTGTATGGCGTCTCGTCGCGAGCACACTTGTGCACAGATGAGTAAGGTAATAATTGTTTTCACTGTCTACCTGTCTTGCAGCCAAACAAAATTGAAAATCATTCCAAACAGGAAACTTACTGTTTTTAGGAATATCATAAAGGACACGAACAACAGGCACGTAGAACTAATGTATCGTTCAATATGGTGGTGTAAAATATGGTGCATCAATAGCGGTAAAATTGCGGGAAAAAGTTGTTTTTGTTTTTTTCTACGGGCTTTAAAACCTTTATTTTCCCCCGTCGCACTGCGGAGCGAAAGGGGGACTATGGTTTTCCCCTCCGTCCGTGTGTGTGTGTGTGTGTGTCCGTCCGTGCGTGCATGCGTCCGTCCGTGTGTGCATGCGTCCGTCCATGCGTGCGTGCGTAAGCGAAGGACCGAATTCTAATTTGGTGTGGGTGCAACCCACGTCAAAATCCAAGATGGCCACCGCCATATATGTCTGAACCTTGTGAGCAGAATATCTTGAAAAATAAGTGAAATACCAACGTCTAATCTGGTGTGTTGGTGTATCTAGGCATAAGGAAGAACCCTATTGAAAATTGGGTCGCCATGTCAAAATCCAAGATGGCCGCCGCCATGTATGTCTGAACCTTGTGAGCGGAATATCTTGAAAAATAAGTGAAGTACCAACGTCTAATCTGGTGTGTTGGTGTATCTAGGCATAAGGAAGAACCCTATTGAAAATTGGGTCGCCATGTCAAAATCCAAGATGGCCGCCGCCATGTATGTCTGATCCTTGTGAGCGGAATATCTTGAAAAATAAGCGAAGTACCAACTTCTAATCTGGTGTGTGGGTGTATCTAGGCATAAGGAAGAACGCTATTGGAAATTGGGTCGCCACGTCAAAATCCAAGATGGCCGCCTTGCATCTTCCACTTTGTCAACTCACATCACTTCACCGACGGGGGACCTAGGCGTAACGCTTGTTTTATTTCAGTTGAAGTATATACATGAACATTGTAAAGCACAAATCGCCTTGTTGACACTTCAAAAAACCTCCAGTTTTAGCAGTACTGTACTTGGGCAAAATGTTATGGCATTTTACACAATCTCGACCAATCACATTGGCCACTTGCGCTATGTGGATCGGGAAACATAGAGGTTCAGATAGAATTGTGGCTCGTAATAAATATAGATCGTGCTCGGAAATGGAAAGCAAGAGTTGAAAAGAACCTAATTTCCATATCCTTTTTCTCAAGACTCAGTGAGGTAAGTTGTCCTATGAACTCTCTCGTTGGGAAAGGTTTTATCGCTTTGGTAGGTTGGGGTGGGGCATATTTTAATGTCTGTTTAAGTTTGTAGTTGAACAGTTTTAATTGAGGCCAATGGTAAAACTGCAAATTCACACATTATTTCCTGTATCATCTTCAGATGTTGGATTTCAGATAGAAGAAGCAGTACTTGCTTGGGTTGTAAAAATATTGATTTTCCCAATTCCCTGTTGGTGTAAAATGTTTTGAGGTGAGCAATTGAGTGATTGTATTTATGTACTTGTGATAAAAGTAAAACTAGTTTGTCCACCACATCACAGGTAGGCCATCAGTTTTACTTGTATGTACAGTGAGCAGCCCATCATGCCATGCACTTGTTCCCAGCAGCCTTTTCTGACGAGCTATCAGCCGGACAGTCTTGGTCCTCAAGGTGTCAGGTCCAGGACGAAGAGTACAAGGTCAATGGCCCAAACCCGGATGGGACTCTCGGTTTGTCGGGAAACATAATACCTTCACCGTTACCCTCACCGCAAGATGTGGATCTGAACGGCACCCTTGCCATAGATCAGGTATGGACAGTAGTTTGTTCATCAGAGCCTTGCCTTTGTTTGTCCTTCGTCAGGTTTGCACCTTGTATTCCTACTGCTCTGCCTTGTATTCCATACTCCCCCCACCCCACACCCACCCTCTCGTCTACCTTTCACCCTCACCCATATCTAATCAGACAAATTTTTTTTTTTTTTAACATTATTCGTTAACTTCTGGTCATTATCATGGAAACAAACAAGCAAATATTTGCTTCTCGCTCCCTTGGCTCTTGTTCCCAGCCTGGTGAAGATCGTAAGGATGACGACGACAAATCTGAGCGTGGCATGCCCTGGTGGAAGAAGAAATTGTCTGCAATTCAGAAAGGTGAAGGCAGGGTTTCCCCAATTAACAAATCGTCTGCACGCTATTATTTAAGAACACTAGTCTTTCTCTCTCCCAATAACTAGAAGACCACCAAATATTTTTGGGGTTGAAATAATATCCTCTTGATACTGTATTTGCAAATTTGTTTGTTTACAGAAGGCTTACAAAGTCACTCTACAACACAGGCATGTAAACGAGGACAAAACCTAGATAGCAGTGCATGCAGCATGCACAATATATGTTTCTGTACCACCGGCACAATAAAATGAGTAAACTCTTCTCAAATTGAAAATGATGAGCAAGTGTCATTTCTGTTAGTTGTGAAATATATATATATATATATTATTGTTTTCAAAAGGTGAAAAAGTTAGGCGAATCACCTTATTACCTAGGCGATTTGGCCAACGTTCGGGTGGAATCGGGTGAGTTGGGGAAGAGTCGGGGAATAACTGTTAGGTCGCGGTAATACACCACCGCTCGGTCGAAATAACATCTAACCGCGATCCGTAGCAATATATATATATAAAATCCACCCAGCAATTCTCCTTTCCTGCAACACAGAACAAAGAAAACACAGGTGTGGAGTCATCATCATCACCTCAGGTAAGTGGCTGCGTATGGTGCGACAGGTTCATCAATCCTAACTATTTCCGAAATGACTTTAACAACTTTACATTACCCAGGGTCTTTCCCTGCCAATCCATTGGCCAACTTACACTATGGGTTCTAAAAACCAATTCCCATTGACCAAACTGTGGTGCTTCTCAAGTTGGGGTCTCACTCCCCCGATTCATCACTCGGTGCCCCGCACAATTTCGATGGCTGGGTCGTGTGACGCTCCCAGCTGGTCCGCCCACCTGCACACCTCCACCACTGTTGTTGCCTACCGAGCTCACCTGCTCCTCACCCTAACCTAACTAACTGGGGAAGGCCCTCTCGCACTCTCACCCCCTCAGTGCCCTCTCTGGCACGGGCTGCCCGATCCACACCCGGGATCCTCAGGCACCCACTGACACTAACGGCTCCCAGAGCCCACCTGCGGCCTCACCTGGCCGACATCTAACAGTGGCGGAGTGCCCAACCATTCACACTCATACTAACAGGCCACACGACCAGCCAATTTCACCACACCAATGCACCCATCCACAATACCATTCTGCATCCGCACCACAAATGCCAATATCCAACCACAATTTACCTATACCTTCTAACTATTCTTTAAACTACCCTCCCCGGGTACTCGTGAAAAGGGGTCCACTCTTCCCCCATCCACACCTTCGCACCATGCACACCACTCCGTACCACTTACTCCAACTCTCTCCACACCACTCATTCCAATACTCCATGTATTCCACACACCTGTACTTGCACACCTGTGCTCTCATACTTGGTGCCGCCTGCACCCTTCTCTCCCCCAAGCGCATTTGCGCTGATCCACAACACTCACTACTCACCATGACACTCATCCGCAATGCTCTCTCATTCATCACTTGTACACTCACACACACCTCGGAGCATTGCCTCACCGATGCCTCATTTGAAGCTGCTCACCAGCACTTCCATTCACACTGCATCATCTACTCTGTCTACTCCCTTCTAAAACTCGCGCTCCTCCGTCTTCCCTTACACTCAGCACTCCCACGTCATTATCAAACACTAAGCTACTACGTCCCCACTACAGGTATCAGTCACTATCTAAACCTTAACGTTACCTAATGTCATCTTCGCTAGATCCCTACACACAATATCCTAACCCACCCGGGCTAGTTTTCACTGCCATAAACCCCATAATCTATAGCGCATCTGCCCCCATTCATGGGAAGGGTGGCAGGGATGCCACCCTTACCCACCGGTCCCATCGCTCATCAATCCCCCAGTCCTCTGGCACTAATAAGCCCCCCTTATTCAGAGGTACTGGGTCCCACCTCGGCATCTAAAGCCGAGGCAATCCACGGGGGCGCCTGCTCGCCGGTGTAAGGCCTTATCCGGTCGGCGTGGACGATCCGAGGGAGGGCTCGTGGCCCCATTTTGATTTTTACTACCACGTCACAGACTTGCGACAGGACGACCCCCGGGCCTTGCCAGGGAGAGGTGAGTTTCGGGCACCTACCCTTCCTTCTCCGGGGATTGAAGAACCAAATCTTCATCCCCGGAGTGTACTGACTCCCCTGGCTCCGGTGGTCGTACCTGCGCTTCATCTTCTCCCCCGCCAGATGGAGTTGGCGGCGGGCGAAGGCATGGACTAGCTCCATGCCTTCCTCTAGGTGACGGGCGTACCCCTCCCTCGGCGGGTTAACCACTGTGTCTGGCACGGGACCGCATAGCAAGTCGGCGGGAGCCCGTAACTCCCGCCCATACATAAGCAACGCTGGACTGCATGCGGTGGCCCCGTGCTGGCTGGTTCGGTAGGCCATGAGCAAATAAGGGAGATGTTCGTCCCAGTCATCCTGACGGGTGGCGGTGAACAGTGCCAGTTGTTGGATTAAAGTTCGGTTGAATCTTTCCACCATCCCGTCAGATTGAGGTCTTAAAGGCGTTGTTCTTGTTTTCCGAATTGACAGGAGACTGCACACATCTTTTAGCAATTTGCTCTCAAAATTTCGTCCCTGGTCGGTGTGCAACTCCTGTGGAATCCCATGCCGGCACACAAATCCTTCCACGAAGGCCTGCGCTACCACCCCTGCTTCTTGGTTGGGGAGGGCGTAGGCCTCCGGCCACTTGGTGAAGTAGTCCATCACAACGAGGATGTACTTATTACCTAGGCGGGTGCGGGGTAGTGGGCTTAGGATATCCATGGCCACCCGCTCTAGCGGGGCCCCCACCTGGTGTAATTGAAGGGGGGGCCCTCATCCTCCGTGCTGGTCCCTTTTTGGCAGTACAGGCGTCGCATCTCCGACACCAGTCCTGTATGTCGCGCCCCATATTCACCCAATAAAACCTCCGGCGTACCTGCGATGTCGTCTTTGTCCTGCCCAAATGGCCGCCGGGGCGGGTACCATGCACCTGTTGCAATATATCGGTCTTAAATTTATTTGGGACTACCACCAGCCAGGAAGTTTTATCAGAGGGGACCTCCACCCACTTGCGATACAAGATGTTATCCTTCAATTCCAGGGTTTTCCACTGAGCCCAATATGCCTTGGTCTGTGCCCCGAGGGGGGTGACCTCTTCCCCATTAGGTCTTTGCCCCAATCTCACCCATTCGTGCACCGGCCCCAGTACGGGGTCCTCCCGCTGGGCCGCGCTCCAAGCCAAAGTTCCGAATTCCTCATCTGCGGTTAGTGGCAAAATTGGCCCTCTCACCCGGGTTGCACGGACAACGAGGGTCGGGTCCGAATCGCCCAATTGTTCCCTCTCCTCGTGTCTCGCACAAAATTTGCAGTTTCCCCCCAGACAAGGACGCCGAGAGAGTGCGTCCGCATTACCATGGGCCTTCCCGGCCCTATGGGCCACATCAAAATCGTACTGCTGCAACTTTTCCAACCACCTTGCAATTTGGCCCTCCGGTTCCTTGAACCGAAGGAGCCATTGCAAGGAGGAATGGTCAGTTCTAACCAAAAATTTCCGCCCGTACAAGTACGGGTGTGGATGCTTGCTAGTGGGGTAAGCTAGAAGGGGTGCGGATGTTAGACACCCCTTCAATTTTTGGAAGGCCTCGTGGCACTCCCTTGTCCAATTAAATCTCGTCCCCTTCTCCGTAAGGCGGTGAAGGGGCCGAGCCAACTCCGCAAATTTCGCCACGAAGCGCCGGTAGTAGGAGCAGAGTCCCAAAAATCCCCGCACCTCTTTGATGGTACGTGGTGCGGGCCACTCCTCTACCGCTTTAATTTTGTCTGGGTCCGTTTTTACCCCCTCGCAACCGATGACGTGGCCTAAATAGGCCACCTCCTTGGCAAACAAGGTGCACTTACTGGGGCTCAGTTTCAACCCTGCCTGTCTGAGGCACCTAAACACCTGGTCCAAATTAGCTACTGCCTGGGGGAACGTTTTGGCATGTACTAGGACGTCATCCAGGTACACCAGGCATGATTGCCATGGCATGCCGCCTAGTACATGTTCCATCAATCTTTCAAAGGTGGCGGGGGCGTTACACAAACCAAACGGCATCACAGTAAACTGATACAGTCCCTTACCTGTGGAAAATGCCGTTTTCTCCTTCCCTGCCCTATCCATCTCCACCTGCCAATACCCACTCTTGAGGTCCAAAGTTGAGAACCAATTTGAGCCCGCAACGGCATCGAGGGTGTCATCAATCCTTGGCAGGGGATATGAGTCCTTGAGTGTCACGTTGTTTAGCTGGCGATAGTCCACGCAGAACCGCTTGGTCCCATCCTTCTTTTTGACCAGCACAACAGGTGACATCCAAGGACTTCCCGAGGGCTCGAGCACGCCTGCGTCGAGCATTTTTTTCAACCTGCTCGTCAGCTTCCGCCCTCTTGCTCCAAGGGAGCCGTCGGGCGGCCTGACGAATAGGCCGGGCCTCACCGGTGTGGATCTGATGTTTCACCAGGCCCGTACGTCCAATATCCTCGGTGGACAGGGAGAAGAGGTCCAAATGGGACCCAACCAGTTTGTGTAAGGCCTCCCTCTGGGTACCTCCCAACTCTACGCTACTACGATTTACCATCTCGCAAATGGGATCGGACCAATTCCTACTTCTTATTGAAGGCTCCCCCCGGGGCCGGCTCGGCTGGACGTTCTCGCCCCTCACTGTCGCGACTTCCTCAACTGGGGTGCAGCCAGCTACCCTCGTGCCCCTTACTATAGTGCGTGGTTCTGTACTTATATTTATTACTCGGACGGCCACTACCGGTCCGTCTGTTTTTACAAGGGTGCGGCCCACGATTAAACCCGGTATGGACTGCGCTGCCACCGGTTCGACCAGGCCGCAGGACTCCTGCCATGTTGGGCGAGCTGCCCATCGGGCCGGCACTATCGCCTCGGCCCTTGGAGGAATGGTCACGGCCTCGGAAGCCTCCAGCTCCGCTCTCTCGGCCGTGCTCACTCCCCCTAACGGCAGCTCTTCTACTCCCACCTGCAGGATCCCCCGGCACAAGTCGATTTTACAACCGCTGGCAGTCAACAAATCCAACCCTATTAAACATGGGTCGCACACCTCCGCCACCCAAACATCTATCTCCCTCCTTACCGACCCTAACTTGAGGGTCACAGAACCACGCCCTATGATCGGGGCCGTTACCCCGGTAGCAAGTTGCAAACTATAATTTTGCAGGCGCTGGATCTTATCCCAGCCACCTGCGCTCGAATCAAGGACCACAGGGCTGATGATCGTGGCGCTAGCTCCTGTGTCCACTACGGCGTCTACCCCCACGCCCGCAATTTTGCATCTGATTGTCAGGCTACCGGGAGGCATTGTCAGGCATCTGATTGTTGCACAATAAATGACCTGTCGCGTCAATGAGGGCTCTCCTCCATCCTCTTCTGCCGAACACCGCCCTACGTGCCCGACACCTTCTAGTTTCCCGGGGTCTGGCGGGGGGGCGTCTGGGGTCGGCTAACCCGCTCCCCCCTGGGCGGAGTTGAGGACCTCAACCGCCGGGGATCATCCCGGCGCGTGGCTCGACAGTGCCGCGCCAGGTGACCCAGACGGTTGCAAGTATAGCACCTCACCTGATAAGGTGCTTGTCTCCGGAATTCCAAATTTCCCCCCCTGAAGGTCCGAATTGGATTACCCGCTCGTGGTCCACCGCGGGCCACCTCCGGGGCCGCCTGCCATGGTCCAGGTCCCGCCAGGCGCTGGTCCACCAGCCTCCGGACCATGCCCGCCAGGTCAGGACTCACGTCGGGGGCAGGCCCCCTATCGGGGGTCCCACCTGGTGGACCGCCATTGTGTGACGCTCACTCCCCCGGGCCAGGGGCCTCGCTGCTTCCCAACGGGCTGCAGCGTCAGCCGCCTGGCTCAGAGTCTGCGGGCGCCACATGGCGAGCTGTTGCCGGAGCTCAATATCCGGGAGGGCCTGGATAAAATGGTCCAGCGCCAGGCTTTCCCGGGAATCCGCTGCCATGTTAGCATGTGCGATCCCCACTGCGCGGCGAATGTCGTGGGCAAGTTCCCCGATGGCTTCCTGGGGCTTGCGTTTTCGCAGCGCGAGCTGAGCTTTAACAAGCTCGCTCTGCTGTTCAATGCCGAATCGATTAATTAGGGCGTCGCGGAGGGCTGGCAGGGTGAGAGCACCCGGTGGTAATGCCGTCAGCACCTCCGCCGCCGCGCCGCGCAATGCGGCCACCAGGTGTACTCCACCTTCGTCCTCACCCCAACCGTTGCCCTTACACACACAGTCAAACTGCGCCAGGTACGCGCGTAGATCACTCTTGCCGTCATACGGCGCGAGTGGGACCTTGTGGGACCACCTCGTATGCGGGTCGTTGCCCGCCTGCCGGACCCCGTGCGTCGCCCCTTGCGGGGTCAGCGCGGGGCCGAACCGGCCGGGCCCCCACAGTACATTACCCCCAAGGGGCTCCCGTGCCTCCCCTGTCCCTCTAAAAACTACCCCTGTTGGTGTCGATGCATGGGTCACACTTCCGCAACCCGCTACCCATTCCATACCACCACAACCTTGCTCACTCACACCTCGCACCTCTCCCATCACCGGACCCTCTCGCTCGCACCCTCGTTCCATACCCTCCGGACCAGCCATACACCTCACTATTGGCCTCTCACGAACATCCGGGTCCATCTCGACCCCCAAGCTTATTAAATCACCTGGCGCATCATACGCACGACCATATTGGTCACCACTTACACCGGGTCCTCTTTCTCTTCGCTTCTCCTCCATCACCTGCGAATCCCTCATCCGGTTAATGAGCACATCATCACGATCCGAACACAGACTTTGGACCAATTCTTTTACTTCCTCCTTTATCTCTTTCTTATCCTCTCTCCGTCGCTTCTTAATTTCGCTCACCCCTTCTTCCACTTCTTCTAATTTCTGCTTCACCTCCTTCATCTCCTCGTGCGTCCCCTTAAGTTCTTCCTCTAACTCCACCTTATTTTTTTCTATGTGCTCCCGCACCTCCCGCTCTTTAACCTCCATCACCTCTACCACCTTGTTCATTTCCTCGTCAGGTCCTCATGTACCGTCTGACACTCTTTTTTAATTACCCCTACGTCCTTTTTCATCTCCTTCTGTGTCGATTTTAAACCCTCTAATACCGCTGTGTTCTTCTTTACCTGGTCCCCCAACTCCTTTTGTCCCACTGTCAGTTGTTCTACTCCCAGCGTCAACTCCTCTATACCACCTTGCAATTTTACAGTCCCCTTTCTCACCTCCTTCTCCATGCGCTCCTTACAGTGCCTCACCTCCTCGCGCACTCCTCCGACCTCCTCACTCACACCTCTTCTGATCTCCTCTCCCATCACTTGCATCTCCTGCCCAGATGCCACCCTCATCTGCTCCATTTCCTCCCTGTGAGCATCCAATTTAGTTTCTACCCCCATTCTGACCCCCTCTATCTGCTGCCCCATTTTTTTTAACTTCCCTTTCCGCTTGGTCCCTCATGTCCCTCAATTTGCCTTCCATACTGTTTTCTAACCCCTCTAACCCCTTTTTCATCCCTTCCATTTGATTCTCTTGAGCGGCCATTCTGTTTTCTACCCCCATTAACCCATGTTTCACCCCTTCTATCCCATTGTCTAACCCCTCTAATTTCTTGTCTAATCCCTCACCGGTACCCCTCGCTTCGTCCCTCATTACCCCCAATTGCTCACTCTGAGCCCTCGCTTCGTCCCTCATTACCCCCATTTGGCCCTCCAATCGCTCGCTCAATTTGGCTCCCCATACTCATCTGTACAGCTGCCTGTAGCTGCGCAATGAGGGCCTGCATGTCAATCCCTCCCACTTGTGCAGCGGGCGCGGCCGCCGTAGCCATCTGCGAGGCGCCATTTTGCGCGCCCGTAACCTCGTGCGCGAGGACGCCATTTTGCGAACCTGCCGCCCTCACTGCTTCGCTCTCCTCATGTCCCTCAATTTGGTCCTGGATCGACCCTGCCTCACTCTCCTCTACCGGAACCCAGCCGTCTTGATCTGCCATAGCGCGACTTTCAAAATTCGGGTTTTTTTTTTGTAAAACAAAATCAAATTTCGGTGTCTTTATAATTTTGACCAAATTTTTTCCTAGATGTTTTTAAAAAAATTTGGTTCGGGCCTCGAATCTCACTCCTCGACCTCGACACCAATTGTTACTGTAATAACACAATTGGTGTCCAAAATTTGGGCTAAATAAATTTAGTCCCAGGTTCGAATCCCAACTCCTGACAACCAATTGCTACGGATCGCGGTTAGATGTTATTTCGACCGAGCGGTGGTGTATTACCGCGACCTAGCAGTTATTCCCCGACTCTTCCCCAACTCACCCGATTCCACCCGAACGTTGGCCAAATCGCGCTACGCTAAATCAATGATTGGAAAGGACACAACGACTGGGATAAATGAAACGACGCAAGGGGTACAGTTCTCAAGACCTCCGGAGGAGGGTATAATTAGTGGTGGAGAAAAGGGGTAGATTACAAGGT
Organism: Myxine glutinosa; assembly: GCF_964187855.1. Taxonomy (NCBI): domain Eukaryota; kingdom Metazoa; phylum Chordata; class Myxini; order Myxiniformes; family Myxinidae; genus Myxine; species Myxine glutinosa. Next base: position 93,753,744 of record NC_136268.1, read on the forward strand.
AGAGTGAGGTAAAAGACACAGAAGAGATGGGCACTTAAATACAATCTTATCTTATCCCAGACAGACCACAGACAAACGGAACAAGGCTGACTTACACAGGGATTGATGGCAGGGAAGGACAGGTAGTTCGATAGCACAAGGTGCACCTTGGCTCGGGGACAGGATCAAGCACGGTCCAAGAGATGCAGGGAGGCCTCACAGCGCTCGGAGGTGGCGTCTTTCTTGCTTCAAGCTCAGCGCGCATCTGACGTCACCTCCCTCTTCCTGCGCATGCTCAGCGGGGAGTGACACGCCCTCGGCTGGTTGGCTCCGCCCCAGATGGGACCGGTCCGCCGCTTCCATTGGGTGCGGGGGTTACCGGGCTCCGCCCTTGACGAGGAGCTGACAGGGATCCCCTATTTGGTAACCCCGTCGAGCACATGTTCGATGGCGGCTCGCTGGGAAGGCCTCATGCCCTCCCAACACCCCCTACCAACCAAGCCGGAGTGAGGACGCGCACTCCCTGTGCACGCCGCCGCCGTTGCTGTTGTTGTTGTTGTTTCTGAACCGTGAGGAAGAGCTGCGGGGAGGTATTGGGAGGTCCTAAACTTCCTAACGGTGCCATACAATCACATTCTGGTGCAACGAAGGGTCAGAATTAATGGAAACGAGTCCTTAACTGACATAGACTAAGAATAATTAGCAACATGTCCTATAGTTGTCTTACATGAAATGCGGTGAACCTGGGCACGACATTTAATGGGGGAAATAGGGGGAGGTCGGGTCTACAGAGTGTTGTTTACAGAAAATGGGACTAGGGAATGGGGGATTGGGGATAGTTGGGAAGTATTGAGGAAATAGGGGAATATTTACAAGCGGATATGGATGGATGCAAATCCCATATCCGCAACAATATATATATACATATATATGTACATACATACATATATATATATATATATATATATATATATATATATATATATATATATATATATATATATATATATATATATATCTATAATTCCAGTAATCTCTGTGTGTCTGTGTGTGTGTGTGTCTGTGTGTGTGTATGCGACCGCTGTTTCTCGACAACTACCGGTCCGATATACTTGAAACTTGCCAGGTATATTGCTGGGGACCCGAGGATGGGCCTTTTCAAGGTTTTAAATTAATCGGACAAGTAGTTACCGAGCTATGGCGATTTCTTTACCAAACTCCGCAAGCCGTTCGCTTTGGACCAAACCATTTCATGTAAATAGAGGGGGGGGGATTGTCACCGTACTCGCAAGCCATTCGCTTTGGACCAAACCATTTCATGTAAATAGAGGGGGGGGGGGGGGGGGATTGTCACCGTACTCGCAAGCCGTTCGCTTTGGACCAAACCATTTCATGTAAATAGAGGGGGGGGGATTGTCACCGTACTCGCAAGCCGTCCGCTTTGGCTTTGCGAATGGACCAAACCATTTCATGTAAATAGAGGGGGGGGGGATATAATTTTAGATATATATATAGTACGGGCATGCCCTAGTATATATAATGCACAGTGCCTATAGAAAGTCTACATCCCCTTTCAAAATTTTCTCCTTTTATTGCCTTATAGCCTGGAATTAAATTACATTAAATCAGACCTTTTCCACCTTTATTTACACATCATACCCCACAACTTCCAAGTGAAAAACAAATTCTACAAATGTCAGAAAATGAATTTAAAAAAATACAAAGCTAAAATATCTTGGTTGGATAAGTGTCCACCCACCTGAGTTAATACTTGGTGGAAGCACACAACAACAACAACAACAACAACATGCATTTTAAGGCCATGTTCCCTGCTAGAGCGGGGGTTAGCCTACCAGTCTTTGCCATAAAGGTGGAAGCACCTTTGACAGAAATTACAGCTGTGAGTCTGTTGGGATAAGTCTCTACCAACTTTGCACACCTTGATTGGGCAATATTTGCCCATTCATCTGTACAAAACTGTTCAAGCTCAGTCAAGTTGCGTGGGGAGCGTTGATGGACAGCAATCTTCAAGTCATGCCACAGATTTAGGTTGTGGCTCTGACTGGGCCACTCAAGGGCATTTATCTTTGTTCCTTAGCCACTCCAATGTGGCTTTGGCTGTGTTCTTCAGGTTTTTTTCATGGTGGAAGGTAAACTTCTTTTCCGATTTCAGCTTTCTTGCAGAGGGCAGCAGGTTTTCTAGGATTTTTCTGTATTTTGCTCCATCTAGCTCCATCTATTTTCCCTTCTATCCTGACAAGTGCCCCAGTCCCTGCTGATGAGAAACATCCCCATAACATGATGCTGCCACCACCATGCTTCACAGTAGGGATGGTGTTCTTTGGGTGATGTGCTGTGTTGGGTTTGCACCAAATGTAATGTTTTGCATTTAGGCCAAAAAGTTCCATCTCTGCTTCGTCAGACCACAACACCTTTTGCTATATGACTTCAGATTCTCCGGAGTGGTTTTTTGCATACCTCAAAATGGGACTCAAGGTGGGCTTTTTTGAGTAATGGCTTCTTTCTTGCCACTCTACCGTACAGCCCAAACTTGTGGAGTGTTTGGGATATTGTTGTCACATATACACAGTTACCAGTCTTTGCCATAAAGGCCTGTAGCTCTTTCAAAGTTGCCATTAGCCTCTTGGTGGCCTCTCTAATCAGTCTCCTTGCTTGGTCATTCAGTTTGGAGGGACGGCCTGATCTAGGCATGATCTTGGTGGTACCTTTTGCCTTCCACTTCTTAATGATCGTCTTGACTGTGCTCCAAGGGATATTCAAGGCCATTGACATCTTTTTATACCCATCCCCTGATCTGTGCCTTTCCACAACTTTATCCCTGAGATCTTTTGAAAGCTCCTTGGTGCTCATGGTTGTCTTTGTTGTGAAATGCACTACCCAGCAGAGGAAACCTACAGGAACAGCTGATTTTATTCTGAAATAATCAGAATCACTACAATTTAACACAGGTGGGGGCCAAATAACTTGGTGTGTGATTTTGAAGGTGATTTGGTTGCACCTGAGCTAATTTAAGGTGGCGGGGGGAGGGGGGGGGGGGGGGGACACTTATCCAACCAAGATATTCTAGTTTTGGATTTTAAATTAATTTTCTGAAATTTGTAGAATTTGTGTTTCACTTGGAAGTTGTGGGTTATGATGTGTAAATAAAGGTGGAAAAAGTCCGGTTTAATGTAATTTAATTCCAGGTTACAAGGCAACAAAAGGTGAAAAATTTGAAAGGGGTGTGGACTTCTTTCTATAGGCACTGTATACGTATATATCAGCATTAGGCATCATTTGAAATGCTTAACATTGTTACAAACATATTCTGCAGCTCCAATGAGCTTCAAAAGAAAGGACAAGCATGAGAGGGAGAGGTATGAAGGTTTGGAAAGTCGTTTCGTGGCGATTCCAGGTGAGTTTTGTTTGGGATGTTGAATGAGAGTGTGTGTGTGCGTGTGCGTGTGCATGCGCGCGCTTGCGTTTGTGCTTGTGCGTTGTTTTTAACGGTTTGCAAACCTCAGTCATTATTCTCGTATGGTTAGATTATTCGTCATTTCACGTGGTAGTTGCATTCAGAGAATTTACTGTGTCAGCTGAAAACACGTAAAACGAAAGTAATTTCCCCATAAATTAATCAGTTATAGGTGGATGTTGTGTGTCCAAGTGTTCCATCTTTTCCTTTTTGCCCAATTGCGAACGACTACTTTCGTTGTAGTTAATGACGTAACACTCTGAGCACTCGCTTTGATTACCTCTGCCACCGACGGTCGATGGAGGTTATGTTTTCACCCCTGTCTGTTTGTCTGTCTGTTTATTTGTCTGTGAATGGGATATCTCAAAAAGTTTTGGATGGATTGGGATGAAATTTGGTGGAGAGGTTGGATATGTGACAAGGACAAAATGTTTAGATTTTGGTGAAGATCTGGATCCGTATAACAGAATTTTTAAAGCATTTCTTCACCATTGAGAGCAATGACCAAAAACGATATACATTGCCCTCCGTAAGTAATGGAACAATAAAGTCAAATTTGTTATTATTGCTATATACTCAAGAAAATTTAGATTTGAGATCAAAAGATGAATACGAGGCAAGATTACAGGTGGTCAGATTTTATTTGTTGGCATCTCTATTTCTATGTATATATGTTTTACCATTGTAGACTAATAGGACGTTTTATGTTCACCCTCCACACCATTTTAGGTAAGCATAAGTATCAAAACAAATTACATTGAAGTAAATTAAACTGCATTAATAGTTCATATCTAGTTGCATATCCCTTGCACGGAATAACCGCATTGCGCCTGTGACCATTTGACATCACCAAACTCTTGGTATCTTTCTTTGAGATGCTTTGCCAAACCTTTACTGCAGCCATTTTCAGTTGTTTGTTTTGGAGAGTTTTGACTTTCGTCTCTTCTTCAGAAAATTAAATGTATGCTCTATTGGATTTCAATCACAAAATTGACTTGGCCAGTCTCAAACCTTCCACTTTGCTTCCCTTGATAAACTCCTTGGTTGCATTGGCAGCGTGGTTTGGATCATTGTCTTGCTGCACGGTGAAGTGCCACCCAATGGGTTTGGAGGCATTTTCTTGTACATGGGCAGACAAAATGTTTCTGTGCACTTCCAAATTAATTCTGCTGATGCCATCATTAGTTACACCATCAATAAATATGAGTGAGCCAGTTCCAGAGGCAGCCATGCAAGCCCAAGCCATGCCACTCCCTCCACCATGCTTGACAGATGAGGTAGTATGCTTTGGATCATATGCAGTTCCTTCCTTTCTCCTCACTTTTGCCTTTACATCGCTTTCGTAAAGGTTTATCTTGGTGTCATCTGTCCATAAAACTTACTAGCTCTACTGACTCTACTGGCTTACCTCTGTACTTCTTGGGAACTTCTAATCTGGCCTTTCTATTTCAGTGCTGATGAGTGGTTTGCGTCTTGTGGTGTAGCATTTGTAATTCTACTGTCGAAGTCTTCTGCAGACGGTAGATTGTGATACTTTCACCCCTGCACTCTGGAAGTTGTTAGTGATGTCACTGCCAGTTGTTTAGGGTTTTGCTTCACAGCTCTGATGATTTTTCTGTCATCAACTGCAGTTGTTTTCCTTGGCCGACCTGGCCGTCGTCTATTGTTAAGTGCACTCGTGGTTTCTTTATTTTTCAAGATATTCCAATTTGTTGTATTTGCCATGCCCAATATCTGTGCAGTGGTTCTAATTTAATTTTTCTGTTCTTTCAGCTTCCTAATTACTTGATTTTCTTTCATTGACAGTTCTCTGGTATTTATTTTGGTTTATGCCTACTGACTCCAAAGGCAAAAGCAAAGGCTAAAACCAAGACTAGACATTCCAGCTCTTTTATGTGTGAACAATCAATGCAACAAGAAACACCTGAGCAATAAGAAAGTTCAGTCAAATACTTCTTCTTACCTAAAATGGGGGGACTGAAAAGAAAAAGTGCTATTGTTCTACAAAGGTCAAACATGTATGCATAGAAATACCAAGAAATAAAAGCTGATCTTCTGTATTCTAGCCTCATATTAATATTTTTATCCCAAATCCATATTGCTTGAGTTTATAGCAATAACAACAAATTTGACTTTACTGCTCCAATACTTATAGAGGGCACTGTAAAAAATGAATGAATGATCGTTTTAAGGCCATTTTCCCCGCTAGAGCGGGGGTTAGGTTAGCCTTGCGGGCCCCATGAGCTCATGGTTCCCTGTTTGAGGCAATGTTTTTATGGCTGGATGCCCTTCCTGACGCCAACCATTGGTCACGTCTTACGATGCGCAGGGATACGGTGTACCTATTCTAAATCGGGGTACACACCGTGATCATTCATCCCAGCAAGCTGGTACTCAATTTTCCGACCTCGGAAGGATGACAGGCTGAGTCAACCCCCCTGGCGTTAATTCAACGATCGACCGGGATTCGAACTCAGGATCCTAGGATCCCAAGCCGGCACCCTAACCGCAAAGCCAACACCAGGCTGTATGGAGGGCACTGTATAGCAGGATATCTCAAAAGGTTGTGGATGAATTTGTACGAAACTTGGTAGACAGGTTGTGTGTGTGATGAGGACTAATCAATTAAATTTTGATGAATATCTGGATACAAGATAAAAAAATAATTTTTTAAGTGATTCTTCACCATTGAGCTTCCTCGAAAGGTATCAGGTATCGAAAGGTATTTCCTCGAAAGGCTGCACGAGCAAATGGAAGCAATGTTTCTTCCAGAATGACCCTGTACTTGAACTGGTTCAGGTTTCCATCCAGAACAACCAGGTCAGTTTTGCCCCCTGCATGAAAAGCAGCCCAAACGGTTAGCCTGGTGTTGGGCTAGCGGCTAGGGTGCCAGCTTAGGATCCTAGGATCCTGGGTTCGAATCCCGGTCGATCGCTGAATTAACGCCAGGGGGGTTGACTCAGCCTGTCATCCTTCCGAGGTCGGCAAATTGAGTACCAGTTCACTGGTAATTCCCTGTTTGTCGTAAAAAGGCGACAAAAAGGGTTGGCGGCAGGAAGGGCATCCGGCCGTAAAACATTGCTTCAAAAAGGGGACCAAAAAACAACAACAACCACGGTCCCCGAAAAAGGCCAACCCCCGCTTGCGGGGAAAAATGGCCTCTAAAGGTGTTTTTTTTTTTTCCCCACCATTGAGTGATCAGGCCAAAAACGATTTATATAGCATGATATTTCAAACGGTTGTGGATGAGTTATGGTGAAACTATGTGGATGATGTGGTTAAGCCACAAGAATAAGCCAATTAGATTTTGGTTCAGGTCCGGATCCAGATCCGGTCTATCAGTGGGCAACAAAATGTAAACTGCTCAGCCTGGCGGAGGTATGCGATCTGCTGATTTCCGAGTTGTTGCACTCGCCAGAGGAGAGGGTATTGCATCTGGGTATATTTGTTTGTCTGTTTATCCGCACAGAACGCGAGTATGTTTATTGATTACACTTGACTCTTTGGAACCCTAAATCCCTTTAGACCCTTTACAATCCAATACCCATTAAGACCACGGAGACCCGTAAGACTGTTAAGACCCTTAAAACGTTTTGGATCCTTTAGAACCCGAACATCCTTTAGACCCTTTTTAACCCTGATACCATTTAAGACCGAAGACGCTATGAAACCCAAAGATTCTTTAGAACCCTGACAACCTTAAAGACACAAAAGACCCCATAGACCCAAAAGACATTGAAGACCCAAAAGACCTCGAAGACCCAGAGGTCCCAAAATACTGAGAGGACCCAGAGGTGCCAGAGGGCCCAAAGACCGAGAGGACCCAGAGGTGCCAAAAGACCCAGAGGAACCACAGGACCCAAAAGACCCCGAGGATCCAAAATATCCTGAGTACCCATAAGACCCAGAGGGCACAAAAGACCTCGAGGACCCAAAGAACAAAACTACACAACCATGTCCTGGCGAGGGTGTGCAATCTCTAATTGCTCCATCTTGTTTTATCTGCATTTGTACGAATCATTTGTAATGTGGATTCCTTAATTAAGTCCAATCACTCGGCCAACGTCCACGGCTTGATCACCTTTCTCATATTACTTGATCACTTTTAATTTCACCTTTAATGAAAACGCTTTCCATTGTTTCTTAGGCACAGAAGCACTAGTTGCATTTCACCTCTTGTTCCACAATATATTGAAGTCTACACGTATTTAAGCACTGTACTGATTTGTGATGAGCTCGTGAATGCTTGTAACAAGACAAAGCAATATTTTGATTGATCTGTCCCCATTTGTCATCATTGTTTTCACTGTTGTGTTTTCCTTTTCGCGCACGGATGTGCTGAAGAGCCGTTTGTTTTCAGATGAAGCCATGCAGGCTCTGCCCGTTGTGGAGCCGCAGACATTTGTAGCTGAAGATATACTGGATAAGTACCGCAGTGCCATCAAGCGCTCCAGCCCCGAAGAGCACAGTACTGGTGAGAATAAATCGTACCTTATTTACTTTTATTGCTTTGCCATATATATATCTCTTTATATGTCTTTCCTGAGTTCTAAATAATGTTAATCAAAGGTCAAAACAATTGCAATTATGACATTCTGCCCCTGATTAAAATGACGTTGCATCCCAGAGCACACTTCTGAGGGAGATCATCTCCAGGAATCTCCACGAGCTGACAGTGCATGCAGTGTACCCACGGATGATCTCGCAGACTCTGCTAGCCAATCAGCACTGCCGCGGAACTCTGCGTTCACCTTCCGGTATGCCAGTGCTGCTTCATTTTCTCATTCATACACTACACTAACTGTATGTAATCGAAATGGGAGTTAAAAGGGAGAGAATGAAAGGGAGAATATTCATCAACCATGAAGAAACGATTGTGTCGGGGAAACTCGGCCATGGATGTTCAACCTTTTCTAGTTTTCATTAAAGGTCAAACCACTTTTCCCACTGGTGGGCAAGTTTCCTGATGGTATTGAAAATGTAGTCCTGGTTTTTTTTTTGTCTGTATAACCTTTTGAAACCTTCAGAATGTTCTCGGTAAATCCGTTTTGTCTCGTGATTAATGAAGAATGATTGCCAATGGTTTTTCAGAAAATAAAATTGCGATTGGGTTCTCCTTTAAAGGTCTTTTGGGTCTTTTCAGTCTTTTGGGTCTTGATGGTCTTTTGGGTCTTGATGGTCTTTTGGGTCTTGATGTTATTTTGGGTCTTCAGGGTCTTTTCAGTCTTTGTGGTCTTTTCATTCTTTGGAGTTTTTTGAGACTTTAAGGATCTTTTGGGTCTTTTAGGTCTTCAGGATCTTTTAGGTATTTTGGGTCTTCAGTGTATTTTGGTTTTCTTGGGTCTTTGGGGTCTTTAAGGGTCTTTTCGGTCTTTGGGGTCTTTAAGGGTCTTTGCGGTCCTCTGGGTCTTCTCGGTCTTGTAGGTCCTTGGGGGGTTGGGGGGGGGGGGGGTCTTTGGGGTTTTCCTGGTACTTTAGGTTAAGTTCAGGTTACATTTGTGGGTGGAGTCAAGTCAGCTGTCCAACCAATGGGTGAAGAGCACACACACATACATACATACATACATACATACATACATACATACATACATACAAACACTTACTCCATTATATATATAGATATCCTGTGCCAGTCGCTACTCCATCACAGTTATTGTCAACGTTTCGTTTAAATATACAAACCCAATGGTAGTTTCACCTTACAGTTCAACTCTGTGTTTGGTTTTGATGATGTCACACGCTAATGCAATATTCCATGGGCCCCTTTCCTTAAGGCTTGTGCTGAGACCAAATGCCATCTGTGGTTGTTATAAAGAAGAAAAAAGAAAGCCTTTACTGTTATTTTGTTAATTTGAGCAAAAGTAAATGTAACAATAGTACTCGTCATGGCTGGTTTGTGACTGTTGGCTGTGCTGTGCCGTCCATTCCAGAGATGCAAAGAAAAAGCTTCGCCTGGCTCTCTGCTCTGCGGATGCCGTGGCCTACCCCATCATGATCTCTCATCATGGGCAGAACGGCCCCCTGAACCCTGCTGATCCTGCTGAGTCTGAAGGTCTCGGATGAAACTGGTTTACAGGGATAGACTGTTGACTTCTTCAATTTGAGGCAGCCAAAGTACAATTGTTGCTTACTCGGTTTTATTTTTAATATGTCTATATTATCAAAGGTGCCATGTTTGTCTGTCTATCTGTTTGTTTGTCGTGTTAAACCTTGAGAACGGATTAACGGATTTCAATAAATCCAACTATGGTGGGCTCAGGGAACTCCTGGAAAGGTTTGTGATGCAAAAAAACAAGACGTCCGTTTGTGTGTATGGGTACGTGGGCACACGTGTCAAAACTGCAAACGCCAACTTGACGCTAGTTATCCCCATATGAAGGGCAAGATCCCCCAGGAATCCTCTTTTGTTCTTGCTCCCTAGATTTATCATCAGAACTATGCTGAGGAAACGGAAAGCCCCGTTTTTTTAAGTGGTGAAGCCGCTTTAATATTTGAACTTCTCCTTCCATCAAAAATTTAGAAGAACCATTCTAACCCACCGTGTTTAATTCTAGTGGGTTCTAAAGGGTAATTCTGGTGGGTTCTAAAGGGCAATTCTTGAGGGTTATAAAGGGTAATTCTAAAGGGTTTAGTTCATTTCTTGGCTTTGCCTATTTCATATTAAAATGCCAAACTTCAGACACAGGTGCGAACCACCTTTAGAGGCCATTTTTCCCCGCAGAGCGGGTGCGATGTTTTATTTATTTAATCCTAGTGTTACGTGTTCCTCCCCGACCTCCTGGTATCGGTATACCTCCGAACCCCGAGAGGAGCCACGGCAGAAAAATATGTTATTCTGTGTCGGTAATCGATAGTGAAACCACACCAAGGATTATAAACGAACAGATGTTGTATTAAAAGTCACACACACGAATAACGGTACAACCAATAGCAATCAAAGTGCACTCAATATACCTTAAGATGGTACCATCTGCTAAAGTAAGATAACTCACTGCGCTCCCAGTGAAGGAAAAAGAACGCTCCTCAATGTCTCTATAACTCAAAGATAATCCCCTCCTGCGAGTAGTGATGAGGCGATGAGGCGAGTAATGAGGCGTAGGCGAAGCGTGGGCAGTCACGTGGTCCAAACCAATAGCAAACTGGCGGTGAAAAGGGAAATCACAAAGGCGCGAACCAGACGTGCACGTTCACAGTTCAATCAGCGAACCGCAGCGTAATCTTCAAACGCCGCTTTTGCACACACACATCCCCGGCAAACGACCGGAGGGTGAGACAAGCTGACGCGGAGCAAAACCTTTTTCAGTGAACGACGCGCGAGGTTCAAAATGGCCGACGGCTCTTACTTGAGTCGAAGTGACCTGGCGGGGGATTCTTCAGACCCTCAACGCCTATCCCTGACTATGCAGGTTTCTCAATCCTCCAGCGATAACACCTATCGCAGGAAATTCCTTTCAAGGAAACTCCAAGGTCACTCGCGACGTTCGTTCGATCACGCTCGCTCCGGAACTTCAAGACACGCGTCTTCTCCGACTTTTCTCGTCACGCCTTCCTCTTCCTCCCCTCGCTCGTCGTCTTCCGGTTCACGATCCGGTTTCCTATTTCATTTAAAATATTAACCCTTTTTGCCTTTTAACAACAATAACCTTACCTTTTAACAACAATAATCGCCGTTTCCTTCAAACCCCAATAATAATAATAATAATACATAACCAGAAATGTTTCAAGTGGATGAAAACCACCACCACGGAAGTGCTGAATCCGTAACACTAGGCACCTGGGCCAATCGGACTGTCGATTTATTTATTTAATCCTAGCCGCCTTGGGTAATTGATTAGGCGAGAGCTGATTGGTTATTCCCTGCATTCACAGGTGAGAGATGAGTATATATGAATGAATGATTGTTTTAAGGCCATTTTCCCTGCTAGAGCGGGGGTTAGCCTTGCAGGCCCCATGACAATCATGGTTCCCTGTTTGAGGCAATGTTTTTATGGCCGGATGCCCTTCCTGACGCCAACCCTTGGTCACGCTCTTTCGATGCGCAGGGATAATTTCATGTACCTATTCTAAATCGGGGTACACACCGTGATCATTCATCCCAGCAAGCTGGTACTCAATTTGCCGACCTCGGAAGGATGACAGGCTGAGTCAACCCCCCTGGCGTTAATTCAGCGATCGACCCGGATTCGAACTCAGGATCCTAGGATCCCAAGCTGGCACCTTAACCGCTAAGCCAAGTCTTTGTTTTTCTTTTTTTTTTTCATTCATGTTTTGCCCCTCAAGATGGTGCAAAAATATGAAATTTTAGCTACAACCTCATGAACTAATAGAGTCTCATCTAGACTTATTGAATAATTGTTCCTTTTTCTTTAGCAAACATCAAGTACATTATTTGATGCTGCATGATTATACCTACCTCCTCCACTTTATCATGAAGACACCTCCACTTCCTCTTAACTCTGCCTGATTGTGAATCTGCTAATTTCCAACGTCCACTGCCATGAACAATTTGATCTGCAGTGTGGTTAAGAGTCATTGTAACGATGCTTCATCTTGGTTCGGTTTGTTCCCTATCTTTTTTTTTCTTTTTCACTGCAGATGATGAGGTTATTTGCTTCCTGAAGGTACAGCTTGCTGAAGCTATCCACTTGCAGGACAAGGCCTGCATAGCGCAATTCCAGGAAGCGTTGCGTTGTGTGACGAGCCTTGATTCGCGCACGTGCCGTAAACTCCTCTCTGCTATTGAGGATGATTACAGGTGCACGAGAAACGTTCACTCCCATTCCCCCTGTGTAATAGGGTATGCATGGAGATGTCTGACTTCTTCCAATTGGCCGATTTCCACCATGTTTGACTCAAAATTGATTATGAAGTCGAATAATGAAGTTCTTAAATCGATCGCTTTTTTCTCTCTCTGGTGATGCTGCCACTGAGGATGCCACTTTTCACGGCTAGTTTATTAATAAGTCTATTGAAGTGTTTTTCTTTCTTTTAAGTTTATCTCCGTTTTATGTTTTCACTCTATGCACATGTAGAGATATTTAATTATTACCCCTTGCATTCGAAGCGAAGAGTGGGGTTAAGCAAATGGTTCTCTGTCTATCTGTCTGTCTGGAGATGAATGGATGGATGGACGGGCAGACAAATGTCGGCTTATGATCGAGGAACAACTTAATTTCATTTGAATGTTATATATTGAACATTCATCCGAAAACGAACCTGTGCTTTAGCAGTACTTTGGCTCTGAATTTCTCCTGATCGTCCATCTTGGAAAATGAATCGGAAAATGTTCCGATTTTGTTGCATGTTCCGGTCTTACAAATATTGTGGTATTGTAAAAGAGCAGTGCAGAGAGGAGAGATATCATTTTAAAGCGGTGAAGCCACTTCAATATTTGGCTATGTCCGTCCGTCCGTCAAAAATGAAAAAGAACATTTGTAACCCACTGTGTTTAATTCAAAAGGGTTCTATAGTGTAATTCTAAAGGGTTTCATTCGTTTCTAGGCTTTGCTTATTTCATATTAAAATGCCAAACTGAACCGCTTTCTTAGGACATGGGTGCAATTCTTTTTTTTAACTCTGCCTGCCTACCCGGTGGTCAAACAAAATATAGTCATTCCAAGCGGACACTGCATCAACTGCGGTAAACGGCCGGAATTAATTTTTTTTTTATGACTTCTAAAATCTTTATTTTTTTAAAATTGAATTATATACTCAAACACTGTGTGGGGCAAGAAGTGCTGTGAACTCTCGTTATTTTTGTTTTTCCTTCATTCCGATTCGCTTGTCTGAATGTATATATATTTTTCTTGTAATTCTTGAAGATTCATAATGAATCTGTGGAGAGAGCAAGTGGTTGGGCAGGTTGTGCCACTGAACTCTAATTTCATTCCGGGATTGCAATCCGAAACGAGAACGGCACTCAGTATAGAGCATACCTCCGTCTGGATGGCCATATCACTCAATAGTGAAGAATCGCTTAAAAAATTCGACTAGTTCGATCCGGATCCGGATATTCACCAAAATCGAATCGATTCTTCTTTGTCACACACACAACCTGTCCAACAAGTTTCGTCCAAATCCATCCATAACTTTTTGAGATATCCTGCTATGTATCGTTTTGACCCTATCTCCCAATGGTGAAGAACCACTTAAAATTTAAATAATTCTCATATCCGAATCCATATTCAGATCTTCACCGAAATCGAATCGAATCGTCTTTGTCAGACACCCAACCGGTCCACCAAGTTTCATCCAAATCCGTCCACAACTTTTTGAGATATCCCGCTATTTATCGTTTTTGGCCCTATCTCCCAATGGTGAAGAATCACTTTTAAAATTATAGTAGCCGAATCGGGATATTCACCAAAATCTAATCATTTCGTCCTTGTCACATACGCTACATCTCTGCCAAATTTCGTCCGAATCTGTCCACAACTTTTTGAGATATTTGGTTCACAGACAAACGGACAGACAAACAAACAGGCGTGAAAACATAACCTCCATCCACTTACGGTGGCGGAGGTAACTGTGTGTGTGTGTGTGTGTGTGTGTGTGTGTGTGTGTGTGTGTGTGTGTGTGTGTGTGTGTGTGTGTGTGTGTGTGTGTGTGTGTGTGTGTGTGTGTGTGTGTGCGTGCGTGCGTGCGTGCGTGCGTGCGCATGCCTTTTTTTCTTTCTTTAAAAAATTCCTTCTTTCTTCACACTGATTTAAGAATATATCTTCCTTTGTTTTCTGTGATAGACATTTGTTCGTTAAACAGATCAAGTACTTTGTTACACAATGAGATCCTTGCTGTGCAGTCTGTTAAGTCTGTCTGTAAATGTACAAGGTTGTTGAGACTCCACGCTTCTTCTATCTTGCAGGCATCGCACACCATACCTTGCGTATCTGACTCGCTCCCGGCAGGCACTGCAGTCAACGCAGGCTCACCTCGAGCGAGTTCTGCAATGGGTGGGACGAGACACGGAAATAGTGATGCGGTATTTCACTGTTGTGTGCGTACGCCTGTTCCTGCAGCAGAGAGAAGATCCCATATTAGGTTTCATTCACGGTATGATTGGTTCTTTGTCACTTTCAACTCCGATCCCTTCTTGTCTTTTCCTCTGTTTTTTTTTCTGTTTGACTTGCTGTCAATTTATTACAATTATACCTTCTATTGAGGCCAAATAACTAATAAAAGGTAGAGGTCTCCTTCCCTGAATTTTTTTTAGCCTCCGTTTTGTTCTTCCCTCATCTGAGGAGGTACATACACAAAACGAGTGAAGCTAGGCGATATGTGGCATGTTTATTGGCAAGTCTTAAGGCCGCAGCTCATAACCTGGAATGGCTCATTTTTAATCCTGTTGTGCACATGCTCAGTCTGCCCCACACAGGCTACCTGCCAGTCCAGAGTAATCCACACTAGTATGGCAGCTGTATACCTATCGTAACAACATCCGCATCACGTGCTGGTAATACTCAAGAATTGTGATACAACCTTAGAATATAACATTATTGTTGCATTTCATTAAATGACACCCTGGTTGAGTGAAGTGAAACACGAGCGTTATAGCAGTATACCTATAGATGCTGCCAAGCAGTTCCAGGTGTTTGTGCCTCCTCTGCATTGCAGGCATAAGATGCTAATGTAATCAGCACGTTTTGCACATCATCAGTGTGCATGACGATGTGAGAGCAGCGTAAAAATGCCTTAGATTATGTGAGTACGAAACCTGTCGATCGATGCTCTTTCTAAAGTGCTGGTTGTCGCCAGTGTCGCAATAAGCAAATGTATGCTTAGGTATTGCACAGTATTGCAATTTATCAATGTAAACATCAAGTACAAAAAATATACTTTACTTGCATCCACAGCCTCTCAAAGGTGATCAAGGAAGGTGAGGTGGATCCACTTCCTTACTTATCCTCTTCATCCCAATGAGGTGGATCCATGGTGGCGATAACATGTTTACCAATAAGAAACCGCAATGGTGTTTTTTAACACTGAATACTTACCAGAGATTATCAAAATGGTTATTTTCTGGTATTTTTTTGAAAAGAAATCTGATACAAAACAATTTCCTTCACAAAATGAGATACTAGTATGCACTATTGCACTGTAAAGGAAGAAGACTTGTCTGGGAAATGAGCAACAAACTATAAAATACGTCCAAGTATTTAGCTCGGTGTAACATCTATTGTGATTGGCATCGATGTCGTTGTCGTTGTCATCATTGACTTGCAGCAAAACACTTTATTTTGAAACTATTTTGGTGTACATTAAAGGTTTTTTAAAATCAGGTGCAGCTAGTTTGCGTTTATATTATGTGCACATTGATGAAAGAAAGTGTAAATTTACCCTTTGACACTACTATTGGGAAACAAAATTCCCCACCAACCGTCCTCAAATGTACTTTTTCTATAGGGTCTTGTAAAGGGGCTGTGCAACATTATTGATATTTTCATGGTCGTCCACAGAGTAGCGAGAGGGGATGGGATTGCTACTGGCGTATGATTTTACATGCTTTTTGAAAATGACGATTTAAAACTGCAGGAAATAAAAACACCCACATCAATATAATGGAGAAAATGAACTCCAACATCATGCGTTCAGCATGCACGGCATTGCTATGCCCACGGGGCCTCACAACGAGCCTGGAGCTTGATCAAAATCACCACGTGCATTTTACCGACATGGCATGCCTTGCTTCGCAGCCAGCCACGCTGTGATTCCATGTCCAACCACTGCTGGTGCTACGCCATATTACTCTTTAAATGTGTGCGTGTGTACGCGTTGCTTCGTGTATAGAGTGTTTAATGAGTGCACACATTCTCTTGACCTTTGACTTGATAGGGCATTTGATCGTTCCTTAAAACTACGTCATGTCTGCTTTGCTATCACATATTGATAGGGTACGGGTTATTTATAGACACCAGTGTATAAAACGCCATGGCACATGCATAAGTCGCATACATCATGACACATCATAAGTCACGTAGGACCCAGAAAAGAGGAAAAATGTATATCAAGATGCAAACTCAGCTACCAACTCGATAACGCTGTCACACCATTCACTCCCGCACTCACAATAAAATTCATCAAAAACATCCAAAAAATTGCATGCTACCGGCCCTGGCAATATCTCCAACGTTTTGGCCCTCACGGCATATCGGCCCTTACAAATACAGTCTGACCCCGACATTTGCAGTCCCAACATTCACAGGTTCCGTGTATTCGCAGTTGATAAAATGCGACCTGATTCCACGTTTGCGGCCCTGTGTCCCGCATATTCGCAGTTTTTCAAGGGTAGTAGTACCACCTTTTAGAGGCCGTTTTCCCCCACAGAGCAGGGGTTGGCCTTTTTCGGGCACTGTGGTCCCCCTTTTGAAGAATGTTTTACAGCCGGATGCTCTTCCTGCCGCCAACCCTGTTGGTCGCCTCTTGCGACACACAGGGAATTACCAGTGAACTGGTACTCAATTTGCCGACCTCGGAAGGATGACAGGCTGATTCAACACCACTGGTGTTAATAATAATAATAATTCATTTATTTTGTATAGCGCTTTTCCAGAAGCCCAAAGGCGCTTTGACAGAGTGGCAAACATAATGCATAACAATACATGAAAACAACAATTGCAAAAAGACAAGAATCAATAGGGAAATATTTAAAGCAAAAGGAGGGAGAAGGAGAAGAGATAGTCAGGGGTTAAATGCTGTGGGTTGAATGTTGAATGCAGTGTTGAACAGGTGGGTCTTTAGTGATGTTTTGAATGTGGTGAGTGAGGAGGAGTCTCTGATGGTGTGAGGTAGTGAGTTCCAGAGGGTGGGAGCAGCGATGGAGAAGGCCCTGTCCCCCCAGGATCTGAATTTGGTCCGGATGGAGGGGGTCAGGAGGTTGGTACCAGCAGAGCGGAGGTTGCGGGTGGGAGTGTGTCTGGAGAGGAGGTCAGCCAGGTAGGATGGGGCCAGGTTATGGAGGGCTTTGTATGTCAAGAGGAGGATTTTGTACTGGATTCTCTGGGGGATGGGGAGCCAGTGAAGCTTGTAAAGGACGGGGGTGATGTGGTCACAGGTCCGGGAATGGGTGAGTAGACGGGCAGCGGAGTTCTGAATGTATTGGAGTTTATTGGTGATTTTTGAGGGTGAACCATAGAGGAGGCTATTGCAGTAGTCCAGACGGGAGGTGATGAAGGCGTGGATGAGGGTTTCTGCAGCCGTGGAGGAGAGGGATGAGCGGAGACGGGCAATGTTTTTCAGGTGAAAGAAGGCTGACTTTGTGATCTGTTTAGTGTATTTGTCGAAGGAAAGGGTTTGGTCAAAGATGACGCCAAGATTCCGGATGTGAGGGGAGGTGGATACTGGGATACCGTCGATGTTGAGGGCAAAGTTATGGGTGGATTTTGTGAGCGTTTTTGGGCCAATGATGATTATTTCAGATTTATCACAGTTAAGCTTGAGGAAGTTGATTTGAAGCCAGGATTTTATTTCAGTGATGCAGTTTGTCAGGATAGAGTGGGTGTCGGTGGAGACGGACTTGGTGGAGATGAAAAGCTGGATGTTAATTCAGCGATCACCCGGGATTCGAACACAGGATCCTTGTGACACACAGGGAATTACCAGTGAACTGGTACTCAATTTGCCGACCTCGGAAGGATGACAGGCTGATTCAACACCACTGGTGTTAATTCAGCGATCGCCCGGGATTCGAACACAGGATCCTAGGATCCCAAGCCCGCACCCTAACCGCTAAGCCAACACCAGGCTAGGGTGCAAAAGGGTGAAAAAAAAATTTTCCGCCCACCCACAGACCTACTTGATACTTCATTGATTATCCCTTTTCACCTATGGGTAGGGATCTCAGGTTAATATTGTTGGTATTTTCTGTTTAAGGAAAAAGCCTGGTTCACAGAGACAATACAAACTCTATGCACAGCAAGGAAAGGGATGGGGGGGGGGGGGGGGGGGGAAAGAAGATTATAAATGGGATATGACGTGGAGAGTGGGGTTGCTTGGTTTCTTACTTAATAATTTTATCATTTATTTTTGATAGGGAACCACGAGTGATTACTTAATTATATAGATATTGTTTAATTTTAAATCTCGTGATTCCTTTAGTCTTTACACGATTAATGTGTAACTCTCTACCCTGTGATATGGTGTAAATCTTGCGCTGATCGGCGAGGCTGGTTAATGGAACATAAATAAAAATGAACTTACCTTTTGAATGTAAAATACAATGAAATTTTGACAAAAGGCTGATACCAGTACGTTCAAAATTATGCAATTTAAACTCAACGTCTATCTTCGTAAGATAATACAGAATACTGTATCATCTTTCAAGCTTAAACTCCAAGGAGTTAAAACGGGAACTATTTCCGGGATCAAGACGTGCTCTGGCGACCACACAAAATCAAAGCACAAACGGTTCGTTTCATATAAAGTAACATGACACATGCAGCCAAAGAACGAGCTTACCTTTTGGAATTTTACTTCTTAGCATTTAATGAAAACTAATCATGTGCATTCGTGTTTGAAAATTTTTAACAGTTTTCCCTTATGAAAAACATTTCCCTGCAGCCCATGCACATTACTTCTAAAAAGCATCCTCCACCTGTCATGTTGTAAAACCACTCCCAGCCACGCATAAAACAGCTGTACATGCATGTAAACCATCCCCCACCACGCCATTCGACATTTGCGTTTTTTTGTGGGCGTATTCATGGTTTTTCACGGGATTTTGGATTTTTCCTTATGAATCACAAACTGCTGGGAACCTATTCCCCTTTTTCCATTGACACAATGCCCCCACATTCGTGGATTCAACATTTGCGGCATTTTCAGGAACGTATCATCCCCCGCAAATGTCGGGGTCCGACTGTATAAGCAACTTCTCCTACCAACACTCAGGAATTCCCCAAATTTGGAAACTAGGTAAAATCATTACCTTCCTTAAACTAAACAAAGAACGCATCAAAGCAGCCTCCTGCAGACCTATCACATTACTTTGCACACCCTCCAAACTTACAGAACACCTAATACACTCACAAACCCTCACATCTCACTCTCACACACCCTCCAAACTTACAGAACACCTAATACACTCACAAATCCTCACATCTCACTCTCACACACTCTCCAAACTTACAGAACACCTAATGCACTCACAAAGCCTCACATCTCACTCTCGCACACCCTCCAAACTTACAGAACACCTAATACACTCACAAACCCTCACATCTCACTCTCACACACTCTCCAAACTTACAGAACACCTAATGCACTCACAAACCCTCACATCTCACTCTCACACACCCTCCAAACTTACAGAACACCTAATACACTCACAAACCCTCACGTCTCACTCTCACACACTCTCCAAACTTACAGAACACCTAATACACTCGCAAACCCTCACATCTCACTCTCGCACACCCTCCAAACTTACAGAACACCTAATACACTCACAAACCCTCACATCTCACTCTCACACACCCTCCAAACTTACAGAACACCTAATACACTCACAAACCCTCACGTCTCACTCTCACACACTCTCCAAACTTACAGAACACCTAATACACTCGCAAACCCTCACATCTCACTCTCGCACACCCTCCAAAATTACAGAACACCTAATACACTCACAAACCCTCACATCTCACTCTCACACACCCTCCAAACTTGCAGAACACCTAATACACTCACAAACCCTCACATCTCACTCTCACACACTCTCCAAACTTACAGAACACATGTGCACTCACAAACCCTCACATCTCACTCTCACACCCTCCAAACTTACAGAACACATGTTGCACTCACAAACCCTCACATCTCACTCTCACACCCTCCAAACTTACAGAACACATAATGCACTCACAAACCCTTGCATCTCACTCGCACACCCTCCAAACTTACAGAACACATGTTGCACTCACAAACCCTCACATCTCACTCTCACACCCTCCAAACTTACAGAACACATGTTGCACTCACAAACCCTCACATCTCACTCTCACACCCTCCAAACTTACAGAACACATGTTGCACTCACAAACCCTCACATCTCACTCTCACACCCTCAAAACCTACAGAACACATGTTGCACTCACAAACCCTCACATATCACTCTCACATACCCTCCCAACTGACAGAACACCTAATACACTCTAAACCCTCACATTCCACTCTCACACACCAAACATGAATTTAGACCAAACCACTCCACCAACACTCTCCTCACACAAAACACCTTTGATGGCATCAACAGTATAAAACCGCCAAAACACACTATTTTCAAGACAATAGACATCAGCAAAGCACCATTCCAACATTACTCAACGCAAACATGCACAAGATGCACTATCCATCATTCAGACAGTTACTTTTCTTAACGGGGTCCATCAAGGCTCAGTCCTCTCCCCCACACTCTAATCTTTTCTTGCACGAAATTCTACAACTACCTGAGAACATACAAATAGCCTCATAGGCAGATGACATAACCATTACCTCAACCCAAAGCAACATTAACACAATCAAATAACAACTTCAACTCTTCCTCAGCACCCTACAAACCTGGCTCACCATCAACAGAATACGTGTGGCCCCTCAAAATCTAAAGTCTCTTTTGAAAAAAAATTCACACCTGGCTGAACACACTTGGGGCACTCAAGGCACCGACTTTGGATACCACAACAAAACAGCATAACTAATATATTGTTGCGGATATGGGATTTGGCCTCCATCCATATCCGCTTGTAAATATTCCCCTATTTCCCCAATACTCCCCAACTATCCCCAATCCCCCATTCCCTAGTCCCATTGTCTGTAAACAACACTCTGTAGAACCGACCTTCCCCCTTTTCCCCCATTAACTGTCGTGCCCAGGTTCACCGCATCTCACGTAGACAACTATAGGACCTCTTGCTAGTTATTCTTAGTCTATGTCAGTTAAGGACTCGTTTCCATTAATTCTGACTCTTCGTTGCACCAGAATGTGATTGTATGGCACCAGTAGTGAGTTTAGGACTTCCCCATACCTCCTCCCATCATCTCATACAACAACAACAACAACTACAACCACAGCGGGGGCGGCGCGGCGGCGGTGCGGGGAGTGGGCGTCCTCACTCCGGCTTGGTTAGCCGCCATTGCCCATGTGCTCGACGGGGTTACCAAATAGGGGCTCCCTGTCAGCTCCTCGTCAAGGGCGGAGCCCGGTAACCCCCCGCACCCAATAAGAAGCAACAGGCCGATTCCATCTGGGGCGGAGCTAACGAGCCGAGGGCGTGTCACTCCCCGCCGGATATACGCAGCGACTTACCGGACGTGACGTCAGATGCGCCCCCAGCTTGAAGAGAAACAGACGCCACCTCCAGCGCGACGATACCTCCCCGCATATCTGGACCGGACCGTGTGGATCCTGTCCCTGAGCCAAGGTGCACCTTGTGCTATCCATCGACTACCTGCCCTTCCTTGCCATCAATCCCTGTGTGAGTCAGTCTTGTCCTGTTTATCTGTGGTCTGTCGGGGCTACTATAAGACCGTGATTAAGTGCCCACCTTCCTATGCTGTACCTCTTGTCAGTGTAATCTAAACGTTCTGCATACAAATATTATAACCTCCTCCGGAGGTCTTGAGAACTGTACCCCTGGTGTCGTGTCATTTAATCCAGCCGTTGTGTCCTTTCCATCATTGATTTAGCATAGCGCGACTTAGTCAACGTTCGAGTGGAATCGGGTAAACTGTGCAGACGCGGTCATACCAAACCGCTCGGTAAACTAACATCCAAAACCGCGTCTGTAACAATATAAACAGTACATTCGATCAGTCATTGATTATGCCAGCTCATATTGGGCCTCCAGCATATCAAACACACATCTCAACGCCAAACAGACCATACAAAATAAAGCCCTTCGCATGATCACAGGTTGCACATTAACAACATCTATTGAGCACCCACACACAGGCAAAAATGTTAAACATCAAAGACCACTTGTGTGTGTGAGCTGCGTCGTTCCTTGCAGCTGCAAGTGCCAATCCACTTGCAGCTGCTCTTTTGCTCAAGGCCATCTGCCATCAGCTTGGAAATCAGCCAACATCACCGCTTTACACAAAAAGGTGCAAAAACAGATCCTTGCAACTACAGACCAATCCGCCTTCTCCCAATTATCAGCAACGTCATGGAATCCATCATTGCTTTGGATATCAAATCTTTCCTCTTCTCCAATGGCTTGATCTCTGATCATCAATTTGGATTCAGACCAGGTCACTCTTCCCTGGACATGCTGCTTCTGCTGTCTCAACAATGGATGGCGGTCCTCAATGCCAAACAGGAAATTAGAGCTGTCTCTCTTGACATATCACGTGCCTTCGATATGGTCTGGCACCCCGCTCTGCTCACCAAACTCTCCTCTTTTCTATCCATGGAAATCTCCACGCATGGCTTGTGGATTTCCTCTCTAGTCATAGTCAGCGTGTGGCCTTGAGTGGTTTTCTCTCATCTCCTCTTCATGTTCAGGCTGGAGTTCCCCAAGGTAGTGTTCTGGGCCCTGTGCTTTTTCTGGTCTTCATCCATGATCTCTCTGACTCTCTTGAAAATCCTCTCTATCTCTTTGCTGATGCCTCCACTCTCTGCCGCTCCATTCCTCATCCCTCAGATTGGCAGTCTGCAGCCTCCTCACTCTCTGCAGACCTGGACAATATCACAAACTGGTCAAACAAGTGGAACATGTCTTTCAATCCTGACAAATCTCACACTCTTACTATGTCTCTCCGAAAAGACCGACTGGACAACCCTCCCATCCACTTTCTGAACAATCCTCTCCAAGAAGTTCTGTCACTCAAGCTTTTGGGTCTCACTATCTGCCATGATCTTTCCTGGGAAAACTACATTTCCAAGCCGGCCTCCAAAGCCAGTCGCCAACTGGGCATCCTCCGTAGTGTGAAGTCCTTCCTTGGCATACCTGAGCTCCTCACCACATACAAGGCTTTCATCCACAGCTCAATGGAATACTGCTCTCCCCTCTGGGCTGGTGCTCCTGCCTCACACCTAGCTCTGCTTCACGCTGTTGAAACCAAAGCTTTCAGAATCATTGGAATCTCCCCCGATGAAGCCAACTCCGAGGGCCTTTCACTCACTCACCGCAGGCATGTTGTTGGTCTTTCCGTCTTCTACCGACTCCTCTACGGCCTTGCTCCCCCAGCTCTCTCTGTCTTCTACCGACTCCTCTATGGCCTTCCTCCCCCAGCTCTCTCTGGGCTCTGTCCCCCAAGTACTCCTGCAGGTCGCACAAGATCTGCCTGCAACCCTCTTATGGTTAAACTGCCAAAATCAAGACTCTCTGCTCACCTTCACTCCTTCATTCCTCTTTTCTCCCGCCTCTGGAACAAACTCCCTCACTCTCTTCAATCCCACTCCTCCCTCCAGGTCTTTAAAACAGCTGTTCACCACCATCTCTTGTCTTCCCCCATCCAAAACCTTGATCTTTTCTACCCCCGTTAATACATCCCAAATCCACCTCATTCAATCTCCGACTTCATTCCTAAAATTCCTAGTAATGCCCACTTGTTTTATACAGTGTACCTCACCCCCCAACCCTTACCCCTGCCCCAGCCCTCTCCCTTCCACAGATCTCCCGAAGTCCCTGTTCTCTACTGTTGTTGTGTTTGTGTGCTTCCCCTTCTCTCCCCATCTTGTCTACCGCTCCCCTTATTATATATTCTGTGTGTCTGTTTGATTTTTTTTGTGTGTGATAAATGTTAGCTTTTTCACGAGCCTCGACCCTGTATCCAAAAAAAATAAATCCTAATCATCCATGTATGTCATGACATGTCCAACCACCCAAACCCCTAGACACATTAAGACGACACCTCAAAGATACTTTGACGACTTGCTTCAAAACATTCCCATCCCCACCGAACAACTACAAAAAAACACATCCATACCCTCATCACCAGAAATGCAATAAATAACCTGAGCCCAAACTTTCTTGGGCACTAAACCTAACCCATCGATGACACAGAAATGGCTTTCCAGGTCTGATCACGTTCACTTTTCATTCCTCAACTGTGGACACCAGCTGCAGCCATTACAGTACAAACAAATATAGACTCGACGACACTACCGACGACACCTGCAACCTCTGCCAGGCCACCCCACACACATTAAATCACATTATGGAAGAGTGCACAGACCTGGCTCCACGAAGGGAAGACCACAAGATTTTCGATGTGAGGGATCTTTGTGTCGCTCCCGGGAGACCGATTGGCAACGAGTCAACAACAACCAACAACACCATGATGCCCCACCCATTACTGGATGAGTTCAAGGAGATTGTGAAATGCTGTAAATTGCAAAATTATCCCCAGCTGTTCATAAAAAACTCTAACTGCGAGCGATATCGTGTACGTTATGTGTAAAACTGTTAAGAATGTCGAGCAGGTTTCTGGGAGAAACTAGAACAATGCGACTGTGTCGCCAATATGCCTCCGCATAGTCCGACAATGGGTAGATGCCATCACTCTGCATGTGTATGGGTAGAGGATCCCATTTGTGAAGTTTTGTGTTGATCAGATAAGGTTCGTTTTCCTATCCAAGATGGCGGCCAAACCACGTGACCGATGACATCATCGTTTTCAACTATATGCAACAGTGCTGTTAGATGATATTTGTAAAATTTCGCATCGATAGGGTAAGCGGTTTCAGAGATATAATTATTTAATATTTTCCTTGAAATCCAATATAGATGCCAAACAATGTGACCTATGATGTCCTAAATGTAATATTTCAATACAAAAGGGTCATCGATCATGTGCATGCAATTTCAGATTTTTAGGATAAGGAATTCACTCAAAACATTTTTGCCTGGTATACCACTTCACCTATGTCATCATTATCATGCTTTTGTTCCCCATTGGGAGTACTTGACAATGTGCTAAGTTTAAAATTTTTCCATTCAGCGGTTTCTGAGAAATATTTTTTTAATTATTAGCTTTTAATCAAAGATGGCTGCCATACTGCGTGACCTATAACATCACAATTATCATAAAAACAGTCTGCATAGTTGTCACTCCTACCCTGAAAGTTTCGTCTCAATTTGATATATGGTTGCTGAGAAAAAACGAGGTTTAGCCCGTACGGACAGACAGACAGACGGACGGACGGACGGAAGGAAGGATGGACGGACAACCCGAAAACATAATGCCTCCGGCGACTTTGTCGGCAGAGGCATAAAAATATTAATAACATAAAAATACATCATTTGTTGCACATTGTTGCCTTAATAATAGGATCTGTCTGCCAACAGTGGTACAGCTCAATTGACACAAAGGTGTGAAATTTGTCCATTCAAGAATAAAAATATTGCCCAGAAAAGCAGAAAAATGATGGCACAGTATAAAATCTTGTTTTGACTAATACCAAAAAGTGCTTTTTTTTTGTTTTGACTTGAAAAGCCCGAATCCGTTTTGTTTCTGCAGAAAGTGTTGAAAAGCACTAATTTGGAGGGAGAGGGTGTGGGTCTTGGGTAGTGCTACTCTTTGTTGTTCAGTACTGTGAAAATGTTGATAATTTTAAATGACTGAAACTGAAACCTGAAACTGAAATGTTACCCATGACTGTGAATCTGGATGGATGCTTTGCCTTGCAAACCTCATGTTATGGCTCTACCCGCTCGTAGAGTTCCAAGGTCTCACAGCATCTGATGACAAGACCGCACTGGTAGAGGACTTCCTGGGAGCACTTTACGGCGAGATGGCTCAGGACAGCATCTGGACGCATGCCAGTGAGGAACAGCTGCAGCACGCTCAGACAGCCATCGAGCGCAGCATCATGAGCCGCGTTTTCAAGCTCGCCTTCCACCCCAACCTGGACGGAGATATCCTGCGCGATCAGTGGGTGCACCTCAACACTATTGCTATGGTTGTTGGCTGCTTGGAGCACGACATCTTGTTCGTTATACAGTCGTTGATGAAGGGTGTTCAGAATGTTCGAGGATCGGGGTAGAAAGAATTAGTTCAATTAATGTTCTTATTGGTTGAGTATAAATCAATAGTTTTACTCCAAATGCATCCACGGAATACACGGTGCCTGTGTACGGAGAAGGTGCACCATCGTATTCTATGGTTGCCAAATGGTCAGCTGATTTTAATAGTGGATGTGAGTACCTTGAAGATGACCTCCAGGCAAAGGTAAACAACACGCAAACTGTTGCCCTTGTCGAGGGGATGAATGAGCAGAATCAGTGTTACGGTCTCCAAAATATGCACTGAACCTAGATAATCTCAAGAAAGCCTTTTCCCCCGTCGTTGCAGATCACATCCGGCATGTCCAAGGTGTGTCTCCGGTAGCTCGGCATTGAAGGTTGACAGCAACGACTGGCAACATGTTATGATCTTCTCAAATTGATAAGTGCCGATCCAGCTGGTTTCATCGCTAGGTTGGATATCAGTGACGATACTTGCCTTCTACACTCGGATCCTAAAACGAAATTGGGATCGATGCAATGGAAGCGCAAGTGATGATTAACACCGTGGATATTCCACACCCAACTCTCAACCGACAAGTTCATGCCCTTAATTTTCTAGAATGCCATAAGAAATTCAGATTAACTCTACACCTTATAAAACTATAATTGCAGAGGAACGTTACACCATCCTCAGGCAAAGATTGTGGTAGGCCATCAAGGACAAACACCGAAGGATATTGACCAAGGGCGGGTTCCTCCTCCATAATGTGTCTATGTACAAGACCCATATTTTACTGTGCCATTTGTGACTGTGATTTTGAGCTTCTTAATCATGCCCCGTACAGCCCAAAACCGTCCCCCAGTGATCATTTTCTGTTTCAACATTTGAAGTTCCTCCTGTGTGGTTGTTGATTCACCATTGATGAGGAATTGATTGAAGCAACTGCGAAGTAGTGGCTTGAGGAACAATCTTGAGAAGTTTTACTGCTCTGACAAAGACAGTTTGAAGAACATATTGACCCAATGTATTGAAGTCGAGGAACACTATATTGACATGTTTTAAACTAGTTATTGTATTGTTCCGAGAACTTTTTTAACATCCTCCATAAATGGAATCAAAAACTGCAACTGTTGAATCTGTGAATTCATTTGTATTGTTTGAGACATTTACGGTGTTTGTGTGTGGTTGGTTGTGTGCCAGGCTGTTTAGCGAGCACATCCAGAGGCTTGCAAAGGTGGTTGGTGCCAACCACCCCACCCTGCAGATCCCAGATGTATACTTGAAAGAAGCTCCCTGGCCGTCTGCCCAAGCTGAGATCCGCACAATCAGCGCATACAAGGCAAGTGTGAACCCGCTTGCTGGTTTTGGTTGACACATCCCGAACCTAGTTGGGTAGCACAAACTGTTTTATAGTTACGAGAACACACACTTCCTACGGGAGCGACAGGTTGGGTCATGCTATTATTCTTCTCTCTGGGGTATATGCACTCCGGGGCTAAATTTTTTAGCTTTTTCTTGCAGAAACAAGAACAACAACAACACTCTTCGCCGTCGGCCGATGTGCCTCAGCCCACATTACCACATCATTATAATACTTGTACCAAGTTTTAATTTAATTCCCTTCAGCTGTTCACAAGTTATTACATTTTTACTTAACATGACCTCTGTCCTTTGAACTCAGTTCATCATATATACTTATACCAAATTTGCTCAAAATCCCATTACTTGTTCACAAGTTGACATATGGTTCACAAGTTGGCATATGGTTCACAAGTTGGCATATGGTTCACAAGTTGGCATATGGTTCACAAGTTGGCATATGGTTCACAAGTTGGCTTGTTCACAAGTTGGCATATGGTTCACAAGTTGGCATCATAAATGTTACTTAACATGACCTCTTGACCCCAAAATCGAATCAGCTTATCTTTACATCATAATATATATTTATACCAAAACTTGGTGAAAATTCCACGACTGGTTTACAGGTTATCACGGTAGCAGGATTTTTTACCGAGCATGACCTCTGACCTTTGACCTCTTGATCCCAAAATCTAATCAGTTCATCTTTACCTCATGAGACATACCTGCACCAAGTTTGACTAAGATCCCTTCAGCCGTTCTCAAGTTATTACGGAAATGAAAACCTATCACGGACGGACAATCTGAAAACATAATGGTTCTGGCGACTTCGTCGGCGGAGGCATAATTACTGTACAAATCAGTGTGGAATGGCTTGTCCCTTAACTTTATTTAAATAATCCAGTTTTTTGGTCAAACTTTCACAAAGCTTCTTGCACCAAGAAATGTCAATATTGTCCCATTCATGTTTGACAGCTTCCCAAAGTTGATGAGAATTTGCAAATTTTCTTCCAATACGTTTGTGCTGAATATCGGCCCAAAGATTCTCTATGGGGTTCAAATCGGGACTCTGACTCGGCCAAAACAAAAGTTTCAGGGACTTTTTCTCCAACCACTTTTTGGTGGCTTTTCCAGTATCGGCAGGGACATTATCTTGTTAAAAAATGACTTATTTGCTTTTCCTTTCTCGAATATTTTCTGGCATTCCTTGGCAGTAATTGACTGTTCACACCTTATGAGCTCACCAACACCAGCAAATGAAAATGCACCCCAGACTATGATTCCACCTCCTCCATGCTTTACAGTTGTTGAAATGAATTCAGGGTTGAATCTCTCACCAGATCTACAAAGGTAACGTTCTGGTGCATCACTGGAAAGCTAAAATCTTGATTCATCACTCCACAGAACTCTCTGAAACCAGTCTGAATCACAGCTCCCATATTCAGCCAAAAAGTGCATTCTGTCCTGAATGTTTTTCTTTTTTTTGGATAATAAAGGACTCTTAGCACATCTTATTGAGGCAAAACTAGCACCAGTCAACCTTCTTGTGATGGTCCTTCTGGAAACAGTCTTGTTTTCAGCAGTTATGAACTCCTCACATTTTTCACAGACTTTTCTTTCTTTCCTGGAGAACTATGTAAGAATTTCAGTCGCCTGTCATCTTCACTTGTAGTGGCTCCAGGCCTGCCAGATCCCTTCTTCCTTGCAGTAGATCCAGTTTTCTGGAATTGTAGACCTATTCCCTTTATGGCATGCAGACAAATAGGGATGTTCTCCTTCAGGGGCATGTGGAGCTTGTCTTGCCCGCTTCACGAAGACAAGCAATTCGATTTTTAATATAACCATCAGCATGGCCCTTCACTTTCTTTGGAGACATTTCCAAATTGAAACACAAAAAACATGGCCTACACCAACTGCACAAGTCATAAATTAGAACAACTTAGGCACTACATATGCACTAAACAGTCAAAAACATGACAATGCCCTAAAAATGCATTGCAGATCTTTAAAAGTATGACAGCAAAACGTTTTAGCACAAGCTTGTTGTGGTTACCACATCCTGATCCGAGTCGGGTAACACAAACGGGTTTTGTTACTATGTCCCGATCCCAGTCGGGTAACACAAACTGGTTTTGGTTACTACATCCCGATCCTAGTTGTGTAGCACAAACTTGCTGTGGTTACCAAATCCCGATCCTAGTTGGGTAGCACAAGGTTGTGGTTACCACATCCCGATCCTAGTTTGGTAACACAAGCTTGTTGTGGTTACCACATCCCGATCCTCGGTGGGTAGCACAAGGTTGTGGTTACCACATCCCGATCCTAGTTGGATAGCACAAGGTTGTGGTTACCACATCCCGATCCTAGTTTGGTAACACAAGCTTGTTGTGGTTACCACATCCCGATCCTCGGTGGGTAGCACAAGGTTGTGGTTACCACATCCCGATCCTAGTCGGGTAACATTTTGTCGTTTTATCGCTTGGACTGCACACTAAATGTTGTGATCTTGAAAGACCACAACTGGACCACAACTGTACAACTGGTAAGACTGTTTTTGTGTGTGGTTCTCAAATTTGCCGTTTCACACACACATTGGACATTGAAGAACGTTGGACAGGTTGTAGATTTGAATCCGGCCGAGGGCAGCAGTGTTGAGGACTTCGATTCTAAATTTCTGCAAAACAAGATAGTTTAAGGAACGTCACCTGTCGCCACGTGGTCGATTAAAGACTGGATGTCTTATTTGTGATATCTGAGGAGGGAGTTATGTGCCTGCCCCACCTGCTGTCCGCATGTGTGATGTTATTCTCCACTAAACGGTCTATTTTAATGCCCTCAGGACAGATTCTGATGGCACAAGAACGCCAACTGTGGGACCTCTACCCATTAGTCAAAAATGTGTTTTTTCAGTTATTCGTCCATAGTTTGTGGTTTTGGTTTCATCTCGGTTTAATAAAATATTGAAATGGTTTCGCTCATTTGATGTGTTAACTCTACCCCACCCCCACCCCCACCCCCACATCCTGGATCCCAGACCCCCAGAGACAAAGTGCAGTGTGTGCTGCGTACCTGTTCAACTATAATGAACCTGCTTAGTCTGGCCAGCGAGGGCAATGTGCCTGGAGCAGATGACTTTGTACCTGTACTGGTCTACATTCTTATCAAAGTAATTCTTTCCTTCTCCGTCCTTCCCTCGTAATGCCGGCCTATTTTATTTGTCCTTTGCATTTGCCCCCCGTTTCTCCCTGTCCCCCACCATCATATCGGCTTCCCCTCTTGCACTCCCAAGCCCCGATGGTCATGCCCCCCTCCTCACCCTACACGTTGGCCTTTCCGTTACTGCCAGATTGCTAACCCCCACGTCCCTCCCTTATTTATTTCCCATAGGCCAACCCACCGTGCTTGCTTTCTACCGTTCAGTACATAAACGCTTTCTACGAGAAGCGCCTGTCGGGCGAAGAGCTTTATTGGTGGATGCAGTTTACCGCTGCGCTGGAATTCATGAAAACTATCGATGAGCGAAAGTAGCGAAGCATGGCCGAGCCGGTCGCTCATCTCTGCCTCCCCTCAACGGTTTCAGCACTATTTTTGGTGCGACAAGGCGAGTCCACAACAAGACCGTTTGACCCCTTTTCTTTGATTCGGACTTTAATTGTCCACGAGTGCCGGGCTTGATTTCACTTCGAGTTCGTCTGTCTGCGCTACAAAAGCGCCACCCGGGCCTTTAACGCATGCGTTCGGTTCTATGCCGGGGTGAGTGAATGACTATGATGAAGAATGCATTCGCACTTTGTTGGTGTTTCTTGTCTTCCCCCTCTACCCCTGCATAAAACCCAGGAAGCAGTGACGCTGTAATACCGGTTAGTTTACACCTCACGAACCATGTGCTTCTAATTGATCTCCCAGCCAGGTTTTTGTGGTTCCTTCCCCAAGTATAAACCTCACCGAGTTCGTACCACGTCGAGGGTTAAAGCTCAAGCGAACCTCCGTACATTCAGATCGATTAGACTCCGTGGTGCTGATGAGGAGCGGTACTTTCCGAAGCATCTCTTCTCGTCACCCTAGAACCCAGGATGCCTTTCCGGAGCACGACTTCCGGGTTCGGTTCAAGCCTTACGATTTTTCCGCTCTTCTTCCACGGTTACCACGACACGCAGTTCATGGCGTTATTATTTCGAACAGTTTGTGAAGTATTTTTTTTTCATTTATTTAATCTGTTATACATCTTGTGGTTTTAAGCTTAACGTACAGTTAAAATGCACTTTGTCCGTTCGTTGCATTCACTGCCACTTGATTTGGTGAAAAATTGTGCCGTTCGTGAAACATTTTCACATTCACCGTGTGGGTTCGTGTGTGAAATGGAAATGCCGGCGTAATGGGGACTAGGTCTTCATTTTGATCTTGGCGTCACAGTACCGCGGGTTGGGCTCATCCTCGGACAAGGTGGAACGACATCCTTTGACCTGAGATATTTGAACGCTTTGTTTGCATTGTAAGTCACCGTTGCTTTTGTGGGTTGTCTTTACCCGTTAACGGCTTGTAAATGACTTCACGACCCATCCCTTCCCCTGGCTTGCTTTACATCTTCATTTGAAGCTTATAAACTCGATTTATCCTAAAGCACCTGCTTATTGAACTCGAGCCATCCATCGCACGCACATTATAGGCCTCGGATTGTGCTAGGGACTACGAGGGGATCTTCTCCCGGGTTTCATCGCCCCACACGCTGCAGTAACCCCCTGGAATCACAGGGTGGTAGTGTTGCTATGAAAGGGAAACTCGTACAAAAAAGCACTTGCCACACAAACCATCTATTTGACCTTCGGATGAACATCGAGACAGGAACTGTTGAAGTTTAAGCCTGATTTCGGGTACATCTGTACAACATTGGTTTTCCTAATGTTAAAGTGGTGTTGGTTGTGTTTTCTATTTGGATCAAAGTGAGCTGTACACAGAAAAACTCAACTTTCCTCCAAAGCACTTACCTGTGGAACTTGAGAAAGGAAAACTTTTGAAACATACGTGCTGGAAAGATGAGAAACGAGGGAGTGTGCTGGCGATTAGGAGAGAGGGGTCCATCTCTGCTGCATTCAGAAGGATGATTCGAAGGCAAATGGACCTATCCCTTATTGACGTCATTATATGCTTTCCGCAAGGAATTCTGGGGAAATATCTGGAGTTCGATATCTCATCTTGGTTTCCAGATTGTGTTTGCAATATTAACTGAACAGGTGGCCCCGATAGTTTGCTCTTTGAAAACATACCTGGAGTAAACTGCTGCGTACCAAACTGTTGCAACCACCAAGAGAGTTTCTTCATCACATTGTTCTTTGCGATAGGTTAGAGAATGGAAAAAAAAAAAAAAAACTCCTTTTAGAGGCCATTTTTTCCCCGCAAGCGGGGGTTGGCCTTTTTCGGGAACTGTGGTTGTTGTTGTTTTTCGGTCCCCTTTTTGAAGCAATGTTTTACGGCCGGATGCCCTTCCTGACGCCAACCCTTTTTGCCGCCTTTAACGACAAGCAGGGAATTACCAGTGAACTGGTACTCAATTTGCCGACCTCGGAAGGATGACAGGCTGAGTCAACCCCCCTGGCGTTAATTCAGCGATTGACCGGGATTCGAACCCAGGATCCTAGGATCCTAAGCCGGCACCCTAGCCGCTAGCCCAACACCAGGGACTTAGAGAATGGAAGATGAAAAGTATTACTTTTGGGTGGAAGAGAGGGTCCTGGGTCTGGATTTTATGGGAAATACCAATGGTGCTGAATGCTGGGGTTCTCACCCTGACCATACAATTTGCTGCATGATCAGGCCTGTTGGTTACCATGAGTGTTAGGATCCGTTTCCCCAAATGCACTGCATCACTTTTGTCCTGTGTCTATTGTAGTTGCAATTCATTTAACAGAATACTGCTCTCCTGTCCTTTGTTCTATGATGCTAAGATTACTGCTTAAAAAGCTCAATGTCCTGCCACCTTTGGAACAGTCCCATAGGCCCATACAAGCGGCTCATCGTGATATAAATAAGTGTGCAAACTTCTTCCTCCTTTCCCTTTATATGGGGTGAGGCCTATTGGTATTAAGCTGCTGCTGCCCCACTTTTTGTGCAATACTCCTCCACTGCCCTTTATCCCCACTCTCCAACCATCCCAACCATATTAATGCCCCTCTTCAATCTTCCCATCTCAACCACTGTATACATATTTTCTTCCTTCCTTGCCCTCTCCACCTATCCGCTTTCTTTGCCATTCTCTTTTCTGCCATCCACACAAGGTACATGGCCCACCTCAGCTGGCTCTTTACCATCCTCCCTGTCAGGTTAATCCTCATATCTATCTCCTCCCTCAGTTTCGCCATCCTTCTATCCACCCTCGTCACTCCGGCTATTCCCTGGCCATTTTTTTGCAGACCTGCAGCTTCTGTTGTTGCTTCTCAGGCAGTGTCACAGTCTCAAATGTGTAAACAAAAGTGAAATTAGAAATTTTCCCAAAATGCATGCTCACACATCCTTCCTCTAACAACTGCCACTACATTCATGAAACCAAAACATTCCAGGCCTGAATTCCCCAAAACTTCCACGACATTCACAAAACTGAAACATTCCTTGAAACTTCCACGACATTCACAAAACTGAAACATTCCCTGAAACTTCCACGACATTCACAAAACTGAAACATTCCTTGAAACTTCCACTATCCACAAAACTGAAACATTCCTTGAAACTTCCACTACATCCACAAAACTGAAACATTCCCTGAAACTTCCATGACATTCACAAAACTGAAACATTCCCTGAAACTTCCATGACATTCACAAAACTGAAACATTCCCTGAAACTTCCAAGACATTCACAAAACTGAAACATTCCCTGAAACTTCCATGACATCCACAAAACTGAAACATTCCCTGAAACTTCCACGACATTCACAAAACTGAAACATTCCCTGAAACTTCCACGACATTCACAAAACTGAAACATTCCCTGAAACTTCCACGACATTCACAAAACTGAAACATTCCCTGAAACTTCCACGACATTCACAAAACTGAAACATTCCCTGAAACTTCCACGACATCCACAAAACTGAAATATTCCCTGAAACTTCCACTACATCCACAAAACTGAAACATTCCCTGAAACTTCCACGGCATTCACAAAACTGAAAGATTCCCTGAAACTTCCACGACATTCACAAAACTGAAACATTCCCTGAAACTTCCACGACATTCACAAAACTGAAACATCCCTTGAAACTTCCACTATCCACAAAACTGAAACATTTCCTGAAACTTCCACGACATTCACAAAACTGAAAGATTCCCTGAAACTTCCACGACATTCACAAAACTGAAACATTCCCTGAAACTTCCACGACATTCACAAAACTGAAACATTCCCTGAAACTTCCACGACATTCACAAAACTGAAACATTCCTTGAAACTTCCACTATCCACAAAACTGAAACATTCCTTGAAACTTCCACTACATCCACAAAACTGAAACATTCCCTGAAACTTCCATGACATTCACAAAACTGAAACATTCCCTGAAACTTCCATGACATTCACAAAACTGAAACATTCCCTGAAACTTCCAAGACATTCACAAAACTGAAACATTCCCTGAAACTTCCATGACATCCACAAAACTGAAACATTCCCTGAAACTTCCACGACATTCACAAAACTGAAACATTCCCTGAAACTTCCACGACATTCACAAAACTGAAACATTCCCTGAAACTTCCACGACATCCACAAAACTGAAATATTCCCTGAAACTTCCACTACATCCACAAAACTGAAACATTCCCGAAAACTTCCACGACATTCACAAAACTGAAAGATTCCCTGAAACTTCCACGACATTCACAAAACTGAAACATTCCCTGAAACTTCCACGACATTCACAAAACTGAAAGATTCCCCGAAACTCCCACTACGTTCACAAAACTGAAACATTCCCTGAAACTTCCACGACATTCACAAAACTGAAAGATTCCTTGAAACTTCCACTACCCACAAAACTGAAACATTCCCTGAAACTTCCACGACATTCACAAAACTGAAAGATTCCCTGAAACTTCCACGACATTCACAAAACTGAAACATTCCCTGAAACTTCCACGACATTCACAAAACTGAAACATTCCTTGAAACTTCCACTACATCCACAAAACTGAAACATTCCCTGAAACTTCCATGACATTCACAAAACTGAAACATTCCCTGAAACTTCCATGACATTCACAAAACTGAAACATTCCCTGAAACTTCCATGACATTCACAAAACTGAAACATTCCCTGAAACTTCCAAGACATTCACAAAACTGAAACATTCCCTGAAACTTCCACGACATCCACAAAACTGAAACATTCCCTGAAACTTCCACGACATTCACAAAACTGAAACATTCCCTGAAACTTCCACGACATTCACAAAACTGAAACATTCCCTGAAACTTCCACGACATCCACAAAACTGAAACATTCCCTGAAACTTCCACTACATCCACAAAACTGAAACATTCCCTGAAACTTCCACGACATTCACAAAACTGAAACATTCCCTGAAACTTCCACGACATTCACAAAACTGAAACATTCCCTGATACTTCCACGACATTCACAAAACTGAAAGATTCCCCGAAACTCCCACTACGTTCACAAAACTGAAACATTCCCTGAAACTTCCACGACATTCACAAAACTGAAACATTCCCTGAAACTTCCACGACATTCACAAAACTGAAACATTCCCTGAAACTTCCACGACATTCACAAAACTGAAACATTCCCTGAAACTTCCACGACATCCACAAAACTGAAACATTCCCTGAAACTTCCACTACATCCACAAAACTGAAACATTCCCTGAAACTTCCACGACATTCACAAAACTGAAAGATTCCCTGAAACTTCCACGACATTCACAAAACTGAAACATTCCCTGAAACTTCAACGACATTCACAAAACTGAAAGATTCCCCGAAACTCCCACTACGTTCACAAAACTGAAACATTCCCTGAAACTTCCACGACATTCACAAAACTGAAAGATTCCCTGAAACTTCCACGACATTCACAAAACTGAAACATTCCCTGAAACTTCAACGACATTCACAAAACTGAAAGATTCCCCGAAACTCCCACTACGTTCACAAAACTGAAACATTCCCTGAAACTTCCACGACATTCACAAAACTGAAAGATTCCTTGAAACTTCCACTATCCACAAAACTGAAACATTCCCTGAAACTTCCACGACATTCACAAAACTGAAACATTCCCTGAAACTTCCATGACATTCACAAAACTGAAACATTCCCTGAAACTT
The DNA here is from genome assembly GCF_964187855.1 of Myxine glutinosa. Classification (NCBI taxonomy): domain Eukaryota; kingdom Metazoa; phylum Chordata; class Myxini; order Myxiniformes; family Myxinidae; genus Myxine; species Myxine glutinosa. The sequence goes on from NC_136268.1 coordinate 93,790,836, forward strand.
CCAAGACATTCACAAAACTGAAACATTCCCTGAAACTTCCATGACATCCACAAAACTGAAACATTCCCTGAAACTTCCACGACATTCACAAAACTGAAACATTCCCTGAAACTTCCACGATCCACAAAACTGATACATTCCTTGAAACTTCCATGACATTCACAAAACTGAAAGATTCCCCGAAACTTCCAGTACATTCACAAAACAAACATTCCCTGAAACTTCCACGACATTCACAAAACTGAAACATTCCCTGAAACTTCCACGACATCCACAAAACTGAAACATTCCCTGAAACTTCCACGACATTCACAAAACTGAAACATTCCTTGAAACTTCCACTATCCACAAAACTGAAACATTCCCTGAAACTTCCACGACATTCACAAAACTGAAAGATTCCTTGAAACTTCCACTATCCACAAAACTGAAACATTCCCTGAAACTTCGACATTCACAAAACTGAAAGATTCCCCGAAACTCCCACTACATTCACAAAACTGAAACATTCCCTGAAACTTCCACTACATCCACAAAACTGAAACATTCCCTGAAACTTCCACGACATTCACAAAACTGAAAGATTCCCTGAAACTTCCACGACATTCACAAAACTGAAACATTCCCTGAAACTTCAACGACATTCACAAAACTGAAAGATTCCCCGAAACTCCCACTACGTTCACAAAACTGAAACATTCCCTGAAACTTCCACGACATTCACAAAACTGAAAGATTCCCTGAAACTTCCACGACATTCACAAAACTGAAACATTCCCTGAAACTTCAACGACATTCACAAAACTGAAAGATTCCCCGAAACTCCCACTACGTTCACAAAACTGAAACATTCCCTGAAACTTCCACGACATTCACAAAACTGAAAGATTCCTTGAAACTTCCACTATCCACAAAACTGAAACATTCCCTGAAACTTCCACGACATTCACAAAACTGAAACATTCCCTGAAACTTCCATGACATTCACAAAACTGAAACATTCCCTGAAACTTCCAAGACATTCACAAAACTGAAACATTCCCTGAAACTTCCATGACATCCACAAAACTGAAACATTCCCTGAAACTTCCACGACATTCACAAAACTGAAACATTCCCTGAAACTTCCACGATCCACAAAACTGATACATTCCTTGAAACTTCCATGACATTCACAAAACTGAAAGATTCCCCGAAACTTCCAGTACATTCACAAAACAAACATTCCCTGAAACTTCCACGACATTCACAAAACTGAAACATTCCCTGAAACTTCCACTACATCCACAAAACTGAAACATTCCCTGAAACTTCCACGACATTCACAAAACTGAAACATTCCTTGAAACTTCCACTATCCACAAAACTGAAACATTCCCTGAAACTTCCACGACATTCACAAAACTGAAAGATTCCTTGAAACTTCCACTATCCACAAAACTGAAACATTCCCTGAAACTTCGACATTCACAAAACTGAAAGATTCCCCGAAACTCCCACTACATTCACAAAACTGAAACATTCCCTGAAACTTCCACGGCATTCACAAAACTGAAATATTCCCCGAAACTTCCACTACATCCACAAAACTGAAACATTCCCTGAAACTTCCACGACATTCACAAAACTGAAACATTCCTTGAAACTTCCATGACATTCACAAAACTGAAACATTCCCTGAAACTTCCATGACATTCACAAAACTGAAACATTCCTTGAAACTTCCATGACATTCACAAAACTGAAACATTCCTTGAAACTTCCATGACATTCACAAAACTGAAACATTCCTTGAAACTTCCACGACATTCACAAAACTGAAAGATTCCTTGAAACTTCCACTACATCCAGAAAACTGAAACATTCCCTGAAACTCCCACTACATCCACAAAACTGAAACATTCCCTGAAACTCCCACTACATTGACAAAACTGAAACATTCCCTGAAACTCCCACTACATTGACAAAACTGAAACATTCGTTGAAACTTCCACGACATTCACAAAACTGAAACATTCCCTGAAACTCCCACTACATCCACAAAACTGAAACATTCCCTGAAACTCCCACTACATTGACAAAACTGAAACATTCCCTGAAACTCCCACTACATTGACAAAACTGAAACATTCCCTGAAACTCCCACTACATTGACAAAACTGAAACATTCCCTGAAACTCCCACTACATTGACAAAACTGAAACATTCCCTGAAACTCCCACTACATCCACAAAACTGAAACATTCCCTGAAACTCCCACTACATTGACAAAACTGAAACATTCCCTGAAACTCCCACTACATTGACAAAACTGAAACATTCCTTGAAACTTCCACGACATTCACAAAACTGAAAGATTCCTTGAAACTTCCACTACATCCACAAAACTGAAACATTCCCTGAAACTCCCACTACATTGACAAAACTGAAACATTCCCTGAAACTTCCACGACATTCACAAAACTGAAACATTCCCTGAAACTCCCACTACATTCATGATTTAATTCATGATATCAATTAAAAATCAAACTATATTTTAAAATACAGTACTGCACTTACATCTGGATTTGATAAGAACTACCATGATCTAGTGGTCAATGTAATTTTCTTCGAGTCGAATCAACTTAAGGATTTCAATCAGATGTAATAATATTCAGCACAATAAGTCGGTTCCCTTTTCTAAAATGCCACAAATATTCCTGGTAGTCCTGTTGAGTCTTGCAAAATACTACGGTATGCTGTACTTGAACTGTTCCTGCTTTAGGATGTTGCTCTTGGTGTTTGCAAGAACCTGGGTAGATGCACTCAACTAAGACATTCCCATTTTTTTTTTTATTTCACAGGGCAAGGAACATTGTGCATAAATGCAATACTGTACACTTTTACATACAAAAGTCACCCATTTTGGCCATTTCTGCTCCTCACCGCAGGGGCCTACCCTTCCAGTCCTAAGGCAAAAATTTCATCGAATGTCCTTCCAATCAACCACGATTAGCAAAATGCAGCGGGATGGTGAGATTTGGCCGAAACTGTATTAAAAACATCAGTCACCTGTTGATTAAGTGTCATTTTGATGGAGTTTGTAGATCGCAGAAGAGTATGTGCATCCAGTGAACCTCCGTTGCTGTGTGGGGTAACTGTTCAGGAGGGGGGGGGGGGGGGGGGGTTGAATGGCTCCTGGCAGGTGCTGTTACTGGGGTGATAAAACAAGGCACAGACATCCTCTGCCAAACAAAGATTCCTGTGTGGAGCAAGACCCCTCATGTAGATAAAAGTGTGGAGGTGTGCAGTAACACCATGACCGTTAGAAAATGCCAAAAGCAGAACAAATTGATTCTGCACTGATCCAGCATCAGTGAGCTTGGAAGTCCATTGACATAAGCTAAATGCTTAAAACAGCATTGGTGGCCACAACATGTGCAAAGGAACCAGGACTTGGTCTTAAGAAATGGGATTGAACAGCATCACAGCAAGTAAGGAGAAAGAATAAAGCGAAAGAAATAAACATTAGAAGGAAGGAGAGGAGGGGATAGAAAATGGGAGGCACAAAGTGGGAAAAAGGAAGGATGAGGTGGAGAGGCCCAGCCCCAACCACCCACCACCGGCAAAATCAACTTGCCAGAAAGGCCTTTGTCAGCACAACACGATTGTGGTTCATCATAGTCCATCCGTGCGCAAAAGGCACCATCAACACCTGCCTTAATTCGACAATCATTGCAGAAAGTTGTCCTGCCGTCTCGGCTTCTCTCCACCCAAGCTCCGTCTTGTTGGCACCGAAAGGCCCTCAATGGGGTTGTTGGGAGAACGTGCCCGGTAAGCGCCTGTCCTTCTGGAAGGAGAAGCCGTGTCTGCTGTGGGGTTTGCGCTGACGAGACGCACGGTACTCGGCCTGCGCGCTGCTTGCCTGCGATGCCAGCAGCGCTTTTATCTGGAGAAGAAAACAACAACAAATATTCACAAATCAAATGAATGGCAAATTCAATCAAAATGAAACTTTCCTTTTGGCTCAGGGGGTGAACTTGCAAAGAAGCAACTAGAGAGTTCATGGGACACCTTACCCCACACGGTCTTGAGAGAGAAATGGACATGGGAAGGGTCTTTTCAATTCTTGCTGCTTTGTGTTTTTCAAGCACACTTCCTATGATCCACACTTTTGTCTGCATCACGATATCCCCCAACACTGAGTGCAAGTGTCAAACTTGTTGGTGTAAAATGATGGAATAATAAAGGGTGTGCCAAAAAACTCCCACAAAAACATCCACAATACAGTACATTCACTTTCATTCTGAATTACATCAAACTTCAGCAATATGTGCTCTATTTTGTGTGACAAAGGTATACCAAATATCAAAACCGTAACTTGTAAGATTTTAGTTTGACACTGTCGATCATATGCTCCAAATGTCCACTTCCGCATTGAATACAGATTTGAACAGAACGGGAGAAGTTGATGCGCTGACATTCACCAAGTGGGATGGACCGAACTTTCTCTGTGATGGTTTGTTTCAGCTCAAAGATGCTTACTCGGTTATCCTTGTACACATTATCTTTGAGATATCCCCACAGATACAGTGCATTCAGAAAGTATTCAGACCCCTTCACTTTTTTCACATTTTGTTATGTTGCAGCCTTATGCTGAAATCGTTTAAATTCATTTTTCCCCTCATCAATCTACACTCAATACCCCATAATGACAAAGAGAAAACAGGATTTTAGAACGTTTTGCAGATTTATTAAAAAGAAAAAACTGAAATATCACATTTACATAAGTATTCAGACCCTTTGCTATGACACTTGAAATTTAGCTCAGGTGCCACCCATTTCTCTTGATCATCTTTGAGATGTTTCTACACCTTGATTGGAGTCCACCTGTGGTAAATTCAATTGATTGGACATGATTTGGAAAGGCACACACCTGTCTCTATAAGGTCTCATAGCTGACAATGCATATCAGAGCAAAATCCAAGCCATGAGGTCGAAGGAACTGCCTGCAGAGCTCAGAGACAGGATTGTGTCGAGGCACAGATCTGGGGAAGCCTACAAAAAAATTTTCTGCTGCATTGAATGTTCCCAAGAGCACAGTGGCCTCCATAATTCTTAAATGGAAGAAGTTTGGAACAACCAGGACTCTTCCTAGAGCTGGCCGCCCGGCCAAACTGAGCAATCGGGGGAGAAGGGCCTTGGTAAGAGAGGTGACCAAAACCCGATGGTCACTCTGGCTGAGCTCCAGAGATCCTGTGTGGAGATGGGAGAAACTTCCAGAAGGACAACCATCACTGCAACACTCCACCGATCTGGGCTTTATGGCAGAGTGGCCAGACGGAAGCCTCTCCTCAGTGAAAGACACATGAAAACCCGCTTGGAGTTTGCAAAAAAGCACCGAAAGGACTCTCAGACTGTGAGAAACAAGATTCTGTGGTCTGATGAAACCAAGATTGAACTGTTTGGCTTCCATCTGGACTGTTTCCAACCGATTGTTGCACCCTCTCATTCACCTCAGGGCATCCAGAATGAGTTGGTCTGTCCATTGATTTTGAGTTTAAATTGTGCACAATTTATTTCTCTCGAAATGTATTTTTCCATTTTAATATTCTATCTTTGCACGAGGCATCTCTGCAGTTACACTTTCTCTTGAAGTGTGAGTTTGGACGAAGGATTGCATCTCAGTGAAATATTCCACAGAAAAAGATTTTCTTCATTTTTTTTTTTCCAGGGCATCATTTCCTACAGGACCTCAGCTATCATCATCTATAATAAAAGTATCTATCTGTGAGTCAATGTGTCTCCTTCATAACTCCAAAACTATGAAACCCAGAGGCCTCAAACTTTGCATGCATACCAAGGAAAGTGCAAAGGAGTGCGTGAATGCAAACTGGGTGTTTGGGTAAATTAAAGCACCCCTTTGAAGATAATTTTGTGGTGTTCATCACAAAAAAAAAACATGAAAATGGTGGTGCGCCATCTTGGATAGCCCTCTGTCACAGTGATGGGTTCTTAAGCTGCCATTTTGTTCGGCCTGCTCAAAAATGTCTTGCCTTGGAACCACGATGATCTCTCACGGACTAATTAAAGGATATAATCAAAATATCGCTTTGGATTTGATGAATGGATCATGTGGACTAAATAAGTGTCGAAATCTGAAAATTTTAAGACAGCGATTCTTATAACCAAGTGTATTTATGTAAGCAAGGCTGTCACCCCCCCCCCCCCCCCCGCACTGTCATCTTAATTCATACCTCCATAGGATAGGGTGTCACTGTACTGGGATCTGTGATACTTGTGGGAAACCCAAAGATTTGAACCATCTGCTTTTTATAATTCCCTCCAGGTGACGGACCCAGATTGAGTCTATACCTTTGTTTTGCTTTGCCTTTGCACCGCTCCCCCACCATTCATCCTGATGTCCCTTCCCGCTAGAAATGTCATACACGATGACAGGCCCCAGAGGCGGATCCAGGGGGGAGGGGAGTCACTGGGTGCACCTGAACCCTCCCTCACCCCTCCGCCCTGCATTTTTTTTACCTCCGCCATCTGGGATGGACAGAGGTTGTTTTCACCGCTGTCAGTTTGTTTGCGCAGGATATCTCAAATAGTTATTGACAGATTTATTTTAAATCTGGTGGGCAGGTTGTGTGTGTGACATGGACAAATTGATCTGAATTTAGTTAGAATCTGGATCTGGATACAAGAATTATCTTCAACATTGAGTGATCGGGCTAAAAACGATACATATAACGTTATCTCAAAAACGCATATCTCAAAAAGTTGTGGACGTTGTATAATGTTTTTGTTGATCTGTGTTACGTGGTCCCCTCGGTGACTACCTGGTCTCGGTGACCCCCGGACCGTGAGAGGACCTTCGCCAGCAAGTAGTATTATATATATGCGCTTTCGCAACGCAATCCCTATGAATTCCACCCAAGAGAAACTGATGTGCAATGATATATTTCCAGGGTAAGGATAGCATACGATTTCAATGATACAATCACGGATATTCCCCGAGCAATCAACAACAAACAACCATCAACAATTCCCCAATCCACAATCAATTCCCTATATGCTTAAGATGGCCATCTTATATAGGAGTGTCCACTTCTGTACTCACGACCCCCTTTTGGTCTCTGCCCCGCACAATGTCTCTGGGCCCCTCCTGACCGAGATGCTGGTCGGCGTCGCCGCTCTCGGGCGGTTGAACGAACCCCGGGTGGATGTGTTTCCACCGGGCAGGTATCGTACCAGGCACCGCGGCTGCAGCCCCTCGTGGCCACGCGAAGCGGGTACGGTAAATCAAGCCAAAAGCCCCATGCCGCTTGCAAGGCGTGTTAGGCCCCAACGGGCGACCCGTACGCGTCTGTTTAGACGGTGCCGCGAACGGTGCCAGACGCGGGGTCGATGCACGGCCCCACGTCAACTTGACGTCTCCACCGGGTAGGTACACGTCCCGGTAACTCCTCTCGCCAGACGGGCTTCGGAACGCCGCTTTTCCACGCAGCGCAAGGTCGATCCCACCTTTCGTCGGAGCGGGGCGAGGAAGAAGAATAACCGTCGCTTTTCTTCCTCGTGTCTTTTCCTCTTCCGTTTCCGGTCACTTCCGTTTCCGGCCACTTTTTCAGAAGGGCTCCTGACCCTCCAACCACAACAACCCTTAATCTACTACACACGGATAAGCAAAGACCTGAATGGTAATTCACATACATTCACATAAATATGTAACAATCTGTATCGGAATTTTTTTTTGTATTTACATCGTTGTTGTAAAGGTCCGTCGCAAAGATTCCAAAACCTTCAGCTCTTCTGTAAACTCGCAACAGTTAGTGACAGGCCCGAGGCCTTTTCGTTGAGTACCGTACCTCAATTTTCCTGTGGAGAAAGTAAGGTGATGGTTGGATATCACTCGCTCCCGATAAATTAACTGTTTTTTCCTCGACTCATTTGCAATTTTTATTGTTTTGTGTACTTGGGTGTGACCCTCTTGGAGATATTTTCTTTGTTACCAAATGTAAATAAGCACAACATCCATGATGGATCTATCATTTACAAATTTCCTATCGCAAACAAAACCAGAGTTTCCATTTGGTGTGTTGAATAGTGTATCTTAACTACAAACGAAAGTTGCTTCCTCAAAGTAAGACGTGCATTCATTTCCGCATATTGCAGGCCATGAGCTACCACTCTGGACAAAAAAGCCAACAAGAAGGCAAACGAGCCACATGCTACATATTCAAGTTGTACGCAACCTTCAGAGTCCCAGGTATCATCTTTTCTGGCCCTGGAAACTGAGCCGCCCCTGCATCTCCACATTTGGTGCCTCTCCTCCAATTATACTTCTGCCGCTGCTGGCTCCGGCCAATGACTTCGGACCTGCTCACAGAACTGCAGACTCGCTTCACTGAGCACACAAGACGGGCCACGCAGGCGCTGCACCTCATCCCGTCTGTGATCTGCTTGTTTGGGACAATAATAGACACAAGTCATCAGTGAACTGGTGGATTTCTATCAAGATGACCTGCTATCACCAATATTAGTTGATACAGAGGTGCACAGTTGTCAGACTGGAAAGGCAAGTCGATATCAGGGGTCCCAAACACAGCAGCAAAAACCCTCAAACAGACATCATTCTTCCCCGACATCCGCGAACTGAGACGTCTGCAGAAAAAAATGTGTGAAGATCAGATGAATGGACCAACTAACGCACATTCACCATGATATGGATACGAATGTCATGGTTGATGACTTTGCAAGGCGAAATCCACGAAGAATGGAGTTTCTGGACATCGTTTAGTAGAGCTGGTGGACTACAAGAGCTAACAATGTACAAAGAGTAAACCGTCACTTCACTCAGTAGGCTGGCCGGCACAAGCTTACATTCATCACTATTGAGTACGATATCTGTCTTGTATTGAGGACAATGTCTGTCTCTAGCTCAATATTGTCAAGTGAAAAAAAGAGAAGACGAATACGTTGATTTGAATAAGGCTTGGTGATAGATTTTGCAATCTGTGAATATTTTAACCTCAAGTGAACCCCCCCTAAAAAATTCTGGATCTGCCCCTGGGTCCCTACATTTTTTTGGCAGAGGGAACAAGGGGGAAAGAGGACAAATTTATCTGTGCAAAGGGTGCTTTAACCTCAGCGTTGCCCAATGGTGAAGTTGCTCAATGGTGAAGAATCACTTGAAAATTAAATAAATCTCGTATCTGAATCCATATTCAGATCTTCACCAAAATCGAATCTATTTGTCCTTGTCACACACACAATCTCTCCACCAAGTTTCGGTCCACCAAGTTTCGTCTATATTCGTCCACAACTTTTTGAAATATCCTGCTATATATCATTTTTGGCCCAATCTCCCAATGGTGAAGAATCACTTTAAAAATTCTACTTGCCGGATCTTCACCAAAATCTAATCATTTCATCCATGTCACATACACTACCTCACTGCCAAATTTCGCGCTTGTCACATACGCTACATCTCTGCCAAATTTCGTCTGAATCCGTCCACAACTTTTTGAGATATCTTGCTCACAGGCAGACAAAAAAACAAACAGACAGACGGGTGAAAACATAACCTCCGTCCACCTTCAGTGGCAGAGGTAAAGCATGAAAAATAACTTCATAAAAAGCGTCGGTGTGCATGGTCATTGACTTTAATTGAATACTTCTATTCCACTATGGGGTGTAAAATACTTTTATTTGTGGGGAGTCTGGAGGAGGGGAAGGGGTGGGGCAGGAGTCTGGAGGGAGGGGCATGAGAGGAGGTGGGAGGGGTGGGAAGAAGAAGTGGGAGAGGAAGGGTGAGAGGAAGCGGGGGGGGGGGGGTGTGAGGGGTGAGAGGTATTGCCTGGCAATGCCAGGTACCTTTACTAGTCGATAATAATTAATCAAAGAGAAAGTGTGTGCGTCTCCCCATAACTGCACAACGATCTACTCTCATGAACTAATTAAAGTATATCCAGTAATTGAAACGGAATAATTAAAGTATAAACAAGAACATGTGAAATTACCAAAGCATTAAACGTAACTTTTTCTTCTGTTCCGACAATTACGTTGCGTGAAGAAAAGATTAAGGAATGTGCCCAAAGTGTAACTTAATTAACTGCAATGAAATAATTTTAAAGTAGGCGAAAGCTCCCACAGTGCGAGCAATGGGCGCGGGACTGTCTCCCAACACCTTTCTTTCTCTCACTTCTCTCTCCCACCACTCTCCCCTCTATTCAACTCCCATCCCTTCCCAGCTCTCCCTCTGCTCCCCTCCTCCTTCCCCCATTCCTTGCTCCCCATTTATTTTTCTTAGCTCCCCCATCCTCGCTCCCCTTCTCTCTCACCAACTCCTCCTTGCTCTCCCCTCCCTCCTCATGCTCCCCCTGCTCTGCCCCCCTTACCACCCCACCTAGCCTCTGCCCCCCCCCTCCTCTCTCCCCTCTCTCTTTCTCTCCCCCTTCCCCTCTACTCTCTACCCTGTATTTACCTCTCTCCCTCCCTTCTTGGTATTCCCATCAGCGAAGCGACGGGTGATATTTATTAGTCTGAAATGAGAGAGAAAAAAAACTAGAACTGCACTTGGTAGGGGGCGTACGTACCTCCCTCCGCTAGGCTGAACAGTTTACGTTTTGTATTCCACTGATAAGCGGGATCTGCATCTAGTCCTCCAAAATCGAATTGGCTTGTTCTTGTCACCTGCCCAACTCATCCACCAAGTTTCGTCGGAATCCACCCACAACTTTTTGAGGTATTGGTATCATGTTATATATTGATTTTGGCCCGTTCTCTAATTGTGAAGAATCACTTTTAAAATAACTATCCGGATCCAAATCAGGATCTTCACCAAAATCTAGTCAACTCGTCCTTGTCACACACCCAACCTGTCCACCAGGTTTCGTCTGAATCGGTCCATACCTTGTTGAGATATTCTGCTCACAAAGAGACAAAAAACAGGGATGAAAACGTAAAGGTAATAAATTTGGTAATAATAAAACGGTAATAAATTGGTGATAAAAAGTAAAGGTAATAATAAAAACGTTGTCCACTGAAGGTAAGAAATTAATGGTGGATAAACAGAGGGTTTGCTTTTTTTTGGCACACCTGCTAATTTGTGTCTCCAAGTATTGCTAAACTGGGTGGGTGGGATCCACGACCTTGTAGGGGGAGGGTTGGTCTACACAGCCGGTAGTAGGGGTGGTCTCCGTAGCCTGGTAGGGCGGGTGGCGTACCTGGCCCAATAGGGGGCAGTGGTGTCTATGGCTACATGGGGGGGGGGGGGGGGGGGGGGAGGGAGGTTACGGTGTGGAGTAGATTGTCCACGGACTGATCTAGATGACGTAGTATTGCTTGCACAAAGCACAGCTCTGGGAGGTAGCTCACCAAACCGACAAGTGGGTTCTTGGTCAGGAATGTTCAGCGTGAGACTGACATTCAAATCATTACACGTGATGTTTCAACTGGAATGTCCTTATTCCCTGTGTGGCTATGGTCCTGACAAAACATTCTGTAGCATCTCTATCATATTGCTATCCACTGTCACTGAGGTGTAGGAAAAGCTACAAGCCTTCGCAGAATGTTTTACCAGGACCACATCTATTGTACTTCGGTATTAATGTTTCGAGAACCAGTAGTAGTTCATGATGCAGGACTTCCAGGTTCCACTGCATAGGAAGGAAAGTTTTAATCACGATTGATCAGGGCACATTTCAAACCCAGGACCAGACGAGGGTAGGAAAAGAACACCAACTGAGCTGTCCTGCCCAAAAGCATCAAACGTCACTGCTGAGGTTATGTTCAAGGAGGCAATGGCGACTTTCCGTGAAACAGAAACCAATTAGAATAAGTCATTTAACCTTGTCAAATTAACTAACTCCGCCACTACCACTACTGTTCACCCCCTGACTCCCATCTCTCCTGACCTACACAACCAGCAAAAATAAAATAATTAAAACCCCAGCCATCATAACATATGGTTCTCTGTAATTAAAATTTATTTAGCGAATGCGCTTGTTCTGTTGTTTATTAAACACCACCCAAATAACAGCATATGCCGACCAGGCACTTCTAATTAAAGTCAGCCATAGCAGCACACTCACACTAAAAATTGCACATGTGGACACTTCTGTATGCCTCCTGAGATGGAAATAAGTACCAGACCTGGGTACGGGCGGTTAAGAGAGCCGGAAACAGGAACAAGCACAAACTCCAACAAGGATTGGGCACGGGCACAGGAATGGATACAACAACAACAACAACAGGCATTTTAAGGCCATTTTCCCTGCAAGAGCGGGGGTTAGCCTTGTGGTCCCCATGACAATGTTCTCCATTTTGCCCTATTTTCTGCATCTCTCCTTGTTAACCCCCTTGCCCGCATTTATTCTTTAACCATCTTTAGCCAAGTCTTTCTCGGTCTTCCCCGTCCTCTACTTCCTTCTACATTCATTCCCATCACTCTTTTCAACCAGTCACTTTCATCCTTCCTCAACACATGACCAAACCATCTCAACCTGTTTCTCTTCACAGCATCCATCACAGGCTCTATTCCCATCATCTTTCGCAATTCATCATTTGTCTTCCTCTCTCTCAACGATACTCCACACATCCACTGAACCATTCGCATTTCCACCCTTTCCAGTCTTCGTTGCTGCTCTACGTTCATTACCCATGTCTCGCTCCCATAAATCATAACACTTCTCACACATGCAGCATACACCTTTCCCTTCAGCTTCAATGACACTCCCCTCCTCGTCAGCACGCCACTCAGTTCCCGAAACGTCTTCCATGCACATCTCACTCGAGCAACCGTTTCCGAGTCTGATCCACCTTCTCCATTCAGCATGTCTCCAACGTAACAAAATGTTTTCACACCTTCCAGCTTCACGCCGTCTCCAAGATCCAACTCAACATTTCCTCCATCTGCAGCTCCCTCTGTGCACACCTTACACTTGAATGTAGCTGCCACACTGGTTAATGGCCCTCTCAAACCACTACATTTTTGATGAACCCACTCAGCGCACATTGTACATTGAATGGAATTCACTCCGACACCCTTCCTGCACACAGCACATGGCCACTTCCCAGTTCTTTCCACCTCACCACATGCTTTACCACTTGCCATCACCTTCGTTTTTCCAATATTCACCTTCAGACCTTTTGTCTCCATACATTCCTTCCACTTGTTCATCTTCTCCTTCAGTCCATCCATACTTTCTACAATCAACACCAGATCATCTGCATACAACTCCCACGGTAAACCCTCCTTTACGTTCTGAGCCAGCACCTCCATCACAGCTACAAATAATAGTGGACTTAGTACCGACCCCTGATGCACTCCCACCTTCACCTCAAACTCACCACTGTTCCCGTCCTTCGTCCTTACAGCTGTGCGCGCTCTTTTGTACATTGCCATCACTACTCTGATCAACCATTCTTCCACTCCTAACTTCCTCAATGCCCATGTCACTACTTCACGTGGAACCCTATCGATTGCTTTCTCCAGATCAATAAACCCAAGAAACAACTTCTTCCTCTTCTCCATATACTTCTCCTGCAACTGCCTCACAATAAAAAGCACGTCTGTCGTTCCTCTTCCTGGCATAAATCCAAACTGCATTTCGTCAATCTTCACTTTCTTCCTTATCGTCCTCTCCAACACCCTTTCCAATACCTTCATTCCATGCTCCAATAACTTTATCGCTCGATACGAGCCACAGTCCAGAGGGTCACCTTTCCCCTTGTATAGAGGGACGAGGGTACTCAGTTCCCAATCCACTGGAATGCGGCCTTCTTTCACCACCAGATTGTAGATTTCTGTCATTTTCTTCACACCCCAATTTCCCGCTGCCTTCAACATATCTCCCACAACTCCCGTTGGCCCTCCCGCTTTTCTACTCTTCATTGCTTTTATCGCTTCCTCAGCTTCCTTCTCGGTTATCTTCTCTGCCGTTCCTAAAACTGGATTACTCTCTATGTTGCCATCCCATTCATTCTCTGCATTCAACAGTATTTCCATATATCTCTTCCATCTTCCTTTAATTCCATCTGGGCACAGGAATGGATACTGGATTCAATTGCAATCTGGTGTAAAGGGGAGATGAACAATGGACACGCTTCTCGTCGATAACCAGATTCCCTCTTCCCACTTACAAAAACCTGACTGGGTGAAATGGAATCTGATGGATACATCGCTAAAATTAACAAACCAACTGAATGCATCAGTTCAATGGTGAGATCTCTTAGAAACGACAAACTGAGATTCCTGTCGACAACGACAACCTGAGATCAAGACGGATTCCTGCCTTGATCCGTCCGATCTGAATAAGGTCATCAAGAGGGAGTACCATCCCGTGCACGCTGTTGAGGAAGTCATTGTAAGTGTACCTAATGCTAAGGTATTCTCAGTGCTTGACATGAAGACAGGTTTCCTACAAATCAAACTAGATGAGGAATCATCCTATCTGACGGGTTTGAATACACCATTCGGTAGGTGTAGGTGGCTTTGTCTTCCTTTTGGACTGAAATGTGCACCGGAATTTTTTCAGAGGATTATGGAGCAGATGATTGAAGGCATCGATGGAGCATTCGCGATCATGGATGGCATTCTTGTTGCTGGACCAGATGTGGAGCTACATGATCGAATCCTGAAACAAGACATCGAGAGAGCAACAAATTACAATCTGAAGTTGAATCTGCAGAACTAAAATCAGACAGTTATGGGTACAGTACACGTAGGACATGTACTGTCTGCTGATGGATGGTCTCCTGATCCGGCCAAAGTAGACGCAGTTCAGAGTATGCCGGCTCCGATCGATAAGGAAGCTGTGTGGCGCTTCATTTAATTAATCACCACGTATTTGTCAAAGTACATCCCTCGGTTGAGTGATGAGTTAGCTCTACTCTGAGAGATGCTGAAATTAGACGTTGAATATCAATGGCAACCGGCTCAAGAGAGACTGAAGGAACTTTACTGTTATCCACCTGTTCTTGCATACTTCGATGTCACCAAACCAGTCGAGATTCACTGTAATGCTACCTGAAGTGGACTTGGTGCAGTTCTCGTCCAGGACAACCGACTCATCGCATGCAGCCCCAGAACTCTCATGGGGATGGAGACACGGTAAGCATAAATAGAAAAGGGGATGCTGTCCTGAGTCCATGCCTGCAAGAAGTTTCACTGTTATATCTTTGAGAAAACGGTCACCGTCTCGAATGACCATGAGCCTCTGGAAATGATCGCCAGGAAGCCGCTGCTGTCCGCTCCGATGAGACTGTAGAGCATGCCACTACGATTGCAATGGTATGATCTCAACTTTCAGTGGAGAAGAGGGGAGGATATGCAGCTCCCAGACACCCTTTCTAGAGCCTACCTGCCAGATACTTGTTTGGTACTGGACAACTTGGAGCATATTTCAATGTTGGACTGTCTAATTGTTTCTGGCAAGAAGTATACAGATCTTCAAAAATCTACTCGATCAAAATTCAGTCAGTTCATGATTGGTGGCCAGATGCCAGGGAAGGTGTATCACTCGGTCTTTGACCATACTCGGATTCCCAGAGTGAACTTTCCGTTATGGATGGCATCCTCTACAACGGCATGCTAATCATTGTACCACCTACTCTGAGACCCCGCATGCTGAGTCCGATTAATGAATCGCATCTCGGAATCGTAAAGTATAAGCAACAAGCTAGGGAGGCTCTATTATTGGCCCTCCATGAATATGGACATAGCGCAAACTGTTCAGAACTGTTCCAAGTGTGCAGACTATCAAAATCACCTACCGAATGAGCCCCTGAAACCGACTCCTACACCGGATGTACCTTGGAGTGAAATTGGGACATACCTGAAACACCTGTTCCAGTTTGATGCAAAGACATACCTCATAACGGTTGATAATTATTATTACTCCAGATTAAGGTGGATGAAGTGAAGGATTTATGCTGCAGAACAACTCGAGCGACTGAAAGCATACTTCAGTCTATCGGAGACTCTACGGAGAAATCATGGGATTATGTACAATTCACAACTTGTGAGAAAATTCTGCAAAGAACACAAAATCAGCCTTAGAATGTCTAGTCCCAGATATCCACATTCAAATGGAGAAGTTGAGTGGGCCGTGCAAACTGTCAAAGGACTCTGGAGAAAATCTATGGACAAGTACCTGGCCTTGCTGGATTATCCTACAACACATGGACAAGCACCTGGCCTTGCTGGATTATCCCACAACGCATGGACAAACACCTGGCCTTGCTGGATTATCCTACAACACCATTGGAAGGCATTCACCTATTGCCTGCTCAACTACTTATTGGGAGACATCCAAGTAATACATTTTCTACTGTCTGCGGTCTTCTGGTACACATGGCTTACAACCATGATGCTCTGATAAGACACTTTGACCTGGAAAAAGCAAAACAGAAGTTCTACCATATCCTGCATGATTACATATGAATGACGAAGTTATAATGGAGCCTCCTCCGGGTTCCAAATGGTGGATACCAGCTGTGACTGTGAAGCAGCACTCCGAGCCAAGTTTGTACGTTGTTCACTCGCGAGAAACGGGTTGCACTTGCCACCATAACTGATGAGATGACATTTAAAATGATTAAACCAATGAGTGATGAGTCACTACGAATGAGTGATGACTCAAGACATTCTTCAGACTTGAAGCCTTCAGTGAGCGACATTGTGTATTACGTAGAGCTGCATGAGCTAGAAAGAGCAGTCACCCTGCCAGTGCCTACAGCTCAGTCAGTTACCCCACGTACAACTCGTACTCAAAGTGGTCAAATTAGTTGTCGACCAGACAGACTCGAATTAATAAATTTAACCCTTTCCAACTTGTGAGCACCAAGTTGAATGTGATTTGTTGGAGTTTAATTTGGATTTACCAGGGTGACTTCAAAGTCGCTTTACCCCTCCCCAGTGAAGCATTTGATCTTAAACTCTTTTAATATACAGGTTTTATTGTGTAGTATTTCCAATAATTATAATCAGTCATTGTATCTTTATGCGCTCCATTTATGCATTTATTTATTTATGTATTTATGAACTCCATTCAATGTACAATGTGCACTGAGTGGATTCATCAAAAATGTAGTGGTCTGAGAGGGTCATTAACCAGTGTGGCAGTTACATTCAAATGTAAGGTGTGCACAGAGGGAGCTGCAGATGGAGGAAATGTTGAGTTGGATCTTGGAGACGGCGTGAAGCTGGAAGGTGTGAAAACATTTTGCTCCCTCGGAGACATGCTGAATGGAGAAGGTGGATCAGACTCGGCAACGGTTGCTAGAGTGAGATGTGCATGGAAGAAGTTTCGGGAACTGAGTGGCGTGCTGACGAGGAGGGGAGTGTCGTTGCAGCTGAAGGCAAAGGTGTATGCTGCATGTGTGAGAAGTGTTATGATTTATGGGAGCGAGACATGGGTAATGAACGTAGAGCAGCAACGAAGGCTGGAAAGGGTGGAAATGTGAATGGTTTGGTGGATGTGTGGAGTATCGTTGAGAGAGAGGAAGACAAATGATGAATTGCGAAAGATGATGGGAATAGAGCCTGTGATTGATGCTGTGAAGAGGAACAGGTTGAGATGGTTTGGTCATGTGTTGACGAAGGATGAAAGTGACTGGTTGAGAAGAGTGATGGAAATGAATGTAGAAGGAAGTAGAGGACGGGGAAGACCGAGAAAGACTTGGCTAAAGATGGTGGAAGAAGAAATGCGGGCAAGGGGGTTAACAAGGAGAGATGCAGAAAATAGGGCAAAATGGAGAAGATTGTCATTGGGACCGCAAGGCTAACCCCCGCTCTAGCAGGGAAAATGGCCTTAAAATGCCTGTTGTTGTTGTTGTATCTTTATGCGCTCCGCCATTCTCCATGCACCAAAGAATTTGTCGCCAAGTCCTCTTCGATATCTTGTGTAGCATTTGTGGAGTCACCTGTGTGAAAGATGAAAGAGGCCACAACTGGAACGCGCAATTCCTCAATCGTGCTATACCGGTTTGTCAATACTTTGGCCTTGATGAAGCCCCACAAAGACTTGTCTGGAGTCATTGAATCTGGACTACGTGGTGGCCATGGTAGAGGAGCTCATGTTGTTGGCGATCTGCGTCCAATCCATCGTTGAGGGAATGTTTCATCGAGACGGTCCGGAAACATGCAACGTAAGATGCACGGGTGTGCCGTCTTGTTGAAATCACACACTTTCAGCTAGTCCCGCATTAACTAATTGTGGTACCAGCCAGTTTTTGTTTAAGCATTTGGTTATTAGCAAAGCCGTTTACCGGTACATAAAAAAATAGGGACCAAATAAATGTCGAGGTAATTCCTGCCTATATCATCACGTGTGGAGGATGATGTTCCAATTCCAATGTTAAAGGTGGATTTTCTTTGGACCAGAACATGAGCCCATGAGATTTGATAGATGGGACATTCATTCAAAAACAACACTTTTCCTCGAGACAATACAGTCGGAAAGGTGTCAAGTAAGACATCGCATGATGCACGGCACCGTTGAGATATTATCAAACCAGCAAACTGTTATCATCTGTTCACTTCCGGATTCGGGAGCAAGGTCCGGGTCGATCACATTCCAAAATTATAATTGTATTGAGGAATTTCTGAAACCTCCTACCTACTTTATGACACCCACTGGGACCCCGAAACATGACACAGAAGGTTATTATATATTTCCTTTTAGTAAAATTTGCAACTGTAATGGTTGCGAAACTCTGTCCCCCTGTCATGTGACCAGATCCTCAGCTCTGATTGGTGGGCGTTTGTGGGGACATAAAGGACAGACAAACGCTGTTCCATACAGCATTGTCCTACGGACTACACCGTAAAAAGCATCCCATGAAATATTACTATAAACAAACTACAGTTGGAAGCTGTTCGGAACTCAGTGACGAAACGGAAAAGATCCCTCGGCACAATAACAACAACAAACCTTCACAACCTGGTCCAAGAATCGTGAACCACACCATCTTCCCCCACCCTCACCAAAACGGAGGTGGATACTTCCAGCCCTGGGAGGACTCTCTTCCACATTCTGAAACCCACATTTGGAGATAACAACAACACACACACAAATACACACAAACATATGCACACATACATATACACACACATGCACAAACACACACATGCACACACACAAACATACACACACACAAACACACTTGCATACACACACACACACACACACACACACAGACATACACACACAAATATATACACACAAACAAACACACACACACACAAACATACACACACGCATGCATGCACACACACACACACACACACACACACACACACACAAACATACACACATGCACACACACAAACGCACATGCACACACACACAAACGCACATGCACACACAAACACACATACACAAACACACATGCACACACAAACATACACATGCACACACACAAACATACACATGCACACACACAAACACACATGCACACACACACACATAAACACACACATGCACACACACACATGCACACACACACACACAGACATACACATTCACACATACACACACACAAACATAAACACACACACACACATAAACACACACACACACACATAAACACACACAGACATACATACACAAACACACACATACACACACACACACCCAAACACACACATACACACACACATAAACACAAACAGACACACAGACACACATACACACACACATAAACACACAGACATACACAAACACACACACACATACACACACACACATAAACACACACAGACATACATACACACAGACATACACACACTCACCTTGCTGACAATCTCATTGACAATGGCAGAATCTGCTTCAAAGTACTGATGTTTGAAGTCGTGATTGTTGAGGTAGGCCAGCTTAAACACTGCATGATCTGCGATACACGCACACACAACGATGCAGACTGTTACATGCTCCTCCCCAAACCCCGGTCACAGTGTACCTCCGAGCCCCGAGAGGAGTCACGGCAGAAAGATGTGTTATTCTGTATGTCAAAGATCAATGGTGAAACCACACCAATTGTTACCAACAAACAAGTATAGTATTAAGATCACACAAGAATAACAGTGCAACAACAATAGTAATCAATTGTACAACCGATATATATTTCCTATGATGGTACCATCAGGTTCGTACAATATAACTCACTGTGCTCCAAGTGAGCGAAAAGAAGAACATTCCCAATGTCTATTTCGGCATCAAGCCAAAGTCGATCCGCTCCAGTAATCGTCAGAACGATGTCTAATCGAGACCAGAATCTCGTTCGGATGACAGTCACAGTCCCGCTGCCAAAGCTGCGCAAAGGTGCCCTCAAGGCGACTGGGAAATCACACCCTCAGGTGTGGACGTTCCACAACTACCATTCGGCGAACCGCAGATTTCCCACTCAAAAGCCACGTTACACACACACACCAGATTAACGTCTGAAGGTGGTGACAATGGTTAAAGCGAAGCAAAAAACCTTGAGCGATGCGCAAATCCTGCGCGAGGTAAAAATGGCAGACGGCCCGTTCTTGTGGCGTAACGGCACTCCGATGATTCTCTCCGGAATCAACCGCAAAACCTGTCACGCAGGTTTATCTGTCACAGCGATGACAACTCTGTCGCAGGAATCCCTTTCCCGGGAAACCCGAAGTTCACTCGTGACCCTCATTCGCCAATCGTTCGCTCCAGACCTCGAAGCAGCTCGGCTTCTTGTCCGACTCACTCGCTCCGCCTTCTCTTCCTCCTCTTCCTCTTCGTTGTCGTCCGGTTCCAGTTTCATTTAAAACATTAACTTTTTTACCTTTTGAAAATAGTAAACTCTATTTCCCTTAAACGACAACAATAATAGTACATGGAATGAAAAATGTTTGCAGTGGATGAAAACCACAACAACGGAAGTGACGAAACCGTAACACTTCCCCCCATCAAGAAAGAAAGTTTGAACATAGTGAAAACTTTCTTTGCAGGCAAAAACTCTTTTAACAAACAAAAGTACAACTCACACCCAAATGATCAATTCACGTGAACAACCATAATTAATATTCCCCGAAATAAAGCAACAAAACTTCCAAACCACCTACAGGAATTTCCAAAGTTAGTTCACTCTGGATAAAGCATCGGCCACGACATTGTCCCTGCCCTTTACATGCTCAATTTCCAAGTTGAACTCCTGCAAAGTCAAACTCCATCTCATCAACCTCTGATTTTGATTTTTCATTTTTTTGAATGAAGGTGAAGGGGTTGTGATCAAAAATCCAAAGCAAAGCAAATCTATAGCACTTTTTGAAGGAGGCCGAGCTGAGAGCCAGGTTTCATGGTGGTTGGGTGGTGCGGCCTGGAAGTATTCACTGCATGGACGCATTTAGGAACGTGGAGTTCACGGGTTAATCCGTGTAGGAATCTTGGCTCAGCTGCTCCTGAGCACTCAGTGCTTCCAACTCTTCTCTTGATCATAAAAATCGTAATCACGGTTGTAGAATCGGGTGCTGTAGTCACGTGAGTAGCGGTCCCCATCTCGGCTACCACCGTAATAGTCATCCCGTCGAGAGTTGCCAAAACTACTACTCCCACCTCGGGAGCCATAGCCACCCCTGAAACTACCTCCACGTTTTCCTCCTCTGTAGCCCCCTCGACGCCCATGGCCTGCCTTCTCTACTGTTATGGTCCAACCATCCAAATCCTTGCCATTCAAATCCTTTTCTGCATCTTTGGCGTCCTTTGTGTTTTCAAACGTGACAAAGCCAAACCCTCTCGACTTTTGTGTCTCCCTGTCTTTTATCAGCAGCACTTCCAAGAGTGGTCCATATTTGCCAAAGATAGAGTCCAGAACATCTTCACTTGTGTCAAAGTTCAGTCCACCTACAAAGAGCTTGCCAACATTGCCTCCATCCATGACTTGTGTGTGCTGACACTTAGTTTCAGGGTACTCGACAAGAAGTGCCTGTGCAAAGCGTGACGTCAGTACCTTCTCCTTCTCTTCAGAGCGCTTCCTACCCATAGCACGAGTAGAGTCACAGCACAGGATGGACAGATACCCGGAATCTCCTGCTCTAACTGTGCGGTGTTATTTTCCATACTAGGCTTTTCAACAAACATCGGATTACCAGAAACTTGACCACCGGCCAAATCATTCCCGATAACAAAAGAGATTCCCTCCACAGGAAGAGTGGCTTGTAAACCTACGGTGACCGGTCCTGACACCAAATCAGACTTCAAATGGATGACATGAAGTGGAGTTTTAACATAGCCACCAACCCCCTGTAAAAGAACACTAACACCAGTTGCCGTCTTCTCTGACAATGGCAAAATGCCTTCAAGCATCAAAGATTGATGTGCTCCTGTGTCACTCAATACCCTAACAGGTCTCTGGTTCGTTAAGTCTCCATCCAGTGACACAAACCCCTCTGAAATAAAAGGTTTGTAACCCTCTTGAACAAGGTAGTTCTGTGATGCCGTAACTTTGGCATGGGAACCTTCACAAGGCACTGTCCTCCCAGGACGATTTCTCGCATTGGCCAATGCATTCGGTGTTGTACTAGTCTGACTCCACTCCTGATTTTTCCTTTTCAGGGCATAACATTGGGACATCAAATGCCCAGGTTTCTTGCAAAAAGCGCAAGTAGGCCCGGAGGAAAAACTCGTGGTCTGCCTGCTGCTGTCGGCCCCCCCGGAAGATAAGTCTGTCTTGGAACTGTAGTCTTCTGATCCCTAAAAGTCGCGGTATCAGATTTGTCCCCATAGTCATCTCTTGGCCGCCTCCATGAATATTTGTTCTCCGCCCCTGATTTACCATAACTCCCCTGGCTAACTCTAGGCGGGAAGTTAGGTTTGTGGAACCCCATCCTGTGTGTCAAGGCATAGTCATCTGCCACGGTTGCTGCCTCATACAACTCTGGTACTTTCTTTTCCTCCAGATGTACTTTAATGTCCGCATGGACACACTGTTTGAAGTCCTCCACCAAGATCAATTGTCGCAACAGGTTGAAGTCTTTCCCAATCCCCTTCGAGTCACACCACTGATCAAACATGGTTTCCTTCATTCTGGCAACCTCCACATGGGTCTCACTCTCCCTCTTCCTGGCATTCCTGAATTTTTGCCGGTAAGCTTCAGGGACCAATTCATAGGCTTTGAGAATGGTTTTCTTCACTGTCTCATTATCTGCACATTGGTCAATCGGTAAAGCCGAATAGATATCTTGAGCTTTACCCACCAAAACACTTTGCACTAACATAGTCCAGGACCCAACAGGCCATTTTAGAATTTGAGCCACTTTCTCAAAGTGTAAAAAAAACTTGGCTACCTCCTTTTCATTGAAGGGTGGAACCAGCCTCACATGCCTACCAACATCCCAAGTGTTCTGACTAGTTGTCGAACTAGACGGCATGGATACTACTTCTCTCCGTTCTCCCAGTAATTCCAGCTCCTTGAGTTTAAGTTCCTTCTGATACTCCATGTCACGTTCCTTTAACTCCCTTTCGGCTCTCCTTTCCTCTGCTCTTCTTTCTTCTTCAGCTCTCCTTTCCTCTGCTCTTCTCTCCTCGAGTTCTCGTTCTTGTTCTGCTCTCCTTTCCTCGAGTTCCTTTTCAGCTCTCCTTTCCTCTGCTCTTCTTTCTTCTTCAGCTCTCCTTTCCTCTGCTCTTCTCTCCTCGAGTTCTCGTTCCTGTTCTGCTCTTTCCTTTTCTGCTTTTTTTTCCTCTGCTTTTAACCTTTCCTGGCTCCGCAGTTGCATCTCCATTTTCCGGAGCTCCACATTTTCTTTTTCCTCCGGGTAACCAATCCAAGGCTACCTCTTTCCATGTTCCTTGTCCCACCAGAGACTGCATCTCTGCTTTCTTCATATTAACTCGGACCTCCATGTTAAAATATTTGGCCAATATCAAGAGTTCCGATCTTTTTAACGCTTGGAACTGTGCCTCATTAGGGGACGCCGCAAACTTTTCTGCGTCAAACACCATGGTGACTATCAGTTAGCACCTGTTAACCTTCACACAAAAAATGTCAAATTTTTTTTGAAAAATTTGGGAATGTTAGAAAAATTCCAAATTTGGGAATTTTGGGAATGTTAGGGAATTCTATCCCGGACGAATGTCAGGGAATTTAATCCCAGACGAGATTTGGGAATTTTGTCAGCACAGACGAGCCCCCAATTTCTGTTACGTGCTCCTCCCCAAACCGCGGTCATGGTGTACCTCCGAGCTCCGAGAGGAGTCACGGCAGAAAGATGTGTTATTCTGTATGTCAAAGATCAATGGTGAAACCACACCAATTGTTACCAACAAACAAGTATTGTATTAATATCACACAAGAATAACAGTGCAACAATAGTAATCAATTGTACAACCGATATATATTTCCTATGATGGTACCATCAGGTTCGTACAATATAACTCACTGTGCTCCAAGTGAGCGAAAAGAAGAACGTTCCCAATGTCTCTATTCCGGCATCAAGCCAAAGTCGATCTGCTCCAGTAATCGTCAGAACGATGTCTAATCGAGACCAGAATCCCGTTCGGATGACAGTCGCAGTCCCGCTGCCAAAGCTGCGCAAAGGTGCCCTCAAGGCGACTGGGAAATCACACCCTCGGGTGTGGACATTCCACGGCTCCCACTCGGCGAACCGCAGATTTCCCACTCAAAAGCCACGTTACACACACACACCAGATTAACGTCTGAAGGCGGTGACCATGGTTAAAGCGAGGCGAAAAACCTAGAGCGATGCGCAAATCCTGCGCGAGGTAAAAATGGCCGATGGCCCGTTCTCGTGGCGTAACGGCACTCCGATCATTCTCTCCGGAATCAACCGCAAAACCTGTCACGCAGGTTTATCTGTCACAGCGATGACAACTCTGTCGCAGGAATCCCTTTCCCGGGAAACCCAAAGTTCACTCGTGACCCTCGTTCGCCAATCGTTCGCTCCAGACCTCGAAGCAGCTCGGCTTCTTGTCCGACTCACTCGCTCCGCCTTCTCTTCCTCCTCTTCCTCTTCGTCGTCGTCCGGTTCCGGTTTCATTTAAAACATTAACTTTTTTACCTTTTGAAAATAGTAATCTCTATTTCCCTTAAACGACAACAATAATAGTACATGGAATCAAAAATGTTTACAGTGGATGAAAACCACAACAACGGAAGTGACGAATCCGTAACACAGACCAATAAATCGTTGTTGCTAATACACCACACTTGCGTGTTTTGCCTGTAATCGGTTGTAATTCCTCAAACACACAGGGGTCAGGAAATGTGAATCGTACAGCTGAAATGACACTATCAGCCATGACACATGGTGTGCTCCAACGTGGGAGTCAAAGCGAGTACAAACCAACAACACGTCGATGTGATCCGATAGGACAAAACCGATACCGTGGTGAATGAGAACCAAACGTGATGAACTTGGACAATCAACAGGGACTGGAAACAGAGAAACTTCAGGGGTTAATTAAACCAGAGTTAGACATGAATCAGAGGAAATGTTTGAGAAAGTGAAGACGGACATACACAAACAGGGGGAGGAAGAGAGACAAACACAAACAGGGGGAGTGAGAGGGACAAACACAAACAGGGGGAGGAAGAGGGACAAACACAAACAGGGTGAGGGAGAGGAACATACACAAACAGGAGGAGGGAGAGGGTCATACACAAACAGGGGGAGGAAGAGAGATAAACACAAACAGGGGGAGGGAGAGGGTCATACACAAACAGGGGAAGGGAGAGGGTCATGCACAAACAGGGGGAGGAGGAGAGACAAACACAAACAGGGGGAGGGAGAGGGTCATACACAAACAGGGGAAGGGAGAGGGACAAACACAAACAGGGGGAGGAAGAGGGACAAACACAAACAGGGGGAGGGAGAGGGTCATACACAAACAGGGGAAGGGAGAGGGACAAACACAAACAGGGGGAGGGAGAGGGACAAACACAAACAGGGGGAGTGAGAGGAACAAACACAAACAGGGGAAGGAAGAGGGACAAACACAAACAGGGGAAGGAAGAGGGATAAACACAAGCAGGGGGAGGAAGAGGGACAAACACAAACAGGGGAAGGAAGAGGGACAAACACAAACAGGGGGAGGAAGAGGGACAAACACAAACAGGGGGAGGAAGAGGGACAAACACAAACAGGGGGAGGAAGAGGGACAAACACAAACAGGGGGAGGAAGAGGGACAAACACAAACAGGGGGAGGAAGAGGGACAAACACAAACAGGGGAAGGAAGAGGGCCAAACACAAAGAGGGGGGAGGAAGAGGGACAAACACAAACAGGGGAAGGGAGAGAGACAAAAACACAAACAGGGGGAGGGAGGGACACAAACACAGGTTGGTGTTGTCAGTTCTGTGAGTGCAGTGTGCATGTGTGAAGCAGAGTGTGCTGGCAGGTGGGGTGTGAGGGAGAGGGACAGCTATGAATGAGTTTGGTAGATGAGCTCAGACAGACGGGGACGGACAGACGCCATGCTGTGACAGCCGTGGATAGAATGTCCGAATACAGAGCTGCGTGTGTCAATCTCAGGGAGAGCGGATCCGAGACGCGGTGTCTGACAACTCCATTTGCCCATTTCATTATTTGGCCCCCAGGGTCCTTGGGGGCTCCAGGGGGGGGGGGGGGGGGTAAGGCCTCCATTTTTGATGTGCTCATAGCCGTGTATAGTTTGGCTTAATAACTTGAAAGGATTATTTGATGAACACTAATGGTGGGAATGGGATAGCGAAGCAGGACTGAGATAGTTCAAGATCACCATCTGGCATTCCGACGGGTTTACCTGTGAGAGACTGCTTTACTTGGCAGGTGACCGTGTTAAGGCCGCCCAGACTCGGTTACCATGTTAGGGTCACCCAGACTTAATGACCATGTTAGGGTCACCCAGACTCAATGACCATGTTAGGATCACCCAGACTCAATGACCATGTTAGGGTCACCCAGACTCAATGACCATGTTAGGGTCACCCAGACTCAATGACCATGTTAGGGTCACCCAGACTCAATGACCATGTTAGGGTCACCCAGACTCGGTTACCATGTTAGGGTCACCCAGAATCAATGACCATGTTAGGGTCACCCAGACTCGGTTACCATGTTAGGGTCACCCAGACTCAATGACCATGTTAGGGTCACCCAGACTCGGTTACCATGTTAGGGTCACCCAGACTTAATGACCATGTTAGGGTCACCCAGACTCAATGACCATGTTAGGGTCATCCAGACTCAATGACCATGTTAGGGTCACCCAGACTCAATGACCATGTTAGGGTCACCCAGACTCAATGACCATGTTAGGGTCATCCAGACTCAATGACCATGTTAAGGTCACCCAGACTCAATGACCATGATAGGGTCACCCAGACTCAATGACCATGTTAGGGTCATCCAGACTCAATGACCATGTTAGGGTCACCCAGACTCAATGACCATGTTAGGGTCACCCAGACTCAATGACCATGTTAGGGTCACCCAGACTCAATGACCATGTTAGGGTCACCCAGACTCGGTTACCATGTTAGGGTCACCCAGACTCAATGACCATGATAGGGTCACCCAGACTCGGTTACCATGTTAGGGCCACCCAGACTCGGTTACCATGTTAGGGTCACCCAGACTCGGTGACCGTGTTGGGGTCACCCAGACTCGGTGACCATTTACGGAGCCTGTAAGCACAGGTAGATCCTTTCGCCCTCTCTGAGATGTGCTTGACTGGGCAGCGAGAGCCGAAACATCAAGATGTCATCACGGACAGCAGCCGAGTCGGTCCAGGAAAACACTCCGCCATTCGCTTCTTTCTTCGTCACAATTTGTGTCCGCAAGTCGACCGGCACCACGCGGACATGATTAATAGCTTGGAAACGGTTGTAAATATAATAAGGAAACATGTTGCGACCATTATTTAAATGTCAGCTGCGGCGCTGCCTTCTTCGGAGGAACCACCTGGCTGTCGCTGCGTGGGCGATTAATTAAGGGGAGAACCGGGGATCAAATCCCACGCAGTGTTCGCCCAAAGAAGGACGGGCTGACTATGGGCTGCCAGGCAGGACGAAGCCCTGCAACACTAGGTGCAACCACCTTATGGAGGGCTGCCAGGCAGGACGAAGCCCTGCAACACTAGGTGCAACCACCTTATGGAGGGCTGCCAGGCAGGACGAAGCCCTGCAACACTGGGTGCAACCACCTTATGGCGGGCTGCCAGGCAGGACGAAGCCCTGCAACACTGGGTGCAACCACCTTATGGCGGGCTGCCAGGCAGGACGAAGCCCTGCAACACTGGGTGCAACCACCTTATGGAGGGCTGCCAGGCAGGACGAAGCCCTGCAACACTGGGTGCAACCACCTTATGGAGGGCTGCCAGGCAGGACGAAGCCCTGCAACACTGGGTGCAACCACCTTATGGCGGGCTGCCAGGCAGGACGAAGCCCTGCAACACTAGGTGCAACCACCTTATGGAGGGCTGCCAGGCAGGACGAAGTCCTGCAACACTGGGTGCAACCACCTTAGGGCGGGCTGCCAAACAGGACGAAGCTCTGCAACACTGGGTGCAACCACCTTATGGCGGGCTGCCAAGCAGGATGAAGCCCCTACAACACTAGGTGCAACCACCTTATGGCGGGCTGCCAAGCAGGACGAAGCCCCTACAACACTAGATGCAACCACCTTATGGCGGGCTGCCAAACAGGACGAAGCCCTGCAACACTGGGTGCAACCACCTTATGGCGGGCTGCCAAGCAGGACGAAGCCCTGCAACACTAGGTGCAACCACCTCATGGAGGGCTGCCAAACAGGACGAAGCCCCTACAACACTAGGTGCAACCACCTCATGGAGGGCTGCCAAACAGGACGAAGCCCTGCAACACTGGGTGCAACCACCTTATGGCGGGCTGCCAAGCAGGACGAAGCCCTGCAACACGAGGTGCAACCACCTTATGGCGGGCTGCCAAACAGGACGAAGCCCTGCAACACTGGGTGCAACCACCTTATGGCGGGCTGCCAAGCAGGACGAAGCCCTGCAACACTGGGTGCAACCACCTTATGGCGGGCTGCCAAACAGGACGAAGCCCTGCAACACTGGGTGCAACCACCTTATGGCGGGCTGCCAAGCAGGACGAAGCCCTGCAACACTGGGTGCAACCACCTTATGGCGGGCTGCCAGGCAGGACGAAGCCCTGCAACACTGGGTGCAACCACCTTATGGTGGGCTGCCAGGCAGGACGAAGCCCTGCAACACTGGGTGCAACCACCTTATGGCGGGCTGCCAGGCAGGACGAAGCCCTGCAACACTGGGTGCAACCACCTTATGGCGCGCTGCCAGGCAGGACGAAGCCCTGCAACACTGGGTGCAACCACCTTATGGCGGGCTGCCAGGCAGGACGAAGCCCTGCAACACTAGGTGCAACCACATTATGGCGGGCTGCCAAGCAGGACGAAGCCCCGACAACACTGGGTGCAACCACCTTATGGCGGGCTGCCAAACAGGACGAAGCCCTGCAACACTAGGTGCAACCACCTTATGGCGGGCTGCCAAGCAGGATGAAGCCCCTACAACACTAGGTGCAACCACCTTATGGCGGGCTGCCAAGCAGGACGAAGCCCCTACAACACGAGGTGCAACCACCTCATGGAGGGCTGCCAAGCAGGACGAAGCCCCTACAACACTAGGTGCAACCACCTTATGGCGGGCTGCCAAACAGGACGAAGCCCTGCAACACTAGGTGCAACCACCTTATGGAGGGCTGCCAAGCAGGATGAAGCCCTGCAACACGAGGTGCAACCACCTTATGGCGGGCTGCCAAGCAGGATGAAGCCCCTACAACACTAGGTGCAACCACCTCATGGAGGGCTGCCAAGCAGGACGAAGCCCCGACAACACTGGGTGCAACCACCTTATGGCGGGCTGCCAAGCAGGACGAAGCCCCTACAACACTAGGTGCAACCACCTTATGGCGGGCTGCCAAACAGGACGAAGCCCTGCAACACTAGGTGCAACCACCTTATGGCGGGCTGCCAAGCAGGATGAAGCCCCTACAACACTAGGTGCAACCACCTTATGGCGGGCTGCCAAGCAGGATGAAGCCCCTACAACACTAGGTGCAACCACCTTATGGAGGGCTGCCAAACAGGACGAAGCCCTGCAACACTAGGTGCAACCACCTTATGGAGGGCTGCCAAGCAGGATGAAGCCCTGCAACACTAGGTGCAACCACCTTATGGCGGGCTGCCAAGCAGGACGAAGCCCCTACAACACTAGGTGCAACCACCTTATGGCGGGCTGCCAAACAGGACGAAGCCCCTACAACACTAGGTGCAACCACCTTATGGCGGGCTGCCAAGCAGGACGAAGCCCCTACAACACTAGGTGCAACCACCTTATGGCGGGCTGCCAAACAGGACGAAGCCCTGCAACACTAGGTGCAACCACCTTATGGAGGGCTGCCAAGCAGGACGAAGCCCCTACAACACTAGGTGCAACCACCTTATGGCGGGCTGCCAAGCAGGACGAAGCCCCTACAACACCGGGTGCAACCACGTTATGGCGGGCTGCCAAGCAGGACGAAGCCCCTGCAACACTGGGTGCAACCACCTTATGGCTGCACCATACTCATACATGCACTAAATGAGACCATGGACATCGAGATCTTCGGGCACATGTCAAACATCTCAAAGTATAAAACTCAGAGCACCATATAATATCAACAAAATGGTTCAAAATGACAATCTGGGTTTCTTCACAACATAATAAGCCTTTGATGCCCACCTCAGTGGAATAGTCACTCACTAAATTAAAATAATTGGTTAAATTGATTCATTAATTCATACATAAAACATTCATTCATTCAACCCAAAATAATTAGTTTATTAAAATCTCAACCACTCGGCGCTTCATTTTGAGAGGAATCGGCTCATGGTGATGATAAAGAAACATGTGGAACTCAAGGGTCCAGCATCACTTAGGGCAATCTTGATTGAACTACAATGCAGTACTACTTACTACTACTATCACTAGTACCATTACTATTACTGACTGCTACTACTACCACCACTACCACTACTATTACTACTACTAATATAACTGCTACTACTACCACCACTACCACTACTATTACTGCTACTACTACTACCGCTACTAATATAACTGCTACTTCTACTTATATTACTACTACTAACACTACTACTACTATTACTGCTACTACTACCGCTACTATTATAACTGCTACTCCTACTTCTATTATTACTAACACTACTACTACTATTACTGCTACTACTACCGCTACTATTATAACTGCTACTCCTACTTCTATTATTACTAACACTACTACTACTATTACTGCTACTACTACCGCTACTATTATAACTGCTACTCCTACTTCTATTATTACTAACACTACTACTACTATTACTGCTACTACTACCGCTACTATTATAACTGCTACTACTACTTATATTACTACTACTAACACTACTACCACTACTATTACTGCTGCTATTACGACCGCTACTATTATAACTGCTACTACTACTTATATTACTACTACTAACACTACCACCACTACTATTACTGCTACTATTACTACCGCTACTATTACAACTGCTAATACTACTTATATTACTACTACTAACACTACTATCACTACTATTACTGCTACTACTACCACTACTATTATAACTGCTACTACTACTTATATTACTACTACTAACACTACTACTACTATTACTGCTATTACTACCGCTACTATTACAACTGCTACTACTACTTATATTATTACTACTAACACTACTACCACTACTGTTACTGCTACTATTACAACTGCTACTACTACTTATATTACTACTACTAACACTACTACTACTATTACTGCTACTACTACCGCTACTATTATAACTGCTACTACTACCACCACAACCACTACTATTACTGCTACTACTACTACCGCTACTAATATAACTGCTACTTCTACTTATATTACGACTACTAACACTACTACTACTACTGCTACTACTACCGCTACTATTATAACTGCTACTACTACCACCACTACCACGACTATTACTGCTACTACTACCGCTACTATTATAACTGCTACTACTACTTATATTACTACTACTAACACTACTACTACTATTACTGCTACTACTACCGCTACTATTATAACTGCTACTACTACCACCACTTCCACTACTATTACTGCTACTACTACCGCTACTATTATAACTGCTACTACTACCACCACTACTATTACTGCTACTACTACTTCTATTATTACTACTAACACTACTACTACTATTACTGCTACTACTACCGCTACTATTATAACTGCTACTACTACCACCACTACCACTACTGCTACTACTACTACCGCTACTAATATAACTGCTACTTGTACTTATATTACTACTACTAACACTACTACTACTACTACTGCTACTACTACCGCTACTATTATAACTGCTACTACTACCACCACTACCACTACTATTACTGCTACTATTACCGCTACTATTATAACTGCTACTACTACCACCACTACCACTACTATTACTGCTACTACTACTTCTATTATTACTACTAACACTACTACTACTATTACTGCTACTACTACCGCTACTATTATAACTGCTACTACTACCACGACTACCACTACTATTACTGCTACTACTACTACCGCTACTATTATAACTGCTACTACTACCACCACTACCACTACTATTACTGCTACTACTACCGCTACTATTATAACTGCTACTACTACCACCACTACCACTACTATTACTGCTACTACTACTTCTATTATTACTACTAACACTACTACTACTATTACTGCTACTATTATAACTGCTACTACTACCACGACTACCACTACTATTACTGCTACTACTACTACCGCTACTAATATAACTGCTACTTCTACTTATATTACTACTACTAACACTACTACTACTACTACTGCTACTACTACCGCTACTATTATAACTGCTACTACTACCATCACTACCACTATTACTGCTACTACTACCGCTACTATTATAACTGCTACTACTACCACCACTACCACTACTATTACTGCTACTACTACTTCTATTATTACTACTAACACTACTACTACTATTACTGCTACTACTACCGCTACTATTATAACTGCTACTACTACCACGACTACCACTACTATTACTGCTACTACTACTACCGCTACTAATATAACTGCTACTTATACTTATATTACTACTACTAACACTACTACTACTATTACTGCTACTACTACCGCTACTATTATAACTGCTACTACTACCACCACAACCACTACTATTACTGCTACTACTACTACCGCTACTAATATAACTGCTACTTAT
Source organism: Myxine glutinosa (assembly GCF_964187855.1). Taxonomy (NCBI): domain Eukaryota; kingdom Metazoa; phylum Chordata; class Myxini; order Myxiniformes; family Myxinidae; genus Myxine; species Myxine glutinosa. Next base: position 93,824,149 of record NC_136268.1, read on the forward strand.
ACTTATATTACTACTACTAACACTACTACTACTACTACTGCTACTACTACCGCTACTATTATAACTGCTACTACTACCATCACTACCACTATTACTGCTACTACTACCGCTACTATTATAACTGCTACTACTACCACGACTACCACTACTATTACTTCTACTACTACTACTGCTCCCACAACTTCTATTACTATTACTACTACTACTACCACTACTGGCACCACTACTCTTACTACTACTACTCATTGGACTAAGAAGCCAAATAGTTGTGGATGTAAATGCAGCTGAAAGTAGTAGTAGCAAGGATTGGAACCTACTTTTTTGAAAGCAGTCTCAGGAGAATGACCATGTGGTGATTGTATTTGTAAATGAAAACCTCCAGGGAGTGGTACATCTGCGTACCTCGCCTGGACCAGTGCACACGTGGTGTCAATGTACCTGTGATACATGTGGACCCAGTTCACACTGTGGTTGGCTTGTAATGCTACCAGTGTAACTTCAGATGGGCATCTAAATGTTACCTTTGCAAAGACTGCCATCAATATCTATGCAAATCGGGAAAGGTAGATGAAGTATAACGACACTCGGTAGGGAGCATACCTCCTCCAGGCAGAACAGTTTACGTTTTGTATCCCAATGATAGGCCGGATCTGGAATCAGCCCTAAACCAAAATCGAATCAATTCGTCCATGTCACATTCCCAACATGCCCACCAAGTTTCATCCGAATCCGTCCATAACTTTTTAAGATATCGTGCTCACAGACAAAAAACGAACAGACAGGGGTGAAAACATAACCTCCGTCCACCTTGAAGGTAACCATCTATTGTCCCTTTGCCCTCTATCTCAATTGTTTCTCTGTACCAATTTTAAACCAATGTGCTGTTCTTGCCACAACCACCCTCCCAGCAAGACCATGAAATTGGACCTTGCCACAAGACTTCTTCATTCAAAGTCCACGTCTATCATCTAATATTCTAATGTCTACATTCACAATTCACTACAAGATGTTATTTCATTTTGTGCCTTTAATGCAACATTTGGCCAATACTTAAAGCGAGCTAACCCTCCCAGGAAAGGTACTCCCTCGCATGACAATAAGACAATTGTTTTTCAGACTTTTCTCAAATTAAACTTTATAATAGCATTCTGTGTTTCTGGTGTTTAATTTCCAATGGCATCGCGATTGTGCAATTCGTTATGGATTAAATGGGTCATCACTTATTACCTCCGCCACCGAAGGTCGATGGAGGTTATGTTGTCACCCCCGTCTGTCTGTCTGTCTGCCTGTTTGTTTGTCACCGGCCTACAGGTCACAATTCTAAACCGATCGTCACAAAACTTCACCAAGTTGTATAGGTCGTCCCAATTGAGAAGCCTATTGTTTGGGGGTCAAAAGGTCAAAAGGTCAACATAGGCCAAAGGTCACCAACTTTGCCAAATTTCTAAAATCCTCAATTTTCATCCGATTGACTTGAAATTTGAAGAGGACTTGCATATCCGGTCACTGAATTCAACCACCAAGTATATTTGAGGTCAACATAGGACAAAAGGTCAACACAGGCCAAATTTCTAAAATCCTCAATTTTCATCCAATTGACTTGAAATTTGAAGAGGACTTGCATATCCGGTCACTGAATTCAACCACCAAGTATATTTGAGGTCAACATAGGACAAAAGGACAACATAGGCCAAATTTCTAAAATCCTCAATTTTCATCCAATTGACTTGAAATTTGAAGATGACTTGCATATCTGGTCACTGAATTCAACCACAAATTATATTTTAGGTGAACATAGGCCAAAAGGTCAACATAGGCCAAATTTATAAAATCCTCAATTTTCATCCGATTGACTTGAAATTTGAAGATGATTTGCATATCGGGTCACTGAATTCAACCACCAACTATTTTTGAGGTCAACATAGGCCAAAAGGTCAACATAGGACAAGTTTTTAAAATCCTCAATTTTCATCCGATTGACTTGAAAATTGAACAGCATTTGCACATTGAGTCACTAAATAGGGAAACTAACTATTTTTGAGGTCAAAAGGCCAAAGGTCAACTCAAGGTCAACCTTACAAAATCATCATTTTTCATCTGAAAAATCGTCACTTTTCTTCCTGTTGACCCGAGCTTTCATCAAGATTGTCAATTTTAATCTTGATGAAATGGACAATTTGCTGTATCAATGGAATTTTTTTTTCTTGGGGGTGGGTGGGGGATACTTTTGCAAGTATCGTGCTCCGCAAGACGTCTTCTTGTTTGTTTGTTTGTTTGTGGACAAAATATCTGAATAAGTTGTGGATGGATTTGAAAGAAATTTGACAGAGATGTAGCGTATGTGACAAGGACGAAATGATTAGATTTTGGTGAAGATCCGGATTCGGATCTGGCTACGAGAATTTTTAAAGTGCTTCTTCACCATTGGGGGATAGGGCCAAAAACGATAAATAGCAGGATATCTCAAAAAGTTATGTTTGGATTTGGACGAAACGTGGTGGACAGGTTGTGTGTGTGACAAGGAAGAATCGATTCGATTTTGGTGAAGATCTGAATATGGATTCCGATATGAGAATTATTTAATTTTGGACGAAATTTTGATTCTTCACCATTGAGTGACATGGCCAACCAGGTGGAGGTATGCTCTCTACTGAGTGCCGTTGTAGTTTCCAACATTTTTTCATTTTCAAAGTTTACCCTCACTATTGACTAGACCCTTGGGTTGTCGCACAGCACTGTAGCTGTTATACGAGTAATAAGGTCATCCAACATTTTTTGCTCGCTTGCTATTCAAAGGACAACAAAATATTCTAATACACAACCATGCTGCCCTACTCAATACCTTCTGGTATAGATTAGATCAGCTGATGACACAATTAGGTCTGAAGAAGTCCCTGAGCATGTGGACAGCTGCTTATCTGGAAAAGCACATTTTGCTCATCATTTCGTTGAAGCCACACAAGTGCAAAAGGACAAGGCTTTGAATCACATTGTGATGTCCATGGGTGGGCCCCGCTCACAGCCTTTGTCCCTCGAGACAGACCGGTGCCCCCAATAGGCTCCTCCGAGTCGGGATGGAACGGTGAGTGGAACGCGCAATCAATCATCGCGCGTGGATGCGCGGCCCGGGCGAGAGGAGCGGGGCGACGGAGCGAGGAACGCACACGAGACCGAGTAATTAAAGCTCACGGGGTCTCCAGAGGGTGGCGAGCGGCGCGGCGGGACACGATGGCTCAGAACTTGGAAAGGCAAATGCCCTAATCACGTCCACTATTTCTTTGGGTGACGAAAAGCTTGTGCTTTTCGACTAGCGAGCCTTGCACGCCTTCACTTATTGGCAATAAATAATGAAATCCGCAACCCACACTTTCCCAATATAATTTGGTCAAGAAGAAGAAGCCAACAATGTTTATTCGTGACATTAACCCTAAATAAAGTTTCATCAACAAATTAATCGCCAGACCTGTGTAGTGCTTACAACGATGCTGGCAATGGCCTTCTCCCAAAGTTCACCCTCACCATTGACTAGACCCTTGGGTTGTCACACAGCACTGTGGCTGTTATAATAAAGTAATGGAAGATCAAGGTCAAAAGTAACCCTGATTTCCCATTCACAAAGGTGGCACGATGTGCTGTGTACGTATCGATGTGAGACCACAATACTTGTAACGTCACTAAATAGTCGCGACTCTTCTTTCAACCCCTGCTCGTTCGCTGCCAGCATCTCACAGAAAGCATGGCGGGGGCAGAGGGTGCGGGCAGGTCACAGCATGGCTGTGTTACAAAGGGAGCGTACATGACGAAATTCGATGTGAAACACAAAAAAGTGCACTGCAGAGAAATATATATTATAAAAACTCACTTTGGGAAAGAAAGAAAGAAAAATGTCATCCATCTATTAACTCAAATTTGAATTCCCCGAAAGCACTAAGAATTCCACCGATGTTGAAGGGAGGGAAAAGCTTCAGATCCCCTGGTGTTTCCACCGAGTGAAACTGGGACGTACTGGAGAGATAATGAAAGGGAATGGAATTCAGGAAGAACGTAAAAGGCATTAAAGAAAAGCAGAGAGAAAGAGAGAGAGAGAGAAAACGAATTTCCAACCGAGGACTTTCCCCTTATACAGCATTTGTTGGTGAAGTTGGACACAGCAACTTGCTTGAAAGAACCACCCTGCGCAATACCGAAGCAACCACACCGTTTGGATGGCCTATGCTACCCCACTCCACGTAAAACCTGGATCTCTCACTTTCAAACTACTGTGTCGTCGGCCGACTGAAGAATGCATGCTGTGGACACAACTTTGAAGGTGATGACGATGTGAAGGACGTCATGTGATATTTCAACGTTGGAAAACGTGCATTGATCATGATAGGGACTATGTGGAAATAGTTAACGAGGTATTCAACAAAGAGATCTGAATTTACATTCGAATTTACATTAAAGAGAAATTGAGAAGCATTATTTTTGTACTGACACATCAATCTTTCGGTGCGGGGCCTGATGGTGAGGTACCAACACAATGGCCTCCAATTGGAGATACAGTGAGATTTTTTTTTTAAATGTCCATGATCTAAGTGCACACAGGACAGCCGGCTTTACGTTTTCATTCAAAGGACGACATGCTCCGCACTAGACCCTTAGATTAGATCAGCTGATGACACAATTAGGTCTGAAGAAGTCCCTGAGCATGTGGACAGCTGCTTATCTAGAAAAGCACATTTTGCTCATCATTTCGTTGAAGCCACACAAGTGTAAAAGGACAAGGCTTTGAATCACATTGTGATGTCCATGGGTGGGTCCCGCTCACAGCTTTTGTCCCTCGAGACAGACCGGTGCCCCCAATAGGCTCCAATAGGTTGTGAGGTTCAGATTTGATGAAAACCATGGCCAGAAAACCCCAAAGCACTACCAAATTAGGTATCATGCCATCTCTCATCCGACTGTACGAAACCAGCCTTCCATGGTCAAGTCCCATCAAAGTGATAACTGAACAATGGCAAATTGGGGTTAGCTTGGAGATCGGAGGGATTGGGTGCATGGAGGCCGATTAAGTCATACTATTTTGCATATTAATCATTTTTTAATTGAGAGGTCAAGGCTCATGGAAAGTCAAAAGGGACCGACAACAATCGGCCTGAGTAGATATGTGAGCAGAGATTGCAGGGAGTGCAGAGGAAAACAGAAAAACTGATGCTTGAATATCATTCTGGAAAAGAACTGGATTTTGTTATACTAATTATGTTTGTACATTAACCTGGTTTCGGGGAAACTTAAGCTTCTCAAAAGTGTTTGAATGTTTGTGCCGAAAGGTTGGAAAGGGTATTGACAGTTCGCAAGCTGTCAAAGAATGGCAAAAGGTGAAGACAAGAGAATACCCCATGGGGCAAACGCAAACGCCAAAGCATCATGGCCATTTCCCACTCGGGAGTGCGTAGCGCGAAAATTGTAGGAAGAGCAGCACTTTCTCGCAACTTGTGGCCAATTACTGGGACGGCAGCGGTTAGCACAACATTCCCTTTGAGTCGGAGTTTTGTCGGGTTCCCACCCACGGCTCTCCCCCACAGTGGCAGATCAAGCAGGCGCCCTGTGAATTAGCACGGCAGGGCGACCGCTTGGGCAACGGGTGCCGAGAGCGCCGGCTGATGAAAAGGAGCCGGCCCCAATTACTCGGCACCAAGAAGCACGGAGCTCACAATTACCGCCGCCAGCGCCTTTTTATCTGCAGGCATCCGGGCCAAAGCGATGCTGCGCCGGGCTTTTCAAACTCTTGCGCAGTGTCCCGGCAGCATCCTTTGCAAACGTGGATTGCGATGCGGTTTGACGGGTGGCAACCTCCAGAAAGAGACGAAGGTCGTGCCTGCAGTTCAGTTGCTCATTGCTGCCAAGGACACAGATTTGAGACGGAGTGGAGGAGGGGTAGGGTGGACGGAAAAGCAGAGCAGCCATTCAAGTTGCACAGAGAGAAGACCTTCTTCCTGGTTATTGATGGAACAGTAGAGGAGGAAGAAGAGAAGGCATAGAAATAGAGATAGAAAGATTCGTGAAGCGTATGCTTAGAGTTACTTGGCTAAGCTGGTTACTCAATAGGCAATGGAGCATGTACAGGTTATTCAAGTAATTAAGAGCCATGGGACTTTGGATGATTAGTGGAAAACCTTGCTTAACCTTTAAATAAACAAGTAAACAGACTTTTTAACATTCAACATAGCTACCTACAGATACATACAAATTATATACGGTGCTGTCCTCGATTTTAAGTCGAAGAGAAATCCGAAGAGAAAACGTGTCTGAACTGAAGAGTTCACTCGTGCTGGTGAGTAAGCCAGTTGCAGACAAAACCCCCTGGACTGGTTAGTCACCTCGCAGCAAAGTGAAAGTATTTGCAAGCGGTTAAGACAACCACCGAATAAACTCGATATCCAACCGTGCTTTACAAGTTTAAGAGATCGTGCAGTGAACTTGTTTGATAAAATTAAGTTGGCAGGTTTTTAGTTGATACAGAGGTCGAGGCTGGTGTGGGAGAGCTAGAGAGAAGGTTTGAGGATTATAAAACACCGAATAAAGGTTTTAAAAAACCCCCAATAAAGGACGAAAGGGAACATGGGCAGAGGAAACAAACAGACAAAGAAAGATCAGTGACTGGATAAGGCTGCAGACGCAGAAGGGAGGCAAGTCAGACAGGCCTATGTCCTGAATAACTCAAGCATAGAGCACAATAGGTCAGATGAGGGAGGTGATTCCACAGATGAGGGGAAAAGAACAAAAGAGCAGAGGTGAGCATGAAGCTGGGAGTTGTAGGGTGTAACGAGGAATAGGTTACTGGATGAAAGAGAGCAACATAGTGGGTTTGGGAGGGGCAAAGGATAGAGAGGGCAGTCGGGTCGAAACCCAAAAGAAAGGAGAGTGAGCAGCATGAGGCTACAAACCTGTGTGTGCGCTGAGAGTGGGAAGGTCTATGGTTCAGTGTCTTGCCACACATGATGTGCAAAACATATGTCTTTGTTCCTGGTGCAAGGGAAGTTGTAATAGTTCTAGGAAGGATAAATAGTCCAAGAACTGCCAACATTTTCTTGTTTTTTTTTCAATACAGAGACCCTTTACTTCAGTATGCACCTGCTCAATATTTGGCCTTCGGAGTGTCTAATCCAGTAGAAAATACATTTTCAGACATTTCCTTCTGGGCTGGCAGGATACAAACTCAGGTTTTTGTAACGCGCACTTATGGTTAATAACAATTTTCTCTAAAGTTTAAAACTGTACCTTTAACAGCGGTAAATGTTGTTTGTTTAAAGCAGGTAAAATGTTTAACAGCAACCAATGACTTTGCTGCATTTTTGGGGGGAATCCATCAAAATCGACTTTCAATTCTCAACAATTAATGTTCTATGTTTGTAAACTTTTTTTGAAAATGTAAACTTTTTTCTTTTATTTTTTGAGCACTGGCCCCTTGATGGTCCGGGCCCTCGGTCGGTGCCTGCATACCTGGCTGCTCAATCAGCAAGTTTTAGACAGATAGACAGAGACACAGACAAGCATGAACCAATTGCTCAACCCCGCTTGTCTCTTCGCGTACGTGGAAAAATAACAACAACTCAAGGCTACAGATGCAGGAACACATGGTGAGCATGTGTACAGTTCACCATTTCACGTGATTAAAAAAAAAGAAACAGCACATGTGCCATATTCCACCAAACCATGGCCTTGTAAATAAACTATCTATGACTTTGGGGGTACCTCCCAAGCTGATTTTACAGAGAGAGAGACAGAGACAGAGAGACAGAGAGACAGAGAGACAGAGAGAGAGAGAGAGAGAGAGAGAGAGAGAGAGAGAGAAAGAGAAAGAGAAAGAGAAAACACATTTAACATTGAAGTGGCTCTATATAGACTCCGCATGTCAACTATTGCATACGCTACTTCTCGACCGCCCCAAAAATGGCATTCATCTACTCCCACTTCCTCTTTGTCCATATAAGGAGGAGAAGAGGAAAAGAGGATCGGGAGATTCTGGATGTGTGTTTGGTTTTTCTTTTTCACGTATAGAGCAATCCCAAAATCAACGTACGCCACAATAGAACACCAGCACATGACAACCAACTTCTCGATTCCTAGTCAAACCAGCGGTGTTTGAGTGTTCTACATTCAATTAGATGCAGTCTCTATCCTTACAACAGGGGGATATTTGGCCCAATTAAAAAAATGGGACAATCTTGACAGGATTAGTTGAATCTCATCAGTTTCCAGCAGCACGCTTCCATGCCATTTTGTTGGGGGATTACACCGAAAATCCATTTGCCATGTAACGGAGCCATGTGCCCCATTTAGCATCTCTGCTTGCCAGCTACTAAAGCAATTCAAATACAAGTATAAAAAAAGTGCTCCCAAGCAAATGACCCCATTATGGAGGCCTCCCTCACAAATTTGAATGTTGGGTTTTGTTCTTACCAGGCGATTTCTCCTCAACCACCTCGCACGCACACAGCAGCTCGGCATCTATAGATAAAGGCTTCTGCTTCATCCAAAACTTCCCCCCTCCCTTGATAGGAAGCACAGGCTCAATCTCCACCTTGTCACCACAGATCCCTGCGTGCACACACAATTGGAAAACCTCAGCAAGTCAAACTTTAAGTCATATCCAGCACTTAGTTCGATCATCGATGATCTTCTCTATTATTACAATTGACAACGCAAGACGACACTTATACAAGTCAGATTTTAGCAAATAAATACAAATTATAAACAGGTAGACATCCTTTCCTCCAGAAATGGTATTGTCGCAAGAGGAATTATGGCATATGGACCAGATAACCGGGTCACCAGGTAGCAATGAGACTTGAAGAGGCAAACCTTCTAAAACCACGCTGCACATCAAGTGAACCTGTGATTTCAGGTGGAGCATACGAGATGCGACATGAGGTCTGAGCCGCTCGAGCGAGCCCATGTGACGGGTTTCGTACCGCTTGACTGGAGCCAATCACAGTGCCCCAAATGTGGAATTAGCATAAGCAGAAGGAAAGAAAGATCCACATGGTGCGCACGCACACACACACACACACACACACACACACACACACACACACACACACACACACACACACACACACACACATACACACACACACACACACACACACACACCTGACAGCAATCCCACATTACTCCAGAGAAAACAGTGTAGGGTGGAGAAGGTAGGTAGAAAGAGTAGTTTTAGGCCTTTACAACAGAGCACGATCCTTGCCCTGGTAAAACCAACTTTCATGCAATTAAATGACGATAAGTCAAATATTAATTAGAAAAGTACATTTAAATATAAAGAGCAAATGCAGTGTTGGCATGATGCAAGAAAGTTACAACGAAATGAACGCCCAACTATCAGGCAGGAAATGACTAAATTGTAAAGTGTTCCCATCTGGCCCGTTAGTGTTTTCATCTGAACCGCTAGTTCACGATGCAGGTTCACCAGGTTCAAATCGCATGCACATCATATGTGTTTATCCATTGCCTGCTAATGTCCTTGTAATTAATGTAAAAGTGCACTGATGTCTACTAATGTTTTTGTCCTGCACATGTTTTATGTACAAACTCCTGCAAGAGCCTTAGATCAATGTAAAATAATAAATCTTACAGTTTGAACGTTTTAAAACCCACATGCATTTGCAAAACAGCAAGAAGAACAAAGTGCTTAAGATTTCTACAATCAAGGGCAAATAGATGAAAAGCACAGCAATGCAGGTTATAACCCCAATATAATCTCAAAATTGGGGGGGGGGGGGGGGGGGGGGGGGAGAACACAAAGCACCGCAATAGCAAAATATAATTTAACAAAAGGCGAAGGGTAGTAGGTGAGCATGAGAAACTTGGTGTAGAGAAAGGTACAAGTGAGCTGCAAAGACCTATCAGAGCAAAAAGTGAGCAGCGTTCATTTTGAACCAGGGATGGAGCAATTCGTCAGGGCATGGCCTTTTTTCTAATGCGGCGATCCATCGAGGCACGTCTGATATTCATAGCCTTGCTCGAGTTCAGGGAACCGACGGGAATGAGCTTCATGTTTGATGTCTGCCAAGATGGGCTTGCACAACAACTACGATTAGTCTATCAACATGTGTGAAATATCACAGATCGGCTGGGAAAGTGGGATGTTTTTAACAGTTGAGATTAGGCAAAGGTAAAATGAACTTAAATAGAAAAAAACAAAAAGGAAACCCTGCGTACATGTGCTTATACTCAGCAGGTTCATCATTTATTGAGATTTACAAGTCAGAGAGTTACAACTGCCGTTTCAATCCCAATATAATTAACTAGCCGGGACCCACAGAACATCCGCGCAATGTATTATGTGACATTGAGTCCTCAACTCCCCCACCCCTCGCAATCCTCAAGTCATTAACCCTCCTTCCAAAACCTCAAGTCCTCACCCTCCTCCTCCCAACCCTAAAGCGTAGATCCTCTCCCACCCCCCCCCCCCCCCCTCCCACGTCCCCACTCCAGGCTTTCAACCCCCCTTCCCAAACCCCAAGTCATGAAGCCCCCCACCCCCAAGAAAATCCTCACCCCAAAAGCCTCAAACTCCCCTCCCAACTTTGTACCATCTTTGCTCCCCCAACCCCAAGTCCTCTCTTTCCCAATGTCAAGGCATCCACTTCTCAACCCAACCTCAAGGCACCAATCCCCTCCATTTCAAGCCTTCAAACCCACTCCCACACCCCTCCCCCCCCCCCCCCCCGACTGAAAGTCTCAACCTCCTCCCTCCCCTACTCTATTCTATCCCCCCCCCCCCCACCCCCTCCCTTCCCAACCCCCCAATCCTGTCATCCCCTTCTCAATCTCTTCCCGCTCATAAAAGCAAACAGACATTCCCACATCATACCAATGGAATATTTAACGCTTTCCCCTCCCCTATCATGCTATCACCGACTTCATAGAAACCTTCACAGATCAAAACAGCTTCCACATGTCGTGACCCGTCATGGTTACCTGTCCAACTCACAATCCCGCAAGATATGTACCCTGCTTGAGAGAATGCCACATAGTTATTTGGGCAGTGTATAGACAACAGACCACTGTCTTGATCAATGAGGCCTATCTTCTCAAGGTATGTGACACCCATCGGCTCAAAGTCCTTTTATTAACTGTCTCTTTGATCGTTTTACAATGAAGGGGAAACTTATAGGTAGGGCAATAGCGATTGTGAATATGACAGCCCCAAATACGTCTTTCGCTTTGCAGAGCAGTAAGCACCAACATGGCGGCCGTATGATTTCTCAGGTTGAAATTGTGGGTGGAGTCAGGCGAACTGTCAAACTGATGGGTGGAACGGAATATTACACACAGACAGACGAACAAGCATAATATTACATATAGATTGAATTAAAGAAGGCAAAAAAGTGATTCAAATGATACAATATGTGGGAGTATGAGGAAGGGGTACACCAATATCACATTAAAAAAGACTATTCAGAAAAGACTCAGAAAGAAAAGAAACCACAAATTAATAAATATAAACAAACACATACAAACAAATACAAATAAGCAATCAAGAATGAATGAATGAATACAAACAATTACAAATAAATAATAAATCAAACAAACATAAAAACACTAAAAATTACAAATAATAAAAAGAAAAGAAAAAACAAATAAACAATCAATCAAACAAATAAATGAAATAATTATGAATAAAGACATACAAATAAGCAATCAAGCAGATAAATAAATACAAACAATTACAAATAAATAATAAATCAAACAAACATAAAAACACTAAAAATTACAAATAATAAAAAGAAAAGAAAAAAGAAAAAAAATTACAAATAAACAATCAAACAAACAAATAAATGAAATAATTATGAATAAACAGACAAATACAAACAAACAAATACATACAAATAAATAAATACAAATGAACAAACAATTTATAAACAAACCTCATGAATCAATCAAAAACTGAACTTGTAAATGATCCGGTAAAATTAACTCAGGAATGAATTAAAAGATTAAAAGAAAAACTGAACTCACACTAAACTGTAAAGTAAAAAATAAACTCGTAATTCAATAAATAAATAAATAAGCAAGACATTTAATCATACCCTAATTTGAGAAGTATTTGTTTGTGTGTTTATTACCCCATGCACACGAAATGGAAAGCGGGATTAAGCAATTGGTTCGCTTTGTCTGTCTGTCTATCTGTCTGTCCACAAAGATTCATTCATGATAAAGGAACAATTAATCCGTCCATACAGAAACTGTTTGCTAGTAAATCAAATTAAAGAAACTTGTAGATAAACGTAGTCGTGGGTCCGAGGAGGGAATGCTCTGGTGGTTGAAGGAGGGGGTGGGGGACATTGAGCAGTGAGGGTAGGGTGAAGGCATTCTCACCAAGCTGCACTTCCGTATTGAATCTGAGACGATGAATACAGCTGATGTTGTACGCCTTATGTTGGGGACTGTGCACAGCTCCGAGAGTTGACAGCATGACTGTGTCGGAGCCCTCCACCCTTTGGGAACCTGCATCTGACAAAATGTCCAAAACTCAGCAACTGTGCAGCACATGAAAACCATACAAATGATGATAGAACCAAATCTAAAACTCGCTAATGGAACCATGGAACCAAATCCCTTGTGGAACCAAATTTAAAACTTTGATGCAATGGAAACAGCACAAATACACCGAGCTGTGATTTACCTGCAATGAGGTAAAAGTTCAATCTAGTTGGTGAAACATTTACCACTCTACCAATATAAATTGGAAACCAGTAACCCTGTGTATCAGCCAAGCTTCTCGACCTACAGTGCATTCAGAAAGTATTCAGACCCCTTCACATTTTTCACATTTTGTTATGTTGCAGCCTTATGCTGAAATCGTTTAAATTCATTTTTTCCCTCATCAATCTACACTCATCTTATGCCCCCTTATGCAATATCTTATGCAATACCCCATAATGACAAAGAGAAAACCGGATTTTAGAAAGTTTTGCAGATTTATTAAAAAGAAAAAACTGAAATATCACATTGACATAAGTATTCACACCCTTTGCTATGACACTTGAAATTTAGCTCAGGTGCCTCCCATTTCTCGTGATCATCTTTGAGATGTTTCTACACCTTGATTGGAGTCCACCTGTGGTAAATTCAATTGATTGGACATGATTTGGAAAGGCACACACCTGTCTATATAAGGTCTCACAGCTGATGATGCACATCAGAGCAAAAACCAAGCCATGAGGTCGAAGGAACTGCCTGCAGAGCTCAGAGACAGGATTGTGTCGAGGCACAGATCTGGGGAAGCCTACAAAAAAAATTTCATTGCATGGAATGTGTCTTTCACTGAGGAGAGGCTTCCGTCTGGCCACTCTGCCAAAAAGCCCAGATCGGTGGAGTGTTGCAGTGGTGGTTGTCCTTCTGGAAGTTTCTCCCATCTCCACGCAGGATCTATGGAGCTCAGCCAGAGTGACCCTCGTGTTTTGGTCACCTCTCTTACCAAGGCCCTTCTCCCCCGGTTGCTCAGTTTGGCCGCGCGGCCAGCTCTAGGAAGAGTCCTGGTTGTTCAAAACTTCTTCCATTTATGAATTATGGAGGCCACTGTGCTCTTGGGAACCTTCAATGCAGCAGAATTTTTTTTGTAGGCTTCCCCAGATCTGTGCCTCGACACAATCCTGTCTCTGAGCTCTGCGGGCAGTTCCTTCGACCTCATGGCTTGGTTTTTGCTCTGATATGCATTGTCAGCTATGAGACCTTATATAGACAGGTGTGCCTTTCCAAATCATGTCCAATCAATTGAATTTACCACAGGTGAACTCCAATCAAGGTGTAGAAACATCTCAAAGATGATCAAGAGACATGGGAGGCACCTGAGCTAAATTTCAAGTGTCATAGCAAAGGGTCTGAATACTTATGTCAATGTGATATTTCAGTTTTTTATTGGCGCTGAGGAAGCGCCTCTAGCGAATGACTTCCAGCCAGTGTAACGCTAATTCCTGTCACAGGAATTCTGAGATCATATAAGTGGGCGTGGCAGTTCCTGATTGGTTCGTGTTGGGGAACCCCTTCTCACTGCCGACGTGACGTAAATTCGCGCACGTGCACTGGTGAAGCGTGAGATTCGGCCCAAGGTTCTTATTATTATTAGCGCTGAGGAAGCGCCTCTAGCGAATGACTTCCAGCCAGTGTAACGCGAATTCCTGTCACAGGAATTCTGAGATCATATGTGTGACGTGGCAGTTCCTGATTGGTTCGTGTTGGGGAACGCCTTCTCGCTGCCGACGTGACGTAAATTCGCGCACGCGCACTGGTGAAGCTTACTCGATCTTACTCGATCCCATATTACATGTACTTTCATTGCATACAAATTATACTTCCTCCTAGAAATTCCATGCCCGAACCTCAGCGCAATCCAAGAGGATTCACTTGTTTTTACTAAATTTGCAAAACTTTCTAAAATCCTGTTTTCTCTTTGTCATTATGGGGTATCGAGTGTAGATTGATGAGGGAAAAATGAATTTAAACGATTTCAGCATAAGGCTGCAACATGACAAAATGTGAAAAAAGTGAACGGGTCTGAATACTTTCTGAATGCATTGTATGCTACACACATTATTCTGTACACCTGCACCCACAGAGATTGTGGGGCACTCAAATGTGTGCAATATTGATTCCTGTGAGATGAGCTTTAAAAGCATTTCTTGATCTTCCACATTCAGTTTTTTTCGAAGTGCTATTACAGCGATATATCTCCGGATGTGACATGTGATGTGCCAATTCTTCTTTCCTCATTCAAATGAGACATCATTATCCTTTCCTCATTTAAACGGCAGTGAAGGTGGACGGAGGTTATGTTTTCATTACCTCCACCACCTAAGGTGGATGGTGGTTGTGTTTTCACCCCTGTTTGTCTGTTCGGCTGTGATCAGGATATCCCAAATGGTTATGGAAGGATCCGGACGAAACTTGGTGGACAGATTGGGTGTGTGACAAAGACGAATCGATTCAATCTTGGTGAAGCTCAGGATCCAGATACTAGAATGTTTTAAGTGATTCTTCACCATTGACAAAAGGTAGTGCCAACAACTATATACAGCATAGCACGATATATCAAAAAGTTGGGGACGGATTCAGACAAAACAGTGGACACGTTGGGGGCGTGACAAGAACGAATTGCTTCAATTTTGGTGAAGATCCAGATTTGTATCTCGATACAACAATGTTTTAATTTTCTAAGTGATTCTTTGCTATTGCGAGATAGGGTTCAAACCAATATAGAACATATCTCAAAAGGTTAGGGACAGATTCGGACGAAACTTGGTGGATGGATAGGTGTCAAGAACAAACTGATTAGAATTCAGTTAAGATGTGAATGCAGATCTGAGTGCAGTACAAAACGTAAACTGTTCAGCCTGGCGGAGGTATACATTCCACTGAGTGCCGTTATAGTTTCGTATGTTTTGGCTTGAACCCGCTTCATTCCACAACTTTTTTTTTTTCTTTTTTTTTGTATACTGAATCGAGGCTCGTGAAAGAGCTAACATTTACTTCACAAACAAATCAACCAGACAAACAAAATATATAAAAAGAGGGAACGGAAAACAAGATGGGGAGAGAAGGGGAAGCACACAAACACAACATTTGAGAGCAGGGAGATGTGTGGAAGGGAGAGGGCTTGGGGGGCGGAGGCATGGGAAGGGGTGGGGGGGGGGAGGAAGTATAAAGGGAGAAGTATAAAGTATACACCAAGGACTTCCAGGACAGAAGTTGGTATTTCAAAAAAGTGGAATTGGGGTGAAATTAGCGGGGGTAGAAAAGATCAAGGTTTTGGATGGGGGAAGATAAGAGATGGTGGTGAACAGCTGTTTTAAAGACCTGGAGGGTGGAGTGGGATTGAAGAGAGTAAGGGAGTTTGTTCCAGAGGCGGGAGAAAAGAGGAATGAAGGAGTGAAGGTGAGCAGAGAGTCTTGATTTTGGCAGTTTGACCATAAGAGGGTTGCAGGCAGATCTTGTGCGACCTGTAGGAATATTTGCGGGACAGAGCCCAGAGAGAGCTGGGGGGCAAGGCCAGAGAGGAGTCGGTAGAAGACGGAAAGACCACCAACCTGCCTGCGGTGAGTGAGTGAGAGGCCCTTGGAGTTAGCTTCATCGCGGGAGATTCCAATGATTCTGAATGCTTTGGTTTCAACAGCGTGAAGACGAGCTAGGTGTGAGGCAGGAGCACCAGCCCAGAGGGGAGAGCAGTATTCCATTGAGCTGCGGATGAAAGCCTTGTATGTGGTGAGGAGCTCAGGTGTGCCAAGTGTTATGTGGTCCTCCCGGTAACTACCTGGTCTTGGTGACCCCCGGACCGTGGGAGGGACCCCGCCAGAAAGATATATGATTTATACGCTTTCGTAACGCAATCAATATGAAAGACACAATAATTCAAGTCAATAAGAAACCCCCACACCAAGGATCCGGATTAATGGATAATATATTCCCAATCAATCAACCACACTCAACAATCAATCAACAATATTACTCAGATGGCCATCTCATATATTTCACCCCTTTCCCCACTCACGACCCCTCAATAGTCACTGTCCCTCACAATGTCTCTGGGCCCCTCCAGACCAGGGTGAAGGTCGACTTCTCCGCACACGGGCGGTTGAACGGACCCCTGGCTGACGTGCTCCAAACGTGCACGTCACGTATCGGGAACAGCTGCTGCAGCGCACACCTCCTTGCAAAGCAAAGCGGGCAAAGCAAAGCGCGACTCACACAGCGCGCGAGGCCCAAGGTGCGACCCGTACGCGTCCTTGTAGACGTTGAGGCGAACTGTGCCGGACGCTTGGTTCCGTGCACGAACCCACGGCAACTTGACGCGTAACCGGTAATTACCCCGCGCAGGTAACTCCTCTCGCTAGGCGGGCTTTCAAACGCAGCGTTCCCCACGCTGCTCAATATCGACACCGCTCGCGTCGGAGCTGGGCGATGAACAGAAGATGGCCGCCTTCTCCAGGACCTCGTGTCTCTCCTCCTTCTTCCGGTTTACTATCCCGCTTCCGGTCTCCTGTTATCCGGAGCCTCTCTAACCATTTAACCACAACAACCTTTAGTAGAATAAACATTAATAAGCAATGACATGAATAGTAATTCACCTAAATCCGGGATCCGTAACACTCCCCCCCTTCAAGAAAGAAAGTTTGAACCCCGCGAAAACCTTCTGGGCCGGCGAACTTTGATAAACAAACCCGATACCCCAAATCATCAGTTCCCCCCGGGCACAAGTATCGCATCTCAAAAATAAAGCAACAAACTTTCACCAAAACCCCCCAGAGATTCCAAGGTAATTCCCTCTAGACCAAGCGTCAACAACTTCTAGTTGCTCTTTGATGGAGGCCCAGCTGAGTACTCACTACATGGACGCCTTAAGGAATGTGGGGTTCACGGTTAGTCCGGGGAGGAAAGTTCATTACATGGACGCCTTTAAGAACGTGGAGTTCACGGTTAGTCCGTGCAGGAACGTTCCCTACCGGGACGCCTTTTAAGAACGTGGCGTTCACGGTTAGCCCGTGTAGGAGCCCAGGCTCGGCGGCTCCGCCGTATATAGAGTGCTTCAACTTCTCCGGACTCCTAACAGTTAAGGTGGGACCCCTTGTCCCAGCAGTCACCTGACTGGCGGTCTCCTTCTCGGCCAGTCCTCTGTCAATCATTCTTTCGGGAGATGCCGTAACTCTGGGAGCCTCCATAGTAATATCGGCTGCTGCCAACACCAAAACTACCGCCAAGTGGTCCTCTTCTGTAGACCTCTCGACGCCTACGAAATGCCTTCCCTACTGTTATGGTCCGACCCTCCAAATCCTTACCATTCCAATTCTTCTCTGCCTCCCTGGCGTCTTTTGTGCTTGCAAACGTGACAAAGCCGAACCCTCTTGACCGTTGCGTTTCCCTGTCTTTTACCACCCGCACTTCCACCAGCGGCCCATATCTGTTGAAGACAGAGGTCAGAACTTCTTCCTCTGTGTTGAAGTTCAGTCCCCCTACAAATAACTTGGCACTTTTGTCGCCATCCCGAGCTGGGGTGGTGTTATTTCCCCTGCGGTGCTCTTTACCCACCCTCGGGTTACCATAAATTTGCCCCCCGGCCAAATCATTCCTGATAATCACACATACTCCCTCTACAGGAAGCATGGCTTGTAAACCGACGGTGACCGGTCCTGACACCAAATCGGATTCCAAATGGATAACATGAAGTGGGGCACTAACACAGCCACCGATCCCTTGTAACCGAACCCTATCACCAGTTGCGGTACTCTTTGACAATGGCAAAATGCCTTCCAGCATTAAGGATTGATGGGCTCCTGTGTCCCTCAATACCCTAACAGGTCTTGGGTTAGTCAAGTCTCCCTCGAGTGAGACCAACCCCTCATAAATAAATGGTTGGTAACTCTTCTGTGGGCAATTTCTTACGCTTGCCATCGCATTCGGAGTTGTAATAGTCGGACTCCGCTCTGGGTTTTCCCTTTTCATGAGGTAACAACTGGACATCAAGTGTCCAGGTTTCTTGCAAAAAGCGCAAGTAGGTCCGGAGGAAAAACTTGTGGTCTGCCTCGGGCCCCCCGAAAAATAAGTTTGTCCTGGGCCCGTCGCCCTCTGATTTCGAACAGTTCGGGTATCAGCGTTGTCCCCATAATCATCTCGAGGCCGCCGCCATGTATTGTCGTTCTCCGCACCTGCTGTTCCACCACTCCCCTGCGGAAATCTAGGCGAGGAGTTAGGGTCGTGGACCCTTATCCGGTGTGTTAAGGCATAATCATCTGCCATGGTGGCTGCGTCCCACAACTTCGGTACTTTCTTTTCCTGCAGGTACACTTTGATGTCCTCGTGGACACACTGTTGAAATTCCTCCACCAGGATCAAGTCACGCAATGCTTCGAAGTCGTTCCCGACTCCTTTTGACTCACACCACCGATCAAACATGTTTTCTTTCACTCTGGCAAACTCCACATGGGTCTCACTCTCCCTCTTCCTGGCATTCCTGAATTTTTGCCGGTAAGCTTCAGGAACCAACTCATAGGCTTTGAGGATGTGCTTCTTCAATACCTCATAATCTGCACATTGGTCCATTGGTAGCGCCGAATAAATCTCTTGAGCTTTACCCACCAGCACACTTTGCACTAGTATGGTCCAGGCCTCCTCCGGCCAGTTTAACTGTCGAGCCACTTTCTCAAAGTGTGGAAAAAATTGAGTGACCTCCTTTTCACTGAAGGGTGGAACCAGCCTCACATGTCTGCCCACATTCCAGGTGTTCTGGCTAGGTGTCGGCCCAGTCAGCAAGGGTGGTACCTCTCCCCGTTCTCTCATTAAATCCAGCTCCTTGAATTTAATTTCTTGCTGAAGCGCCAGATCACGTTCCTTCAACTCCCTTTCGGCTTTTCTCTCCTCTGCTTCGAGTTCCCTGGCAGCTCTCCTCTCCTCTGCTTTTCTCCCTTCTAACCTTTCCTGGAGTTCTCGTTCCACTCGCCTTTCCTCTGCTTGTTTCTCTTCTCTCCTCTCTTCTGCTTTCCTTTCCTCTTCTGCTCTTTCCTTTTCTGCTTTCCTTTCTTCTGTTTTCATCCTTTCTAACCTTTCCTGGAGTTCTCGTTCCACTCTCCTTTCCTCTGCTTGTTTCTCTTCTCTCCTCTCTTCTGCTTTCCTTTCCTCTTCTGCTCTTTCCTTTTCTGCTTTCCTTTCTTCTTCTTTGATCCGTTCCTGGCTCCGTAATTGCAACTCCAGTTTCCGGATCTCAACGTCTTCTGGTTCTTCGGGTAGCCACTGCCAGGCTAACTCGTCCCATGTTCCTAATCCCACCATAGATTGTATCACCGTGGTCTGCAACTCTGCCTTCCTCAAATTAGTTCGGACCTCCAAGTTAAAATGTTTGGCCAATTTCAAGAGGTCCGCTTTTAGTAACGCTCGGAACTGTGCCTCACTAGGTGTTACCGCAAAGTTCTGTGCAACAAACGCCATGGTGACTATCGTTAACACCTGTTAACCTTCACCCAAGACTTTACCACAATTTCTCAAAAATTTACCAATTAATAATTAATTAATTAATTTTAATTACTAAAAATTATTATTTTATTATGTTATACAATTTTAGATCCCGGAATTCAATTGGACGAGCCCCAAATTCTGTTATGTGGTCCTCCCGGTAACTACCTGGTCTTGGTGACCCCCGGACCGTGGGAGGGACCCCGCCAGAAAGATATATGATTTATACGCTTTCGTAACGCAATCAATATGAAAGACACAATAATTCAAGTCAATAAGAAACCCCCACACCAAGGATCCGGATTAATGGATAATATATTCCCAATCAATCAACCACACTCAACAATCAATCAACAATATTACTCAGATGGCCATCTCATATATTTCCCCCCTTTCCCCACTCACGACCCCTCAATAGTCACTGTCCCTCACAATGTCTCTGGGCCCCTCCAGACCAGGGTGAAGGTCGACTTCTCCGCACACGGGCGGTTGAACGGACCCCTGGCTGACGTGCTCCAAACGTGCACGTCACGTACCGGGAACAGCTGCTGCAGCGCACACCTCCTTGCAAAGCAAAGCGGGCAAAGCAAAGCGCGACTCGCACAGCGCGCGAGGCCCAAGGAGCGACCCGTACGCGTCCTTGTAGACGTTGAGGCGAACTGTGCCGGACGCTTGGTTCCGTGCACGAACCCATGGCAACTTGACGCGTAACCGGTAATTACCCCGCGCAGGTAACTCCTCTCGCCAGGCGGGCTTTCAAACGCAGCGTTCCCCACGCTGCTCAATATCGACACCGCTCGCGTCGGAGCTGAGCGATGAACAGAAGATGGCCGCCTTCTCCAGGACCTTGTGTCTCTCCTCCTTCTTCCGGTTTACTATCCCGCTTCCGGTCTCCTGTTATCCGGAGCCCCTCTAACCATTTAACCACAACAACCTTTAGTAGAATAAACATTAATAAGCAATGACATGAATAGTAATTCACCTAAATCCGGGATCCGTAACACAAGGAAGGACTTCGCACGACGGAGGATGCCCAGTCGGCGACTGGCTTTGGAGGCCAGATTTGAAATGTGGTTTTCCCAGGAAAGATCATGGCAGATAGTGAGACCCAAAAGCTTGAGTGACAGAACTTCTTGGAGAGGATTATTCAGAAAGTGGATGGGAGGGTTGTCCAGTCGGTCTTTTCGGAGAGACATCGTAAGAGTGTGAGATTTGTCAGGATTGAAAGACATGTTCCACTTGTTTGCCCAGTCTGTGATTTTGTCCAGGTCTGCAGAGAGTGAGGAGGCTGCAGACTGCCGATCTGAGGGATGAAGAATGGAGCGACAGAGAGTAGAGTCATCAGCAAAGAGATACAGAGGATTTTCAAGAGAGTCAGAGAGATCATTGATGAAGACCAGAAAAAGCACAGGGCCCAGAACACTGCCTTGTGGAACTCCAGCCTGAACAGGAAGAGGAGATGAGAGAAACCCATTCAGGGCCACACGTTGACTACAACTAGAGAGGAAGTCCGCCAGCCATGCGTGGAGATTTCCATGGATACCAAAAGAGGAGAGTTTGGTGAGCAGAGCGGGGTGCCAGACCCTATCGAAGGCACGTGATATGTCAAGGGAGACTGCTCTAATTTCCTGTTTGGCATTGAGGACCTCCATCCATTGTTGAGAAAGCAGAAGCAGCATGTCCAGAGTAGATGGACACTTCCAGGTCTGAAACCAAATTGATGATCAGAGATCAAGCCATTGGAGAAGAGGAAAGATTTCATATCTGAAGCAATGATGGATTCCATGACTTTGCTGATAATTGGGAGAAGGCTGATTGGTCTGTAGTTGCTGGGATATGTTTTTGCACCTTTTTTGTGCAAAGCGGTGATGTTGGCAGATTTCCAAGCAGATGGAAGATGACCTTGAGCAAAAGAGAGGGTGAAGAGAACAGAGAGAGGGAGTGAAAGAGCGGAAGAACAGGATTTTAGGACCCGTGGGCTGATGCCGTCAGGTCCAGTTGCAGAATCCGAGTCGAGGGTTGACAGAAACTTTTCCACCTTGTCAGGAGG
Source organism: Myxine glutinosa (assembly GCF_964187855.1). Classification (NCBI taxonomy): domain Eukaryota; kingdom Metazoa; phylum Chordata; class Myxini; order Myxiniformes; family Myxinidae; genus Myxine; species Myxine glutinosa. The sequence continues at coordinate 93,846,194 of NC_136268.1, forward strand.
AAAGGACACAGAGTCCAGGAGCAGCTGGGTACGACTGGGTATGGTGGGTACAGACAGGGATGGGTTTGGGACACAAGATTTAGAGGCAAACACAGAGTTGAGGCATTCAGCTTTTTCACGTGCGGAGTCAGCCGTGTGGCCATTTGAGGTGAGGGAGGGGATGGAGGGGGAACAAACACCAGAAACAGATTTGACCAGACGCCACCAGGATTTGGAAGGGGGAGACAGATAAGAGAGTTCGGTCCTGAGAACGGAGAGATATTGTTTCCTGGCTCTCCTGAGGGTGGACACACACTTGTTTCGGGCTTTGTGAAAGGAAATGAGATTTCCTTCCGTTGGATTTGCTTTCCAGGAGACGAAAGCAAGTTGTTTCTGGGCAATAGCCTCACCACAAGATTCCGTGTACCATGGACGGGAGGAAGGGTATGACAACAGAAGACGAGATGGGATAAATCTGTGCATGAGAGAGCAGTTTGCTTTTGAAGAATTCCCAGGAAGAATTTATGTCAGAGGCAGTAGAGATGGGAGACCAGTCCAGATGATTGATGGCTGCTTGAAGACTGTGCCAGTTGGCCTGAGTGAAATGCCAGACTCGGCGACGCTGAGGAGGCTCTCTGAGAATGGTCAGAGAGATGTCCACTTTAACAAGCACATGATCAGAAGAGCCGATTGGAGCAGAAGAAGAGCAGCAGACATTTTCAGGGAAGTTAGTCATAACCAAGTCCAGAAGAGAAGATGCTCCATTGACTGAGATCCGGGTCGGGAAATTGACAGATTGTGTCAGTCCCAGTGAGTCACAGAAGTCCTTTGCTGAAGAGCCATGGCTGGTGAGAGAGGTACCCACACCCAGCCAACTGGCATGGTGACAGTTGAAATCACCACATATGAGGAAGAGAGAGTTGGGATGGGTAGATAGAAGTTGGTCCATATTCTCAGACAGCGAGATGTAGATGGAGTCATCACTGTTTGGTGGACGGTACAACACACATATGAACAAAAGGTGAAAGCGAAGGGGAAGCCGTAGCCAAAGGTATTCCTGGGGGTGAGGTGGAGAGGGCAGTGCAGGGCGAGTGAGGAAGAGAGTTTTTTATAAAGATAGCAACCCCACCTCCAGGACGAGGCTCAAGTCTATCATACCGGAGGAGGGAGTAACCTGGGAGAGATACCAAGGAATCAGAGACATCATGAAGGAGGAAAGTTTCTGTTAAGCAGATCACGTCTGGTTTGTCAGAAGCAACCTGTATGGAGAGATCAGACAAGTTTGAGTGAAGGCCCCGGATGTTTGAGGTCCATACTGTTAAGGAAGAGGAAGGGGGAGCATCGGATACAGAACAGGGGGGGGGGGGGGAGCGGTAGGGTAAGATGTGGAAGAGGAGGAAGAGGTAGGGAGAGCTGTGGAAGGTGTGTCGGAGATTACAGAATAGCTTGGAGAAAGGGAAGAATGGGGCGGACAAAAGGTTTGATGGTGATTGGGAGAGGCACAGTGAGGTGTTATTTGACGAGGGGGAAGAGCGAGGCAGAAGGTTGAGGGAGATGATGGTGAAAGTTGGAAGGGGGAAGAAGCGGGGAGGACGCTTTGAGGAGGAGGGGTGAGAGGGGAGTCTAGGAGGGGAGGAGCGAGGGAGAGTCTCGGAGGGGAGGGGTGTGGGGGGAGATTTGAAAGGAATGGGTGATTGGGAAGATTTGGAGGGGAGGGCATGGGGGAAGATTTGAAAGAGATGGGTGATGGGGATGATTTGGAGGGGAGGGGCAAGGGGGTAGATTTAGAGGGGAGGGGTGATGGGAAATGGGATTTTGGGGTGATGGGATTTTGAAAAGTGTACGATTAATGGGAAACGAACATTTATTGCAAAATGAGTTTCTTGAGACATTCGAGTCAAAAATACGTTTGAGGACGCTGGAGGGAGGATGGAGTGCTGGAGAGTTTAGGGTATGAATGAAAGATGCACTATAAGAGATGGAATTTTTTTTTGGAATGAATAGATTTGGTGAGCAAGTCGAAAGCATCCTTTTATAGAAGAAGAAGAAAAAGGTGTTGTGGAATATGACAGAGTACAGGTCTTCAGGGGACAGATGAGACATTTTTTAACAACGTGATCACGTGATCCCAAACAACGTGGTCGAAGAACGAACGAACAAATAAGAACGAATAAACGAATAAGAACAGAAGGAAATGTTTTTTTTTTTGAGATTTTAAAACAAGGAAGTATGGGGTGAAAAGACCGTGAAAAACAGAGACCGGAAAGTAATTGCAGCGCGATCGGAGAACCGCTGAGACAAAAACAAAGCCTCAAGCCAAGGTCGGACACGGTAGCCTAGTACTACACTTAGGCCTCAGAATACGCGATACAAAAGACCGACGATTCTGTACACAGGTATGAAAAGCCAACACCAAGAATACTATTAAAGACACCCCAATAGGTACATACACCGAGAGAAAGATACAGTTTCGACAAAAACACAATTGTGAAAAGTTACTTAACTTCGAAAGCGAGCGCGTATGGACAGTTTTGAAGAGACGAGACCTCCAATCCTGCCTGTGATGCTGTGATGTGAACTAACTGCTGTGATGCTGTTCTATATCAACAAACATTTCCTTTTCCGGTCTTCTCCTTCCCACTCCTCGATTATGGAAATTTAAAATGTATTTTTATGCTTAAATTTGGCCTTCCTCATCACCTTGAGCAAGCACTGAATCAATGCGCGATGGAATGCCTTATCAATGGTTTCATAAGTTGGACAAATCACTGTCAGCATTTCGTTTATGATATCAATCCTGCTCTGTGCAGCAAAACTAAGTGTTTCTGTGTGTTTCGCAAGATTTTAAATCCCAATTCAGTTCTTACAAACCTCATCATGGTGGATGCAATACCCTCAAAAAGATCTTAATTTGTTTCAGAATTCTCTTGATTGGCCATTCCTGGGAAGCTGTCTGTCAGTTTTGTTCAAGTATTTATATGGGTATCGCAGTCACATGTATTACCATGCCACACACATATGGACACAATAGGCTGCAGTGCAATAAATACGATTTGTGCTTTCAACATGTTAATGTGCATTTTAACACTTATGAGTAACACGCATTGAGCTTTACAGCCCACTGGGTGAATTTGATGGCAGCAAATGAATGAAAATGAGAAGGGAAATGCGGCACTGACCGTTGTCACACACGAGGCAGAATTCAAGGGTTCCTTGGCTCTCGAGACTGCTATTCAGATCCACGGCTGTATCATCCTCCGCTTGCTTCTCCAGACGGTAGCGCAGCTCTGTGCACACGAATCAGGACTTTGTCTAATGGCCATGCTCAAGAACACAGGTCAATGTTTCCACACAAACGGAAAAACTCAAAATTGCTTCCTTTAACACACACACACACACACACACACACACACACACACACACACACACACACACACACACACACACACACACACACACACACACACACACACACACAGGAATCAAACCCCGACTAAAGTGCCCAAAGCAAAGTGCACCCACTCTGTACCATCCTAAAATATTCCAACTGTTTAAAACTGGGTAAAAACAACTGATTAACGAAATCTTCATCATGTTACATGAGGTATACTGCATGTAACCAACATAACCTACACCTTCCCACTAATAACTTCTTTACAAACATATCAGTCTAAACTAGAACGGCACTCGGTAGAGTGCACACCTCCGCCAGGCTGAACAGTTTATGCTGTGTATCCCACTGATAGGCCGGATCTGGATTCGGACCTGAACCAAAATCGAATCGGCTTGTTCTTGTCACTCAACCAACTCGTCCACCAAGTTTAGCCATAACTCGTCCATAACTTTTTTTTAATATCATGTTATATATCGCTTTTTGCCCGATCTCTGAATGGTGAAGAATCACTTAAACATTAAATAATTCTCATATCCGAATCCATATTCAGATCTTCACCAAAATCGAATCGATTTGTCCTTGTCAGACACCCAATCTCTCGACCAAGTTTCGTCCAAATCCATCCATAACTTTTTGAGATATCCTGTTATATATCGTTTTTGGCCCTATCTCCCAATGGTGAAGAATCACTTAAAACATTCTAGTAGCCGGATCCGAATCCGGATGTTCAACAAAATCTAATCATTCCGTCCTTGTCATATACGCTACATCTCTGCCAAATTTCGTCCGAATCCATCCACAACTTTTTGAGATATTTTGTTCACAGGCAAAAAAAACAAAAAACAGACAGATGAAAAATCGGTCAGAGACCGAGGACTTGCCGGAATGTAATTTTTTATCGGCCATTTTGGATCAAAATGGCGGGAAATCTATACATGTATAATGTATATACGCTAAGCAATGGAAGGTAACTGAGTAAGTGTATGCATATCTCTTGTCCTTTCAGAGTTATAGTGGTTTGAATGAAAACTTGGCCCCCTGACCTTTGACCCCAAAACATAATTAAAACTAAGCATTTTTGACCATTTTATGCCACATGTTATTTTTCGGGAATTGAATAATGAACATTTTGGTGTTGGTTAGAAGGGAATCGGATAATGTTTGACAGAGTTATTAGTAAAAAAAAATCCATTTTTGACCTTGAGTTTGACCTTTCAAGGTCACTCAAGGTCAAAGGTCATGGTGCCAAATGAAACGTCGTATGTGACTTCCTATATGTCAGTAACAGTAAGTGCATGCATATCTCTTGTACTTTTAGAGTTATAGTGGTTTGAAAAACATTTTAAATGAAAACTCGACGCCCCCTGATTTCACGTTCTGGGTGACCTTGAGCTTGACCTTGGGCCTAGAGAGTTAAAAATTGGGCAAAGTCTATTCCAGGGCAAGGCAAATATGTGTGTAAAGTATGGCGATTCTATGTGCAACGATGTACACGTAGTACTGCGCACAAACAGACAGACAGACAAACCAACATACTTGCCGGAATCTATTCCGACAAGTAACAAACAGGGAAATAGACAGGGGGGAAACATAACCTCCACCCACCTTCGGCGGCGCAGGTAACAAACCATGTGATCGCCACCCAGTCAAAATATCCTCCCACAAGGTACGGAAAAAGCAGTTCATCAATGGAGCTTGTGGACTGTATTTTGCCTTTATAGTCTAGGGCGATTAGTAATTTCGTGTTTTTTGTTTGTTAAAATTGATTTAGCAATGGATTCTGCTTCAGAATATTATAGAGATGTAAAAAAAATAGGGTTCCATTTTTTCTTTTACGTCTAATAGGTAGTAATTCGAAGAAATCCAAGATGGCCGCCATAAAATTTGGAAAATACACTTTTGTGCATATCTTTGTATCTAGATATCATATAAACATGAATAATATGTCCTTTTATATGTTTTCAGACCCAAGGAAGCCATATCTGCCATTGTTTTTACAGAAAAATGCAAGGAAATTAAAATAGTGGGCAATATACCAGCCAAAATGGAGACGGCCGTCGTGAAATCGGATCGTATAATTTCCCAATTAGAATCGATTCAATAAACAATCTTCACTGATAACATTTATTTTGAATACACACACACGCACACGCACACACACACACACACACACACACGCACACACATACACACACACCTAAACATAAACGATGAATGAACATAAACGATCACATAAACGAATGCCTCATTCATCCTCATCCATATCTATCACACGCGGTTCATTGATGTTTGCTTTGTTGTTACAACTGTAACCCACACACCCACAAACTTCAGTACAAGGAATATTGTTATTGCGACAGCTACATCTTCCCATACACCCTTTCTTGCACCCACAGTTCACGAGATTCATTATTGCTTCTGGGGCTGGAGGATTCAGGCATCGACTTGGGGCATAAACCCCATCATCCGAAAGTAACTGCCAACCATACTCGACAGGTGATGGAAGGGACGGATGGCTTTCTGCTGCCTTTCTCCATATCATTGCGATATAATGTGCTCGCTGAACGTGTAACTTTAGCGAACCAGTGGTAGGTGGAAGACTCTCTCCCTCAGCAGCACGGTTGGAGAATAAGAACCAGCGAAGCTCGTTTACTTTCGTGTGAACTTTAGACTTGTACAGCAGACAGACGAAGCGTTCCAGCTGGGAACACACTTCTGGTGACGGATCAGTTTGTCCCAAAGACTCCAGAGCCTCCCATATCTTGTTGTCACATGTCATGAAGACCTTAAAGCACCAGTCCTTGCTCCTGCCAGCGAACCTTCCAGACATGTCACTTCCCGTGAATGCGTGGAATCCAAGTATTGCAGACGCACGTTTCTCTCCTAGCATGCCATGAATAGGTTGGACTGCAATGCTCCTCCTCAACTTTCCCTTCCCAGTGAGAAACCTCGTAGCAGGTGGTAGATCGTGAAATCTCTGAATCAGTAGGAGGAAGATATCGGTATCTGGCGAATCAATGATAACTTCTGCATCTTTGTCGACTGTGAGAGCATGCAGAATTAAGAGTGTATCGGCCTCTTCTTGGCTGTGCGTGAGTAGACTGTCTGGAACTTCAGTGTTGCCCGTGGTCTTAGTTCCTGATGTCACCATGAACTTCTTCAACTTGTTTGGATGAGCCTTGCTGTAAGATAGACACTTCACAGCCAAGTACTCTGTAAGCTCTGCCTTGGTCTTCACATTGGAAAGGAAATCTTTGAGTGAAATCTTCTGGATCAATGTACTATCCCTGACGTGATAGTATGTTGATTTCCCCTTTGTCCTCTTTAGGCGCATTTTGTCTTTCAGTGAGTTATCGATGTATCGGTCGAATACCAACCTCACGTCATCATAATGCACGGCAATATTTTCGAGGCGTTCAATGAACGATTGAGCAAAGTCACTGCATGTAATCATTACCTTCGCAAAAGCGGAAGGTTATGTTTTGATCGCTGTGTATTTATTTGTATGTCTGTGTGTGTGTGTGTATGTTATTCGCATAACTCAAAAAGTATTCAACCGAATTGCATGAAATTTGGTGGGATGATTGGTTATTATACGGGACACATTTGATTAGATTTTGGGAGCAATCGGGTCAAAGGTCAAGGTCAAGGTCACGAAAAGGTCAAAATCGTATTTTTGTTGTTCTGTTCCCTACACTCCCATGCCAAGTACAGAACAGTAGCTGCGGCGAAGGTATGCGCTCTACCGAGTGCCCGTTCTAGTTTGTTCTGTTTTGGAGATCCCGTTAACAAGAGCCATGCCATCAATGATTATCACTCTATGGCGAGAAGTAGTCTCGTTTTCATTGATCACTCCTGATCTTGTGGTTGTGTCTGGGTTTTGGCTGATCTGAGAGGGTTCCTGCAAATTTTGGCTTGAGATTTCATAGTCAGTTGATGGGTCATTAGTTTCTTCCCCAGCGTGTGCTGCTGCATCATTCAAAGCGGCAATTCCCGCGTCTTGATGCTCATTGATTTCTGTCGAAATAGGTTCTCCTGGTGGATCATGTACATCCTGCTCTTCAGGCTCAGCCAGATGCTCAAGTTGACGAAGGATTTTTGCCTTGTCGTATGCCAACAAGAGGGATCCATCAGATGCAAATAAAGAACGTGGAACGATGCCAAATTCATAGGTGCCAATACATTCTTTCAGGTCGAGCTCTGGTCGGCTCCGTGAGATAACGATGAACCTCTGCAACAATCCTCGCTCTTCTTTGACTTTGATCAGCTTGTCGCCCGATCTCACTTCTGTTGTGGCATTCGAACTCTTGAATGTTCGAAGTTTTCTTTTCGTCATTTTGTCCCACACAGAAAGTTTTCCCTCAGCTAAACGATCTGTGGCAAATTGCTGGAACATCTGTTGTCCGATCTCGTCGCGCTCTAAGATGTCGCTGGACACTTTTTCATTCATGACTTCTTTGGTGAGCAGGTTGTAGATCTCATCTACTTCCTCTTCCATAAATGGATCGCCATGTTCACGGAACACCCTAGAAAGCTTGGAGGCATGGCTCATCACCCGGGAAAGCTTTCCCCCCGTGATTTCGTGGTGTTGTTTTCTGCTCTGGTTTTCACCAAGACCATATCCCTCCGCAAACTCGTGCAGTGACTTTGACAGCTCAGGTGCAATGAGGAAGAACTTGTCAAGCGCCTTCTCATTTTGAGTTATCCCTACAATTCCTCCAATCACCTTCAGTGTATGGTTTTCTTGCTCAATGCCATGGTCTGGGGCTATTGATGTGAAGCCTGCCAATCCTTTTGTCACACAGAAGTTCCCTTTCATGAATTCCCTCCACAGTTCTGGGTGCTGCTTTTCAGTCTCCTGCATTGTTGAAATGTAGAGAGGGAGCAACCGAGCATAGTTTAGATGATCGTGAGCGAAGAAGTACTTCGCGAGAGACTCGATGCTCTCCATATGCAGCAGCAGATCACGTTGTCTTGTACTTCTAATGAACAGAAGGATAGTCTCAAACTGTTTCATGTAGTTCAGGATGAAGCGCTGTATCTTGTTTGTGCTGACCTCAAATTGTTCCAGTTTTTTGGTCATATCTCTGGACTCCATCATGGCCAATGTTTTTTTGAGAATGTCGCATAGATTCTTCTCTGGCTCCATGCTCCCGCTGATGTCTCTCTGATATGCCTCTCCCAGACGAACAGATGACTCGTTCAGATAGGCCCTTTCTTCAGGTTCCATTGCCAGGAATCTCTGGAAGTACAGGTTGTACAAAGCGATCAGTGTTACCATGTGTGCCTCCAGAGCTCGATACAAGTGCCTCCCATTTAGTATTTGGCTCACTGTGGTTGGCGAGAAAAGTCCAGCCTCGACCCATGCCTGATCAATTCCACTCCCTTCCACGTATTTTCCTAATGCAGCTAAGGCCCAAAACACAACATGTAGCTCACCAGGTCGGAAGAGGAATTGCTTCCTGATGTCCTCGCGTTCCACCCACAGCTTCATCGCCAGGTCGTATAGCTGCAAATCGAGAGTCATGACTGTGATTGCCTCACTCCCCATAACACGAGTTGTGATGTTGTGAGCTCTCATCAGACCCGTGTACAGTGTATCATAGTCTGTAGGAGGCGACCTTATCAACGGAGGAACGAGAGCAACATTGGTCTTCTCACTGGACGAAGATAGCAAGGAATTGAAGGCTCCCCACGTCCCCGGAGCTGTGAGTTTGACGTCAACTTCTCCTTCTTCCTCGAAGTTCAGGCATCCAATCATCCAGGTCATATCGGTTTTCTTGTTCTTGTCTGTCTCGGGTTTTGATGGGAGCAGCTTGCAGTCGCTCTTTCTCTTCTCGGGTGCTGGCTTCTTGCAGGTCAACGTTTTACAGCCAACTGCATCATGTATCGTTTGAGCTTTTGATGACCGGTCAAGTTCAATTGGTGGTATCATGGGTGATTTCTCCGGTGATACAGGCTGGTAGATCGCAATTGCTGTACCATGAAGGGTATTCATCCCGCAAGGAGTTGACTCTAGAAAATCGATGTTGTCCATGGCAAACCAGACGAACGTGTCCTGAACCAACCATGGTGGTAGACAGATGCCTCCGGTGGACTCCATTTGCTTCAGTACGGAGTTGGCAATGCTGGTCTCAATCTCCATGACCTTTTTGTAGGAGATGGCGAGGTCCAGATGTGCAAGTTTCTCTACAAGCGCCTTGGATCGTGTGTTTTTGTGTATGTCGAGAGCTAAGCCCACACTCAATGGAGTTTCAAATCGTTGTTTGAATGATCCATCCTCGCTTCTTGGTTCGTACGATACCTGTCGGTCAGATTTATAAGCACCGACAAAGTGCTGCGCCAACAATGATGCACTCACACCAATGGAGTCCTCCCTGTTGCTATTTCCTACTTTCCTTGTTCCCATGACTGCATGCTTGCAGAAGATGTTGAGCATCGGGGGTGGCTTGTAATCAGCAAAGGTTCCATTAAATTTCCATGCTGGGGAAGATGCGATGTCTTTCCTCAATATTTTCGCAGCTCGCAAAAGTACTTTAAAATCGTCTTTGATGCTGTCTGCTGTAATTGTGCTTGATATCATGTGGTCTTTGAGCTTTGTGGAAAGAATCTGCTCTGGCTTTGTTTTGTTTGAGGGCCGGCTGAAATGAACATCGGCAATGTTGTCTAGGATCAATTGTTTCAGGTATGGCTTATAACTATGGTTGTCTGAGACCGGAAAGTCGTGCTCCTTAAGTAAATTGACATAGGTTACATGAATTTCATTCATATTCAGCACAGCATTTTCAGTAGTATCATTCAACGCAGTTTCAACAATTTCAATGAGTTCAAGGTCTGATAACACCTGACCAAAGTTAACATTGGTTGTTTCTGTTTGTTTTTCCGTCTTAACTATAGCACGTTTGGCCTTAACTACACATGGTAAATGATATTTCATGTCCTCAGCCATTGCTTGCAATGGGTCAGGCGAACTTATGACACTGTTCAGTCTCACTTTCAGATTGTCATTACTTGTTTCTTGGCCAATGTTTCTGATCTGGAGTCCCATGTTCTTTGTTGACACATTGTGTAGTTCACTTCCTCTGTCTTCCTGGCATATGACACATCTGAGCGCGTCAAATGTCTGTTCTCGGGAACACCTTCTGGATGTTGACGTGCTTTCCCCTAGATCACTAGAACTTGGTCGTCCTCTCTTTTTCAGTCGGATTTCTGCGGCACTGCCTGATGTTGTTCCTTTCTCAAACCTAGCCTTTGCTCGATCAATGTGCATCTTATTGGTAACATCTTTGTAACAAGCTTTATGGTAGCGGAGACCTTTTGCGAGCAATTCTTCAGCAGAGGAATATTGCAAACGTCTATTCAATGATGCAAACTTTGTTTCACCATACGTGTACTGTTCCTCAGCACCTGCCATCAGTTTCTCGACAGAGGAGAGTTTTGGTTTCGTTACAAAGGTTGTATAGTCTGTTTGCCCTATGGCCATTTGGCATACAAAACAAAGTCCGAAATCTACTGACTTCTCAATCTTCCTGGGTGGTGAGTCACTCATCTTGAAGGTAGGTGTAATTTTCTAGACACTCTTGAACTGTCGTCGGTCCTGCAAAGATAGATACTACTATTCAGATTCACATTTCGTCAACACAGTCAAAACTAGACCTTAACTAGATGGTGGAAACTTAATTAACCGATTTCATGCCGGCCGACCCCACTTTGGCTGGTATATGTCCACTATTTTATTTTCCTTGCATTTTTCTGTAAAAACAATGGCAGAAATGGCTTCCTTGGGTCTGAAAACATATAAAAGGACATATTATTCATGTTTATATGATATCTAGATACAAAGATATGCACAAAAGTGTATTTTCCAAATTTTATGGCGGCCATCTTGGATTTCTTCGAATTACTACCTATTAGACGTAAAAGAAAAAATGGAACCCTATTTTTTTTACATCTCTATAATATTCTGAAGCAGAATCCATTGCTAAATCAATTTTAACAAACAAAAAACACAAACAATATTGTTATGACATATGGGCCTGCACTATTAAAGGAAACTATTAACAATACTTGTAGAAAGAAAAAGAACTCGTACGAGATACCCGTCACATTTAGGACAACGAACGTTTGGTTTTTATTTCAAATGTCCATTATTCAGGCCGAGCAGCGAGCACCTTGCTTGCAATGGACGATTTAGAACTCCACTGGCACTTGCTTTATATTCACAGGCAAAAGCGAAACACAGTAACCTGAAACCGTTTTGCAAATCAGTGTGCTTTCCCATGTAATGATTCAAAAGCGTTCCACAAGCATCATCGTCACGGAAATGGTGCATTAACCGGAAGGCTCACCACCATATTGCAGAGCAGAGACCAAAAGAGCTCGGAGATCACCGAGCCCATCGGCAAGATTATGACGTATTGCTCGGAAACCTGAATTTAAAGTCATTTGGGAAGTTGTACGATTCCTGGCAACGCAATTGTCTCCAATGTCATTTTCGCAAAGTTGTCTATGCAAATGTAAACATTAATTTTTGGATTCTCCATGCTCTGAATATTCCAAAAATGTATAGTTTTGCTCATCTACCAAAATTTTGAACGAAATTATATTTGTTAACATAGTGAACCTGACTATCTGCTCAGTTTGTAGAATATGATTCAGAAGATCACAGATTGGTCTATTGCATGGAACATATCCTTCAACTCAGACCCAGGCTTGCTTCTTTCCCATCGCTGGCAGCCTTTTTGGGACTCGACTGGATTTGCACCAGAAACTCTTTCCATCCCTCGAACCCCATTTGGCGTAATACACTCAATGGCAATTTTGCTTCTTTGTTTTCTATGTCAATCCAAGTAGACAGCTCACCTCCATTCCTTTGTTCCCTTTTCCCCAAATTGGTGAGAAATCATCCAACTATGTCCAGTCCAGTTACTCCCTTAAATCGGGAAGGGGTGGGGTGGAAGGAGGGTCTGAGAAAGGGGTGTCCTCCCTCCCCGGGTATGGAAATTCTGTAATCCAATATGAACTGAGAATCGGTACTTACATTGTGTAAAATGAATCCAGGTACCAATATGAAATTAATCCAGGTACCACTATAAACTGAGGATCGGTACTTTCATTGGGTAAAATGAACTAAGGTACTAATATGAACTGAGGATGTGAACTGATTGTAAAAAAAATGAAAAACAAAATTCCACTTTGCCATTATGTGTAGATCAGTGACAAAAATACCTCAGTTTCAACCACTTAAAATTCAGGCTGGAACACAACAAAATATGAAAAAAGTCAAAGGGTGTGGATGCTCTCTGAAGGCACTGTACACACACACACACACACACACACACACACACACACACACACACACACACACACACACATATATATATATATATATATATATATATATATATATATATAGATATATATATGTATGTATATATATATATATATATATATATATATATATATATATATATATATATATATATATATATATATAAAAATATCTATATAATTATAAAATTGAAATCTTGCGTGTTTGTGTGTAACATTCGATCGGTCCGGGGGCGTGGCTTACCCCTTTGAGAGAGTAGTAATATCCACCATTTTATTAACTCGCATAGCTTTGAGGCCTGTTTTGTAGGCCCGTGGTGTCTTGCTCTCTCTCCCAGCTTTATTTCAAATCAAATTCGATATATCGTTTCATTTTTCACAGTCGCTAACATAGTTTTAGACTCGGTTGAAAAAAAACGGGAAGAAAATTGCGCCACGTTGATATACGAAAATACACCGCCTAAAATAACAGGCATACAGTATATAACTTCGTTATTTCATTCAACATTATTACCCGGAAGTAAAATATGTTTCAGGAAATTACCGAGAGATATTTCTTCGATTTGTTTTATTATTTATATGCGCATACACTTTAAATAGGTTTATTTGAAATCTTTAATTTTCACAATGTAATTTATTTGTCATTTGATGATCGGCAAAAATATGTTTCAGGAAATTACCGAGAGATATTTCTTCGATTTTTTTTATTATTACCGCTTCCATCTGATTTCATTTTTATCGATGGTTTTAGACTCGGTAAAATAAATAATTGAGAACATTCACGCACACACGGGAAATTGCAGAGATATATTTTAAAAATCGCGCCACGTTGATATACGAAAATACACCACCTAAAATAACAGGCATACAGTAATCAGTATATATCTTCGTTATTTCATTCAACATTATTACCCGGAAGTAAAATGTTTCAGGAAATTACCGAGAGATATTTCTTCGATTTTTTAAATTATTTATATGCGCATACACTTTAAATAGGTTTATTTGAAATCTTTAATTGTCACAATGTAATTTATTTGTCATTTGATGATCGGCAAAACGATAGCACAAAAACAATACTATTTGCAGGAAGAATGTCGTATCAACCCTCCGACGGCGCTACGGACGCGGACAACGAATCACACCTCACGTCTATGGACGCGAATAGCAACATTCCTTCAAGTTCTCGTGCGGAAGCAGTATCTCCGAGGGGTGCTGAAACAGACGATGGGAGATCACGATGTCTTCAGCAGCAACGAGAAAGCCAAAGGAAGAGACGACATGCTGAAACGCCTGAGCAAAGGTCACAGCGCCTTCAGCTGCAAAGACAAAGGGCAAGGATGAGAAGGAGTGCTGAGACGGAGGACGTGAGAGCGCAGCGTCTTCAGGAGGAACGAGAGAGAGTCAGCTTGCGAAGGGATGCGGAATCTGCAGAGGAGACGTCACAGCGCCATCAAGAGCAGCAAGAAAGAGATCGTATGAGGAGAGATGCGGAATCTGCAGAGGAGAGATGCGGAATCTGCAGAGGAGACGGCACAGCGTCTTCAGGAGCAGCGAGAAAGAGATAGGATAAGGGAAGTTCTTGAGACAAGGCAGAAAAACGTGCAGAATGCAAGAAATTTCACTTCTGCTGACGTCGGTGCGATGGACAAGATTTGTCCACATTGTAGAGCGCTTCTTTTCCAAGGTGAAACAGCTCATTTTTGCTGCACGAATGGAAAGGTGTCCTTGGGAAATCTGGGACCTTTACCCCATCAATTACACAATCTGTTTGCCGGCGATGGACCCACAGCGAACGAATTCCGCAGGAACATCAGACAATACAACTATCTATTTCAAATGACATCATTTGGAGGAAGCCAAGTTTCTCCTCGGCATGGTGCATGGAGCCCATCGGTCATAATTCAGGGTCAAATACATCATCGTATCGGTTCCTTCTTGCCAAATGCGGATGAACAACCGAAATTCCTCCAAATTTATTTCTTAGATCCACATGACAGCGTACAGTTGAGGATGCGGATACTCACCAATGCTGGTATTCACCGTGATGTAGTTGGAGCATTAGAGACCGTGCTGAGACAAGTGAATCCTTACGTTCACTCATTCCGCATGGCACGCGAGGAAATAGGCAATTTGCCAGAGGCGTTCGTTCTTATTGATCCCAACAGGAGACCAGCTGGTGAACATGAGAGGAGGTTCAATGGTCAAATCGCTGATGAAGTGGGTGTCGTTGTGAAGAATACTGTCGATCCTCAAGCTACAGCGCGTCACATTGTATTGAAAGCAAGAGGAGGAGCGCTGCAAAGTATTTCTGAGTTGCACCGTTCTTACGACGCACTCCAGTATGTTCTCTTCTTCCCATTCGGAGATGACGGATGGCAGCCCGAAATGAACATGACCAATGGCAGGAGATTGACTGCCATGAAATACTACTCCTACCGAATAATGAACCACGAGGATGAGTTCAACTACCTCCTCAGAGGGGGGCGTCTGTTCCAGCAGTATCTTGTTGATATGGCAGCCAAAATGGAAGGCACAAGATTGGCGTTTATAAGACTGAACCAGGCATCGCTGAGGTCTGCTACATACAGTGGCTTCACTGATGCTCTCAATGACAATGACGATTTGTCCAACATCGGACGCCGCGTACTACTGTCATCGACATTTGTAGGGGGGCCGAGGTATATGATGGAGCGATGTCAAGATGCCATGATGTACGTAAGAAAATATGGTAACGCGACCTACTTCATCACTATGACGTGTAATCCAAAGTGGCCTGAAATCTCCAATCCTGTTTCCTCACCAAAGTGAGAACGACAGACCGGATCTCATTGCGAGAGTGTTCGAGTTGAAGAAAACGGTGTTCATTAAATACCTCACTGGATCAGAAGGCTTCTTCGGGAACTGTATCGCTCACGTTGTGTGTGTGGAGTACCAAAAGCGAGGTCTCCCTCACATACACTGTTTGCTGTGGCTCGATGAAGCTTCAAAGCCGAGACCACAAGACTATGATCGATTTGTACAAGCTGAAATACCAGATCCCGATGAAGATCCAGAGGAAGGCACATCGCCTTTCCTCTGTTATTCTCTCCTCGAGTTCTCATTCCTGTTCTACCCTTTTTTCCTCGAGTTCTCGTTCCTGTTCTACTCTTCTTTCCTCGAGTCTCTTTCAGCTCTCCTTTCCTCTGCTCTTCTCTCCTCGGCTTTCCATTCCAACTCTTTTAACCTTTCTTGGCTCTGCAGTTACATCTCCATTTTCCGGAGCTCCACATTTTCTTTTTCCTCTGGTAACCAATCCAAAGCTACCTCTGTCCATGTTCCCTGTCCCACCAGAGATTCTACCACCAATGTCTGCATCTCTGCTTTCTTCATACGAGCTCGGACCTCCAAGTTACAATTGTTACAAGTTACTGGTGTTGAAGCACATGATCCATGATCCATATTGTTCCACAGCAACTGGATGCTGGAAGAATGGAGCATGCAGACACAGATACCCACGGTCATATGCTCCGTACACACGGTGCGGAGACGATTCGTACCCCATATATAGAAGAAGATCCCCAGAAATGGGAGGATTTGAAGGGCACCAAGAAGGGAGGCAACGACGACCTGCTACAAATCAGTGGGTTGTTCCCCATAATCTCTATCTCCTGAAAACGTTTGATTGCCACATCAACGTTGAAATATGCTGCTCTATAAAGTCGATCAAGTATGTTATTAAGTATGCCATGAAAGGTAGTGATCAAGCTACGTATGCACTGCGCACAAACGACGAGATAACGGAGTACTTGACGGGTAGATACATTGGACCTTCAGAGGCTGTTGCCTCCATTCTTGGATTCTCAGTCCATGACAGGAAGCCGGCCGTTATCCGTTTAGGAGTACATCTGCCAAATGAACAACAGGTATTTTTTGCTGGGAACGTTCGTGAACAAAGAAATAATCCCAATATGGCCAAAACCACGTTGACAGAGTTTATGGATCTTTGCAGACGTGACCATTTCGCTAAGACACTGTTGTACGTGGATGTTCCGAGATTCTATACATGGACCAAGAAGAGATGGCAACGAAGAAAACAGGGCAGACCGGTGGAGGGCAACCCTGGAATGTTTGAGGATGACATATTGGGACGAGTTTACACTGTTTCGCCGTGTACTGGTGACCTGTACTATTTCCGACTACTCCTCCACCACGTGAGAGGGCCGACTTCGTTCGAAGTCCTGAGAACGTGTGATAATGTCATTCTACCCACATTCAAAGACGCTTGCAGAGAAATGGGTTTGCTGCAAGGAGACGCTGTCTGGCGCGAGACTCTGGAGGATGCTGAGAGGACACGCCTTCCCAGACCCATGAGGGATTTGTTCGTTGTGCTCCTCACACAAAGTGAAGTCGACAATCCATTGGATCTATGGGAACGTTTCAAGGACGCTATGGCTGAAGATTACCTTCTAGCTCATCGACGATCTGCAAATGATCCCAATATTGCCATCAACGAGCGCCATCATGACTTGGCTCTATCGTATTTGCAGCAGAAACTGCAATTGTTGAACAGAACTGTTGCACATTTTCACTTGCCGACTCCAACGACTGTTCTTCGTCATGAAGGGATTGCCAACATTCACCTACTGAGAGAACTCCAATACGACACGGAGGAACAACAGCGAATCGTAGACGAAAGGCAGCTTCTGCTCAATGATGAGCAGAGAGTTGTCTATGACTTTGCGTGCGGTTGCATCCGCACGAATCAGTCATCAATGATTTTCATTGACGTGCCTGGAGGCACAGGGAAGACGTTTCTTATTAACCTGATTCTCTCTAAAGTGAGAGCGAGTGGAGAAGTTGCCCTTGCGGTGGCCTCATCTGGCATAGCTGCTACCCTCATGCCTGGTGGAAGAACAGCGCACTCAAGGTTCCAAATCCCTCTGACACCGAGGGAAGATGGCGTATGCAACATCGATAAAAATTCCACTATCGCAGACCTCTTTCGAAGTACAAAACTCATCGTGTGGGATGAGTGTCCTATGATCAGGAGAGAGAGTTTCGAGGCTGTGGATCGCACGTTGCGTGATGTATGTGACAAAGACGAGCCTTTTGGAGGGATCTTGACGATATGCTGTGGTGATTTCCGTCAACTTCTGCCCGTGGTGAAAAGAGGGTGTGATGCTGACGTTGAGAATGCGTGCATAAAGAAGTCCTACTTATGGCAGAGCTTTGGAATGTTTCACTTGAGAACTAATATGCGACTGACCGACGGAAGTGGGCAGTTTTCAAGATTTTTGCTCGACATCGGCGAGGATAGAATCGAGAAAAATGCGGATGATGAGATAGATTTGCCAGAGGATATACTGCTGACAGCGAGTGGGCTCGATGAGTGCATCGATACCATATATCCATCATTCGCCAATCCGATGGAGGTTTTTTCAGCAAGGTCTATATTAGTGCCCCTCAACGATATGATGCGAAACATCAATTCAAGATGCATCACAAGGTTCCCTGGTGCTAACAAGGAGTATGCTGCGTTCAACAGTGTGACTGAGGGTACTGATGCGACGCACTTCCCAACGGAATTCCTAGATTCCGTTGAAGTCTCGGGATTGCCGCCGCACAACCTCGAGCTCAAAAAGGATCCCCTATCATTTTGATGCGGAACTTGGACCCTCCGAAACTTTGCAACGGGACGCGCATGATTGTTGAGGACATGCTTCGAAATATTATAGTTGCGAGGATCATAAGTTCAACGTTTGAAGGCGAAACTGTAATGCTCCCTCGGATCCGACTAAATCTGTCGGAAGCTGAGGATATCCCTTTGCAGCGCTGCCAGTTCCCCATACAATCCTGCTTCGCAATGACGAACTATAAGGCGCAAGGGCAAACTATGGAGAATGTGCTGGTCTACCTGGAGAAACCGGTCTTCCAGCATGGTCAGCTGTATGTGGCGCTCAGTCGAGGGAAGAGGAAAGAGAACGTGCGAGTTTATGTAAATGGAGGATCGTCGACAAAGAACATCGTCATCAGAAGTGTCCTCTGACAACAAAATCGTGGTAGTCCACTGGTCGCGTGTTTTTTCTAAAAAAAAACAAACAAAAAAAAACAAACACGTGATCGGAGATAAGGGCCAAAATCACGTGTCACAGATAAGTGATTTAGAACGCTGGAGAGGTGAGCCTTATGGCTTGCTGGCCCAAATAATCTCCCTGATGATGTCCAGCGTTCGCTTTAGTTCTATTCTCATATCTATTCAAACTGACTGACCCAACGGGTCATGGGTCGTCTAGTATATATATATATATATATATATATATATATATATATATATATATATATATATATATATATGTAGCGGCTACCGCTGGGTTTTCACAATCGCCTTGCACCTATCAAGGACGCGGAGCGATCACCATGCCGGGCTCGTCCAGGACGCCCGGGCAGGCCCGCGCTCAACTTGCCAGGCCTCGGTCGGGACGCCCGGGCATGCCCGGGCATGCCCGGGCAGGCTCGCCCTCAACTTGCCAGGCCGCAGCCAGGACGCTGGGCCACGCCCCCTCTCGCCTTTCCTGGGCAAACGCTCCGGGATAATATGTATATACATATATTGCTGCCCGATAAACGGGCTTTTCAGAGTGCCTGAGTGTTTGGTTTGATTAAAGCAACTCGGATGAATTCCAGCTTTTTGTCGCGTCCATTCTTCCGATCGACGTGGGAGCCCCAGCTCCTTCAGATATATATATATATATAAATATATATATATATATATATATTGTTACGCAACCGTGATTAACACCACAGTTACGGATGGCCGATTTGCGAGACTTTAACTCCCGAGGCGAAAACTCAATGGCGGATTCAAATTCAACACAAAGTTAAACGCGCGGAATGGCGCACGCAACAAAGCTCCGCAGCCTTATCTATTAAAATGAAACACCCAGGAAACTGCGTTCAGATATATACAGAAAATAATACAAGGATTTATTATGGAAAAGTAAAGCCAGTGAAAAAGCCCGCCGGTAAATCTAATATCCTAGATCGGGACGTCCCCACACGACTGACAGCAAACACAAAACGAGGGAGATGAATTACGAAAAGAATACGTCACGTCGTTCAAAATATACGCGGATTCGGGCTTATCTTGTCTGTCTTTCGTCGTCTTTGTGGCGGCCGTCCAACACCGCTCCTTTCGGCCCGATCGCACACCACGAGGTCCCTCGCTCCAAGTCCCACAAGGCCGAGCACCACGCACCAAAAAGCACCCTGCGTCGACGACCTCCAACGCGGGCACAAACTCCACTTGACCAGGGACAGGAAGGACTCCTTTGATAGCCACTCGACTCGACTCTCTGCGGGAGTGCTGGCAGCCAAGTGCCAACTGTTCAGTGCCAACTGTTCAGTGCCAACTGTTCAACGAACTGCCTCAAACTGCCGACTGCTCTGTGTGCTCGGTGTCCTCGGTGTCCTCGGTGTGCCAACTGCCGACTGCTCTGTGTGCTCGGTGTCCTCGGTGTGCCAACTGCCGACTGCCCTCTGTGCTCGGTGTCCTCGGTGTGCCAACTGCCGACTGCTCTGTGTGGTCGGTGTCCTCGGTGTGCCAACTGCCGACTGCCCTCTAATGGCGTCCGACCGTCGCATATGTCTCTCGCCGATGACGTCACACTGGCGCACTCCTCAGCCAATCATAGCCTCCCAACTCGCCGGCTCGCCCAGGTCACGCCCTCTGCGGCATGCTACTCCTGACATCTCCCGTCCGCGACCCCGCGGTCCTTGTGTAACACGTGCCAGGCGAGGTTTGTAGGCCTTGGAGGTGTAAACGGTGGCGGTGTATTGTGGCGGTGTTTTTGGCCTGGTTTCCTATCCACTTGTTCCGAAGTCATTGTCAGGGAAAGGAATTATTTAATGTTGCGCTAAGGACCTAACTAATGTTTATGTGGTTTGCAGTGCCATAATGGACAAAGGTTTGACTACTAGGTGAGACTCACAGGGGCGTTACCTTTAATCCCTCACTATTTACCACTCGAACCTCCAGGTAGGTCCACAATCATACATCTTACCCCGACAAACGCCTAAACATCAAGAACTTATTACATGTAGAGTCCCTGTCACGACAGCCGAATACTTACCTATTCAGATCTACCTAGCTCTAGATGTTGCTCTACCAAATTCATAACACAGCCCCCCCCCCTGGAACCGTAGCTCCTGCAAGGTTCACCGCAGGCTCTACCATTCCAGCCTTAACACTTACTGTCACACACTTAATTAACCTATGAAATAAATCAGGAAGGGCTGTGGGAAGTGAGTCGGACTACCTACCTAGACTTCCTTAACATGCTGAACCCCTTAACCATCATGCAAGTATGTACATTTTCTTCGTTGTTCCTGTGGAGGGAGGAAACAACAACACACAACACTAACTTAACCACAAAACTTAACCATCTTTCCAAACTCAAAACTCTAACCTTTGTACATACCCCGGTCTACAGACCGCGTCCCCCGGTGGATGCCACAAGACTCAACCTTACCTGCGGGGCCATCCCCAATGCATCCCCCTAAATTTCCACGGGCCCTGTCCAGATGTTACAGGTGAGTGACACGGCTCGGTGGATTTCGCCCACATTCATGCAACACAGACCCCTTAACCACTCATTCTCATTCCATAGGTCATCAAGGCATTTCAAAAATCAACAAAGCACTTATTTCAATACACCCCCCTGCAGGACCATGGCATTGATGTCATTCACGTGTGTGTGCATTCCTCAACTAGGCAGCGGGGAGGTACCGCACAAAAAGATGGTGGGGGCGCATCAGGCTGTGGTGCCCGCAGTCCCAAAAACAAGTCAACCGACTTACAAGTTCATTGCCCCCCCCCCCTTTACCTCTTGGCCCCGTGACAGCCCAACAGCCCCTTTCCGCCGTTACCTCGCCGGTGAGGGTCTCCACACACACCAGGCTCCTTTGCCTCCTGCTTTCGCGCAGCAACACGGGTCACCGGGGGACTTCCTCACCCCGCGGCGCCCAACCAGACCCTCCACCAACGAGCTCCAATTTCCAGTTACCACCGGCTGCCAGGGGTAATTGCCGCAGAGGGGGGCCCGCAGGCATCGCTCCTCAGAGCTTGCTCTGTACCTGCGGACACACACACCTTCCCCACCCACAAGACCCCAAAACACACTTCCTCCCCCGCTGCCATTCAATTCTCCACACAACTCAGCACAATTCAGTACAATTCCATAGATGGTGTAAAAGGTGTTACAAGGCTTGCCATGGCCTGCCACATGTGAAATCCCCCAGTTCACATTTAAACCATCACACATTTCCAAAAGCACAAGTATCACCCCTCATTATCTCCAATAAATCATCACTCACTCTCCAGGTTCCACTCTCACGACCACATCAAAACACATAACCACAACACAAAAACATACGCCACCCACAAGACTGTGTGGCTCCCATTCCATCCCCTCACCGGCCATGTCATCACTCTCACCCGCCTCCCAACTCCAATTTACATGTCCCCAATTTCCCAAAGCAAATCCTGAAGCCTGGGACAGTACTCCTTAAAACACTCACCTCAAGTGCAGGTAGTTGCAGGTTGGTCAGGTTCAAAGTGCAATCCACCCATACAATTCCCAAAATTTCACATTGGGCCTACCAAATCCTTCCAAATTTCTCTTTTGTCCCCACTACACTGGCAGGTATGTGGATCCGCATCCAACGGTGATCATCGCTACACAACTACCTATGGCCATGACAGCTCTGCACCTCTACCGTGCAAGGGTCACCGGGACAAGGTGAGCAGTCAAAACGCCAACATGGCCCATGAGTGTCCATAAGGGTGCGACCCACCATCCATCCTTCGGCCCCCCCTGCGAGGAACACAGCTGCAGCAGCCCCAGCTGGCCAATGTGGTGAGCACTTGCTGCCACAACACACACTACCGCACACACAACCTCGGCCCTGGGGGGCACGGTCGCAGTGCGTGGCATCCCTACAGCCACGTCCCCTGCACCTCCCCATCATCCCCCAGTCCGACTACAGAACTGCAGCCCCCCAGTGCTCACCCACACTTGACCACACCAAGGTCCAGTCAACAGCCATGCTCCACCAGGAGACCCACCCAGAAGACATGGTCCACACACCTCGGACACGCACAGCACCACGTTGACCCTCAGGCTACACAACTACATCCCCATCATCCCGCGTCCCAAATATCAGCACAGTTGCCCCCGCAACCAGATGAAAGCTGTGCCTTGCTACCCTATTAATTTCATCACAGCCTCCAACACTTTGGTCTACACACCTGGATCAATAATGGCGTCACTGTACAGTGTCCACCATGGCATTTCAAAATCCACCCTTAAATTTCCATCTAACCCACAGATTACCCATGCCAACCATTTGTCACATTTCACTAACCTCACCAAAGAAGGATGCTTTGCCATACACATGCCAGCCGAGCATGGCCCATATGCTCGGCTCGTTACACATCTCCCGATTCACATCCCCATGGCTCTCTTCCCAACCCGAGAGTCCATAAATCATAACGGAGCATCTGTGGAAGGTCACTCACACCATCACGTCCCACAGATGCCCCAATGGTTGTCCGGCAGGCTATCTCCATCCCCGTCCATTCGGTTTGACCCGCGTCCATAGACCAACCACCATGCCAGGTCACCACATGCTGGTTGTCCCAGAGTCCCTGGAGGAGAGTGCCAGGCCGCATGCCCGGGTGGTCACCACATCAGTCCCAAGTTGGCCGTCCGCAGTGCCACCACCAAAGCGCGACCCACCACACCTCCCCCTAGTGGTCCTCAATATTTGCCATCCCAGGCTTGAGAAACCACCTCGGACCCCTCTGGAGGTCTTAACCCCCACCAGGGTCCGGTGACCCTGCCGGCCCGAGCCACCAGCTCGGACGGCGCCCCGACGGACAAGGGACGCCACACTCCACCAGACCCCCCGTGGGACCCAGGTCGTACCTCGACACCCAAGGCTGGACCCCACGTCCAAATCTCGCCATCACAGCCCCCCAGCTGGCCGGCATACCCAAATTTTGAAAGGGGCAACTTTTGCCCGAGGCCATCACCCATGACCTCTCCATGTCCAAATCCCGCAGCCCGGGGACCAATCCCCACCATGGCTGCTCCAAATCAATTTCCCAGTGTAATTTTATTTTAAATTTTCTTTTACAAATTTTCATTCCCACTGCCAAACCGCAGCTGCAGGGAACAACCTCTACCACCGGTTGTTCTGCCCCTCCCTGCAGTTGATCCAAATTCCCTACAGGGACCAAATCTCTAGAAGCTCTATCTCCCGATCCTCCAAGATCCAAATCCAGCCCGGAGCCAACACACTCCCCCAACTGGTTGTCCAATTTTGGAGCCTCTGTTTCCAAATAGCAGTGTACAGTGAGCGTCCCCTCGGTCATTCCAACCACCTCCTCGGACCAACTCACCTCATCACCCAGGCTCCTTTGGGCCTGAACAAGCTCTACCTCCATGGGACTGTCACAGGTCTCCAGCCGCTGGATCAAATCATCCTCATCATCATCATTACAAATCATTCCTGGCCCCGCCAGGCTTTGATCAATATCCCCAATAAATAACTGGTCCGGCTCCATTGCACGGACCCCCAAAAACTCTACCCCCTCTTGCTCCGCACCACCGCCCTGGTGCTGCACAATTCCAAATTCATCCCCCGGTTGGGGTGTTGTGACATCCACACGGTCCCGATAAACAACCAGGCCCCCATTTGCTTTATCAATTCGAGCATTTGTGGCACCAATCTGACCCTCCAACTTTTCCCCCATTTGGACAGCCTGGGTCACGCCCTCCTCTATTTTTGACATTAATTCTTCCCGTTTCAATTCAATTTCCACCCCTATGGCTTTTTCCATCTCCCCCATTTGAGTTTCTACTTTACCCTCAAATTTCCCCAGTCTGTCCGTAATTTGGTTTTGCACTCTCCCTTCTATGCCCTCAATTCGTTTCCCCAGCTGTTGTGCCATTTCCCCAATTTTTCCTTCCAATTCTTCATTCCTTTCCTTTATTTCATTCCTCCATTCCTTCCCCTGGGACTCCATTTTATTTTCCAACCCTTCAATTTGTTCCTCCAATCGATCACTCATTCCCTTCATTCCTTCCCTACATTCCTTCCCCTGGGACTCCATTTTATTTTCCAGCCCACTTTTCATTCCTCGAATTTCTGCAAGGTTTCGCTCACCCTCGGCCCTCTGAGCATTTATTAAATTTACTATGGTCTGGAAATCTATCGGGGCCGTCCCACTTGTTCCCGACTCCCCGGTAGGGGAGGGGGATAAGTTGGTGCTCGGGACGGGGGAGGTTCCAAGGCTCACCTCGACATTTAATTCCCCTATTTCCGGCTCACTCCCGACGCTGACGGAGGCCTCGCTGCGTACTTCCATTTCGTCGACCTCCGACATCCGCTTTTCGGAAGGTCGTTCCCCGCGCGCGTATTTATTTCTATAATTCCTGAAACAATTTAAATTTGACGAAGACGCGATATCGCGCTCCGTTTGCCCGATTGATTATTAAATTTCTCCGCCTCGACTATAAAAATCTTGCGTTCGAACGTCGGGCGCAATGTACGCCCGACCGTGTCGATGTCTCGCCGCGGACAAAAAAAATTTGTCCGACGGGTTCAAATCCTACACTCCTGACACCACTTGTTACGCAACCGTGATTAACACCACAGTTACGGATGGCCGATTTGCGAGACTTTAACTCCCGAGGCGAAAACTCAATGGCGGATTCAAATTCAACACAAAGTTAAACGCGCGGAATGGCGCACGCAACAAAGCTCCGCAGCCTTATCTATTAAAATGAAACACCCAGGAAACTGCGTTCAGATATATACAGAAAATAATACAAGGATTTATTATGGAAAAGTAAAGCCAGTGAAAAAGCCCGCCGGTAAATCTAATATCCTAGATCGGGACGTCCCCACACGACTGACAGCAAACACAAAACGAGGGAGATGAATTACGAAAAGAATACGTCACGTCGTTCAAAATATACGCGGATTCGGGCTTATCTTGTCTGTCTTTCGTCGTCTTTGTGGCGGCCGTCCAACACCGCTCCTTTCGGCCCGATCGCACACCACGAGGTCCCTCGCTCCAAGTCCCACAAGGCCGAGCACCACGCACCAAAAAGCACCCTGCGTCGACGACCTCCAACGCGGGCACAAACTCCACTTGACCAGGGACAGGAAGGACTCCTTTGATAGCCACTCGACTCGACTCTCTGCGGGAGTGCTGGCAGCCAAGTGCCAACTGTTCAGTGCCAACTGTTCAGTGCCAACTGTTCAACGAACTGCCTCAAACTGCCGACTGCTCTGTGTGCTCGGTGTCCTCGGTGTCCTCGGTGTGCCAACTGCCGACTGCTCTGTGTGCTCGGTGTCCTCGGTGTGCCAACTGCCGACTGCCCTCTGTGCTCGGTGTCCTCGGTGTGCCAACTGCCGACTGCTCTGTGTCCTCGGTGTGCCAACTGCCGACTGCCCTCTAATGGCGTCCGACCGTCGCATATGTCTCTCGCCGATGACGTCACACTGGCGCACTCCTCAGCCAATCATAGCCTCCCAACTCGCCGGCTCGCCCAGGTCACGCCCTCTGCGGCATGCTACTCCTGACATCTCCCGTCCGCGACCCCGCGGTCCTTGTGTAACACGTGCCAGGCGAGGTTTGTAGGCCTTGGAGGTGTAAACGGTGGCGGTGTATTGTGGCGGTGTTTTTGGCCTGGTTTCCTATCCACTTGTTCCGAAGTCATTGTCAGGGAAAGGAATTATTTAATGTTGCGCTAAGGACCTAACTAATGTTTATGTGGTTTGCAGTGCCATAATGGACAAAGGTTTGACTACTAGGTGAGACTCACAGGGGCGTTACCTTTAATCCCTCACTATTTACCACTCGAACCTCCAGGTAGGTCCACAATCATACATCTTACCCCGACAAACGCCTAAACATCAAGAACTTATTACATGTAGAGTCCCTGTCACGACAGCCGAATACCTACCTATTCAGATCTACCTAGCTCTAGATGTTGCTCTACCAAATTCATAACAATATATATATATATATATATATATATATATATATATATATATATATATATATATATATATATATATATATATATATATATATATATATATATATACTGTATATATATATATAATGGTATCTGTAATCTGGTTCTCCAACCTAATGAGTGGACAACATGACGTCATCGCCATGCACGTCCGCCTTGCCTGCAAAGTTCCAGAGGAACCATCTAGCAGTGCGTCATTACGGATTATAAATACAGATACTGTCACAAGTGCATGCAAAACTCACAGTTACCGACCTGGTTTCGCCCTTGTTGGGACTTCATCAGGGCAACGCAGTGAGGCTTTCCATACACTTGTAACTCTGTGACCCTTTCGGTTTTTATATCAGTCACTATGCGACCTTCATATCATCAGTGGAGAACCGCCAGCAAGGTGTCCCATACAGCTGCTGCTGCACCTTGCTGGGAGCGATAAGCACCGCCTGCCACGCGGTAACGTTATCTCTGGTATCCACTCATCATATGGAGTCGACCTGGTTGCGGTTGGGAGTTACTAATAATGGTATCTGTAATCTGGTTCTCCAACCTAATGAGCGGACAACATGACGTCATCGCCATGCACGTCCGCCTTGCCTGCAAAGTTCCAGAGGAACCATCTAGCAGTGCGTCATTACGGATTATAAATACAGATACTGTCACAAGTGCATGCAAAACTCACAGTTACCGACCTGGTTTCGCCCTTGTTGGGGCTTCATCAGGGCAACGCAGTGAGGCTTTCCATACACTTGTAACTCTGTGACCCTTTCGGTTTTTATATCAGTCACTATGCGACCTTCATATCATCAGTGGAGAACCGCCAGCAAGGTGTCCCATACAGCTGCTGCTGCACCTTGCTGGGAGCGATAAGCACCGCCTGCCACGCGGTAACGTTATCTCTGGTATCCACTCATCATATGGAGTCGACCTGGTTGCGGTTGGGAGTTACTAATAATGGTATCTGTAATCTGGTTCTCCAACCTAATGAGCGGACAACATGACGTCATCGCCATGCACGTCCGCCTTGCCTGCAAAGTTCCAGAGGAACCATCGAGCAGTGCGTCATTACGGATTATAAATACAGATACTGTCACAAGTGCATGCAAAACTCACAGTTACCGACCTGGTTTCGCCCTTGTTGGGGCTTCATCAGGGCAACGCAGTGAGGCTTTCCATACACTTGTAACTCTGTGACCCTTTCGGTTTTTATATCAGTCACTATGCGACCTTCATATCATCAGTGGAGAACCGCCAGCAAGGTTGTCCCATACAGCTGCTGCTGCACCTTGCTGGGAGCGATAAGCACCGCCTGCCACGCGGTAACGTTATCTCTGGTATCCACTCATCATATGGAGTCGACCTGGTTGCGGTTGGGAGTTACTAATAATGGTATCTGTAATCTGGTTCTCCAACCTAATGAGCGGACAACATGACGTCATCGCCATGCACGTATGAGTGGATACCAGAGATAACGTTACCGCGTGGCAGGCGGTGCTTATCGCTCCCAGCAAGGTGCAGCAGCAGCTGTATGGGACACCTTGCTGGCGGTTCTCCACTGATGATATGAAGGTCGCATAGTGACTGATATAAATATATATATATTGTTACGGTCCGCGGATTAGATGTTACTTTTACCGAGCGGAGGTAACCGCGGCCGAACAGTTTTTTTTCCCGACTCACCCGATTCACCCAGACGTTGGCCGTATCGCGCCACAGCTACTCAATGTGGGAAAACTCTAAAGCGACCGAATGCAAAGAGGAAGAAGAAGACGTACAGAAGAGTAACGGGGTTTATTGTTTACACGCACATAAGCAAAAAGAGCAGTCACGATTATTTACAGGGGACATGAGACGCAGGTGACACAGTGCAAATGACTAGCTTACCTAACAGGCTTAATTAATACCCAGGACAGAACAAACGAAGACACAGACTCACACGGGGAATTGCAGAGTGGATTGGCTAGAAGGAGGAATGTTCAGCTCGGACCACAAGCTGGAAGGCTTGGCAGGGCGCACAGCAAGCCGGGCCTCGTCAGGCTGGGAGCGAGCAGGGCGACGGCGGCACGCGTATCTCGCTGCACGCGGCCGGGGCTGGTTGTCGCTCCACGTCTCGGACTCTTTTGGGTCCTCCCCTTCTTTCTCCCAAATCGTCTGACGCGTCCTTCTCTCCTTGCGCACTTGTCTCTCTGAAGGTCGTCTCTTTTCAGACTCAGAACTCATCTGCTTGGGGAACGTCCCGCAGCGGGTTATATATGCCCCGCCCCTCAACCTTTGCGAACCTCCATGATCTTTCTTGCCACACCCTCTCGAAGTCCAACCCCTTGTTTGTGGTTGGTTGAGTGGGGCTTACTCACTCCTCCCCTCTCTGACGAGGTGGGGACCCGCCTTTCTTCCCCAACCCTGCCTCGTGGCCAATGGCGGCTTTGGAGGGGATGTAATTGCCAATCGAGGCGTGGCAATGACGAAAAGGGGGAAATGGAGGTTTTTTGGGAATGGGAATCAAGGGAATCTATCTCTTTCACTTGGTGCAATGGAGTGTCATTCTAATGGAAGACAAGGCCTTACTCTAAAACACATAATAAGATATAAGCTACTGAACAAGGGTTTTATCGTGTCCTGCAATGTGGTGTTTATGGAATAACTACCGGGACGCCCCTTTTTACTTTTACACAACACTGGAGGCAGGAGGCGCAGAATAAACAATAATAATAATAAAGCACACAATAAAAAAATACAGTCCTCATATCCGCAACAATATATATATATATATATATATATATATATATATATATATATATATCTTCTCTCTATATTTATAAAAGAAAGTTTTTGTTTGTTTGTTTGTTTGCGCAAGCTAATCTCCTGAACGGTGAAAGATAGGAAAGATAGGAGGAAACCTCCAATACAAAAAATGTCGGGACGGCCCCCGGGAAGGTTTTAGGCTAGGTGGCGAGGCTGGTCGAGGCCCACCTCGGCTGGCCTGGGCCCATTTCGCAATTAATAGCTGAGCTGAATTATAGTAGTCAATCTTCTTCGGCCGTGAGTAAAAGCTGAATTCTAGAAGTAAATTCATTCAAGAAGAACCAGGGCAACGCTGGGTGCTTTCGGCTGGTATATATATTTATTTATATATATATATATATACAGTCATCCCTCGCTATATCGCGGTTCACTTTTCGCGGCTTCGGTACATCGCGGGTTTTTCTCGCTAGTATATGTAAAATTATATCGCGGATTTTTCGCTATATCGCGGGATTTTGCGGTATAAATGTATTTTTATACACTATTATTTTAAATATTTTTGTGGTAAAATAAGCATTTTCTAGCCTAAAAAATAAAAAAACGTCAAAAAAATAAGAAAAATACAGTAATTAAAACATATTACAAGAAATAAAATACTGTACATAGTGTACAGTAGAAGAGTAGACAAAGAGACAAAGTCGTGCGTATGGAAAACGCAGATGCGGCAGCTTCCACTTGCGCTAGTTACCCACGTAATGGGTAACTGTAATGCTCTTTCTGGCTGTGCAGTACATTCATCATCGTCATCACCTTCATCGTCATCAGTACTGCACAGCTAATTCATCATCATCTTCATCACGCAAGTTGTAGTATTGAAGAGCCGGGGCTCTTGCTTGATACGGACGAAATGACGGGCAAGACACAAACTCGTCCGAGAAGATATTTATTCTCAAAACCAACTCGGGAACACTGAAAAGCCCGTTTATCGGGCTGAATTATAAAGCACAACCAGAAACCGAAAGCCACGCCTCTCAAGCGTGGCGTGCTTGGTGGTCACGTGATCAACAGGTGTAGCTGATTATACCCGCACGCACGGCACGCTTTGGCGGTCACGTGACCAGCCACTCTGGCGCCGGGGATCCCCGCCGGTGACGTCACCGGCTGGAGCAAGGAGATTCTAATGCTGGTCTTGCTTGGGGAACCCATGGGTCGCTACAGTATCTTCAATGGTGAGTACCCATTAGAATTTTATATGTTGTTAAAATTACATATGTTTAAGAGTGTAAAAAGTGTTTAAGAGTATAGGAAGTGTTTATAAGAGTATGGGAAAGGTTAATAAGAGTGTGGGGAGGGTCATAAAGCTTTAAAATATATATAAATAATAAAATAAAAATATGGTCGCGACTTCGCGGATTTTCGTCTATCGCGGGGGGTTCTGGAACGTAACCCCCGCGATAAACGAGGGATCACTGTATATATATATATATATATATATATATATATATATATATATATATATATATATATATATATATATATATATATATATATATATATATATATATTATATATATATATGTCAAGTCGTAGATTCTTTATTGACAATTCTCTGTTATGACAGCCGACTGCATGTCCCAAGTGAGGTAAACCCCGCCGGGAACGCGAATAGAGCGGCGTGCAGGGAGTGTTGAGATTCGTGCGGAGGCACGAGGGTGCGCGCCAAGACGGGGGGGGCGGCGTGGCGTCATCGCGTTAAGATGGTTGTGCCAGGTCGATCGGCGATCTCTGAATTTAAATCGGATTTTTGTCATGTGTGTTGTGAAATTAAACGTCTATCCGAGAATCCTGGCAATGTTCGTTTTATTAAAATGTGGTACAAACCTGCGTTTCCGCCGTGCGGCTCCGTGGAAGTTAGAGTAGAGTTATTGTGTTTTTAGGCAAAAGCCGAGCGAGCCGCGAGTCACGGGTGTGCTGTATGAGGTTGCTCGGAGGATGTGTGCCCAAATGCATTGTGGGTCATTGCGACTTTGCTGAATATCGGACGCTGGATGTCGGACGTTCATGCGCGCGTGGAATGTGTAGTTTCAAGCGGAGTGCTCGAATTGCAGATATAAACTTGAAAAACATTAATTATATAATCATAGCGGCGCCTGAATTTTAATAAACATGCTTCAGTTTGTGTTTAAAATGAGGTCATGCTGGACAATTGTATACGTGTGCTTTTTTCGAGGCTGGTCGTAAAACCACGCCCACATGCGCTTGTTTTTGCGTAATGCTAGTAGAATGACATGAACCTATCGTTAACCATATATATTTTGTTTTAATCACAGCAACGCATGACTCTGTATAAACATGCTTTGGATTACTCATGTACACAAACCCATAAAATATATGGGTTTGTTTGGCTAAGCATACACTCTCCTCTTTGTGAGTTACATTTCTGTTTTCTCGGAGCCCAGAGAAACATTTGGTCCAAATGATAAGGAAGGGCTGACTCCCCCGAATGATAACGGTGGGAGGGACTCTCGCCAGTCGCTTCGTTCTCTCGGAGATTTTCTGATAATCGTATTCGTATATAAGTGAATGAGAATCAATGCGTTTTCAGGAAGGCTTGACTTGGCATGTTCTTGCTGTAGCTTGCTGTAGACGTCGGTCTCCTCCGGATCTGTATAAGTTGGCTTTAATAAAAAACTGCGTCATTTTCAGGCTATTTGTGGACTTCTTCACCAAACGAAGAGCTGATTCTTCACAAATGGTACCAGGAGTGGGGTGTCAACAGACGCGGAGGACGGGAAGCGGAGCCCGGGCGACAGAAGGAAGGCTGCTCGAGGCCGGGACGCTGGCACTCTAATTTGATTAAGGTGAGCAATTGTCTTATACCAGAGGGCTATCTTTCCAAATTTGTACCTTGCTTCTTCGAACGGGTTCAGTCCGCTTCCCTGTCATCCGCGCTGTCTGCACTCGAACAGAAATTGTAAGTAAAGGCTCATTTAGGCCTCAGAATGACGTGGTTTTGTTAAAGCCAGGATAAACAAGTAAGGACTTAACAGTAAGCTTAAAGTTACAGTTAGCACCAGGAGGGGAAAATGAGGTCGGACAGCCATATAGGCTGAAGCCAGGTGGCCAAGATTTTTCCAGGAAGGAACAGCCCAGAGACAAGATGGGGTATGCCATTGCATGCCAGGGAACGAAGGGCTATGGCTAACTTAGATAGAAGGCCAGAGGAACATAGAAGGCCATAGGAACATGGCCAGTAAAAGGATTTGCGCAGGATATCGGTGAAGATAACGTTCGGTACAAGGGAAGGGGAAAAGTGAGGTCGGATAGCCGTAAAGGTTGAGCCAGGCCGAGAACTTTCCAGGAAGGATCAGCCCAGAGCAATAAGATGGGAAGCAAGCTAATGAAAGAAGGGGACCCCTTAAGGGAACCCCGGCATCTTTCATGTTTAAGAGGCATCATTTTGCCGCGGTAAGACCATTAAAGGACTGGGCGGTGTTAACTAAAGATTTAAATAATCCCTGGCCAGAGGACAAGTAAGTAAGCAGTTAAACAAGTAAATCAGCGAGTGATGCCGCTGGACCAGATGCCAGACCAAGACCCCCCACCCCCCCAAGCCCTGAGCCCTGTCCCCGGGCTACAGGCGCCACCTCTCCCACCCCCGCCCCTGTTCCCCCAGGGGTTAGACCCCCATAAAACTAGACCAGCCGCCCCTCAGGTTCACCTTAGCCCGGGCAATCCTTTTAGAGGACAAGAAATTAATGGGGCGGACAGCGGGTTCGCGGCCCCAGAAGGGCTAGGAGTATTGTATTGTACCCCTCAGTGGAAGGGCTCACGGAATCGGAGAACTCACAGCCTACAATCGAGATGTGTCCCTTTAAAAAAACCATTTGAAAGAACCAGATTTGGCGGCTATGCAGGAGCGGGTGAGAACCTTGCTGGCTGAACAGCCCGGTCACGTACCGGAACTTATGCGTTTGTGGATACAAAATACAGGCGCAGATTGGCGGGACGTCTGCCACATGGGAGAGGCTGTATTGCCAGCGCGGGTGTGGGACCAGGCCAAAGTACACGCACGCTGGCCGAATGTAGCACCAACCCCGGCCCAGACCCTCGACGATTGGGGGGCCCTGGTCGACCTGTTGTTGGCCGGGGTACACATCGCACTAAGGCTAACCGACCAATTAGATGAAGCGGCCGAGCAGTGGGACATGGGCGACGATAAGAAGGCCGATGTAAAGGACGACATGTTGCAAATGATTGCCCAGGAATCCATAAGGGCCCCCTCCCCAAAATTTGGAACCCACAAGGGCCCCCTCCCCAAAACTGGAACATACAAGGGCCCCCTCCACAGCCGCAGAATTGGGCCGTGCAAAAGGACCCCCCACCCCCCCCAAGACCTGAGCTCAGTCCCGGGGCTCTAGGCAACACCCCAACACCCCCCGCCCTGCCTTCCCTTTTTTTCACCTCAACCCACCCCAGTCCAACCCGTCCCAAAAAAAAAAAATCCTTTTCCTTGAATGAGAGACGTAACATGAATGAGCAAAGACTGTTTGGGAGTGGCTGGAGAAAGGCATGATTTGAGTCGATCTGAGTTTCGCGCGAAGAATGGGAGACTCACTCGTATATGAATGAGGAATGAATGTATATTGGGATGTTAATTGACGTGTGTATCTAGCCAATGTATTTGTCTGTATGACATATGCAAAGCAGAGGGTTTCGGTGTGAAGCTTTGTAAGTGATCTGCTCGACGTGCGGGAAATTCAGGCCGGGAATGTCCATTTTAGCGTCTATCCGAGAGAACAGGCGAGGTCCTGAACTGAGTCCGGATTTTCATCTGTTTGGGAGTTGTTTGGGAAGCGAATTGATATAAATCGGGTCAGGAAAGCACCCGGAGTGCCCTTGTCGATCTACTGTTGATATGAAGCGGTTTCTTGGAGATGGTTGCAGGATGGGCTGTTTTTTTTCTTTCGAACGTTCATGTCAGACGAGCCATGTCGGAATAGTGGCCGGCTGCGACATATATGCCAGGCAATGTCACAGGACGAATACGTTATTTAAGATGGATTTATAAGATGGATAGATGGATGAATTTATTTAAGATGGCTAAAATAAACGATTTCAAGACAGAGTAATTAATTTCCGGAGCCAAGTTCCAACAGGAAGTCTTGTTCATACAGTAAGGTACAGTGCGGAGTGGCGGCTGGAAGGTGCATCGAGGCATTTGTGTTGATCGATGCGGACACAGATTTAGTATGCTGGTAAGGTTAAGTTATTAAAATTGGAAATTCAATAATTTGAGCAGAAATGTCACGTTTCAACAGAACGCTGATCCGAGGAAGGAGGACGGTTGAGGTTTCAACTGTCGGTATGTGGTGTGGCTTGTGCCAAGGTGTGGGCGCGAGGAGGTGTGTTGATGAAGCGTTGTGCGAACGAGGAGGGATGTGCGAAAGGTGCACCAGGTAGAGAGGTGATGCATTGTGAAGCACGCCTCGTACGGAAGTTCCTGGACGGATTGTGACGGTTGTTGGATTCGTAGGAGCTAGCATTTTGCGATGTAGAGCCTCAATAAGGGTCATTTGTCTGTCTGGATGTGGTTCTTGCAGGGAATGACGCCGGACTTGTATTATTTGCGGAAAAATAAAGCGCTGGTTACCCCAATTCGAAGTTTGACCTTTTAAAGTTTAGTTGACCCTTGTTCGAGATATGCAAGGGAAAGGTCAGAGGTAATTCACTAACCTTGGAAGAACGACAGGCAGTCAGTCTACGAGGTGTTGCTTTAACGACAGGATATAGAACCTAAATCTGGAAGGAAAGGACATTATATTGTTGGTTAAACTGAAGTCATGTACATAATTAGTGGACAGAGAATATCGAGTTTTTTGTTGTTGTGGAAGCGTCAGGTACAGTACGCTTGGAATTTAATTTAACCGGGTCGAGTACAGTGACGTGTTCGATCGAGCTGTGGGGATTTGAGATGGATTTGAGTCACGTTAAATGGAGGACATTTGGGAGGATGAAGAGATGCAAGTAACGTGGATTAAATTGTGGTATCACGAGTTGGGTGCCAGAGATATTGTGGTTATTATAACTCACTGATTATAGGGGGCGCCGGGCGCACCGAGTACAGATCGGGTTGCATGATGGAGCACGCAGGCATGGATTTTGGCTTTGCGAGGCTCCGGATAGAAACTGGCATTTCGATGCTGTGGATTATATTGTGCCTGCCCGGAAAGGTGATGTCCTGTGCTGGGGCTGGCGACATGCCTCTGTTATTTGTCTGTCTGTCGGTCTGATTGTAAGTCTTTGGTACTGGGAGATGCTGTTGTCTACTCTGAATGACAGGTGGTGGTATCCAGGGCGCTGAGGAGTTTGTTCACGTTGTAAAGTTTGTTTATTTAGTTTGTTTATTGTAGAGAAGAGTGCTTTTGGGATTCCGGAGCCAGAGTGGATAATTTGAGGGTAGTAGGTGGAGTAGAGGACATCTTTGCAGTGCTGTAGGTGGTCCTTGTGGGCTTGGGAGTGAACTGATTTGGGTTTAATAGGCACAAGCTGGTCTAAACAGGGTGAGGAGGATGGTGTGATTGATGATGTCAAAGGAGGCGTTGAGGTGAGGAGGATGAAAATGTTGAGGTTGCCGGCATCAGAGGAGAGAAAAGGTCGCTGGTGATTTTGAGGAGAGCAGTTTCAGTACTGTGGCTGGAGCAGAATCCGGATTGGGATGTTTCATACAGGTTATTGGCAGAGTGGTGATGTTTGAGTTGAGTGGCCACAGCACGTTCCAAAACTTTTGACAGAAAGGGTAGGTTGGAGATGAGTCTGAAGTTATTTAGGGTGTCAGGGTTTAGTCCAGGGTTTTTCCAAAATGGGGGTGAAGTTTCACGAATTTTTGGGGAAATCGGTATGTGAAGCTGGATTAAGTTGGAACTGCTTGATGAGCCATGGAGATGGATTGGGTTTTGTTGTTGGTTGTCTGGGAGTTCGGTTGTTGCATTGCCAAAGGTTTCTGTGTGGTGGACACACTCGTTGGCTGTTGTCTTGTGTGACGTGGATGGAGATGTATGTGGCTGCGTGTGGCTGCCTGGAGTCGGGAAGACGGCTACAGTGGTTGATATTGGTTGTGGATCGTCCGGGGTGCTTCGATTTGCATAGGGGGTGAAGATTGGGATATTACATTATTTTAAGTAAGTATTGGTATGAGTAATTACATAAGTAATTATGAGTTATTATGAGTATTAGTTATGAGTAAGTGATTATTTTAGTAAAGTTACATGTTTCGCTGTGTTGTGGATCTGGGGACAAGCTAGTTTGATGGGTACCCTGGGGTCTTCGGCGTGTCTATGTGTTTGGCTGTCTGTCACACCGGACTCTTGAATGGGTTTTCATGAGACGAATTTCAGACATAACAGTGAGAATCTATTTTGAGCGAATCACAGTGGGTGAGGAAAACATTGTGTGTGACCAGACACCAGAACTGACCAGAATTGAAATTGGAAGTAGACCAGGTTATTTCTATTATTTGTTTATTCGTGAAAATAAATAAATAATAGGGGGAGGTTAATGGAGGTTAATGGTGGTTTGTGTGTGTTAATGGAGGTTAATGGTGGTTTGTTTGTGTTAATGGAGGTTAATGGTGGTTTGTTTGTGTTAATTCTAGTTGAAACTCTCGCTGAAGTAATTTTCGTTTATTTTTATTTTTTGATTCGATTTGAGAGTTGAGATGATTGATTTTTTATTAATTTTATAATTTTATTTTTATTGATGTTGGAAACAGGTAATGGGATGCTGAGAGAAGGATTGAATTTAATTTGAATTGGACTGGATTAAATGGGATTGAATTTAAAAATTGAATATTGGATAAAATTGGATCCACTTGAAAAAAGTGGATTAGGAAATTGGAGAAAAGGTGTTCTATGAAACTATGAATTGAATGAATTGAATCTATGAATTGGAGACCTGTAGACCAGGCGCTCCCAGGAGACTTGTGGACCAGGTGTTCCACCAGAGGAAAAAGACCAGGTGTTCGTGGAGCACTTCACCTGCAAGAACGCCTTGGAACCAAGGTGGAAGGGACCAGTCCAGGCGTTGCTGACTACACCAACGGCAGTCTTTTGCGAGGGCAAGACCTCGTGGATCCACGCCACGCACTGTAAGTTGGCCATACAAGCACCAGACACTACACCACAGCAACCACAGTAAGGATGGGCCTAATCATAGGTACAATACTATTGATAGCGACAGCAGCTAGGGGAAACTCCGATTCCAATAGATGCGAAAACGAAACCCGACACCTCACCGTAACATGGGGACAAAGAGTATCACTACCATGTTTCGAACAGAAAGCCCTGCACACAAATTGGGTGAACATAAATTGGCTAGCACTGTCGGCAGGGCCTGGACGCGTTGGCATGGTACTACAAAAGCAACGAGAGTTCCGGGAAGACGGGCAAGCTAGCATTAAGACCTTGGCCCAACCAGGATACCAATGGGGAACCCCTGATTTTAAGCTACAAACACGCACACGCCTAGGGAAAGACATGACCATGCAGGTCCGGTGCAGCGTCTGGACCCCTGGCGCGGCCGGTGGCGAAAAGAACTACATACCATGCATCGAATACATACTCACGCCACAACCCCAGAATAAGGCCCCAAAGAAGGGTGAAAACACATATTGGAAAGTGGCCAGGGAGGTGGCAACAATTCAAAATAGGACACACTGCTGGTCGTGCATGCGCTTTCCCCAAGCAGGCACCACAGGAATACACATGATAGTGCTACCTCTGTCCCTCAATGACCTCTGCTCACAACCTATCGATTCCCCATGTTTAGTCACCACGCTGGAAAGAGAAGGGGTTGACAACGGCAAGAGTTGCAATCGACAATTTAATTATCGCCCGTCAATGATTGCCCATGTGGCCGAGAGGCCTGCCCCCGTCTGGGTCAAACCACAGAAAGGGAAGGTCTGCCTCCAGGGTTCCGGCCACTTGCGTATGGGAGAATCAGAATGCGCCTACACTCTCCCCGGGAAGCTGGGACAAGGGAGCTCGGGGATTACATTACGAATAGTACTGCAAGATAAACACAACCACAACATAACGGCTATAACATTCTCTAGGGGGGTTAGTAGGATTAATGGGGTGGTAAAGGGACTCCAGTGCTTATCCACCCACCTGGTCCCACCCCATGGGACAATGTTTATATGCGGCGACAAGGCTTACCCCTATTTACCAAATAATTGGGGGGGCACATGTTATCTGGGTTCAGTCCTTCCTGACGTTGAGATACTGGATGAGCTAGACCCAAAGTCCTTGGACAGGCGTAATAAGAGGTCAGTCATGAATGAAGATGGAACCACTAAACTACACGGGAGTCTATGGGAAAAAGTGTTTGGTTTCTTCTTCCCAGGAGCGGGCACAGTCATGGATAGTTTCCGAATAGACAAATTGGCTTTGACCCTAGAAAAGGTGGCAAACGACACCGCTACGGCTCATGACATACTATTGGACACGGTAATTCACATGCGTACAATGGTGATGCAGAATCGGGTGGCTTTGGACATGCTCCTGGCAGAGAAAGGAGGGGTATGCGGAATTATAGAGGGAAAATGTTGCACTTACATACCCGATCCATCTGAAGGAGTGTCAGCCGCAATAGTGAGACTAAGGGAAACTAGCCACGCCCTGACGATCGATCGGATCGCGCGCGAAAATTCTTATACATTTAGCTGGCTCACTGACTGGTTCCAGGGATGGACGGGCACCATAGTGAAGTGGTTATTGACCGCACTGGCTGTGATAATCGGGGTAGTAATTTGGGGGGCACTAATGAAATCTCTAGTCCTCCTCTGTATGAGAAAGTATTTTACAGGATGGAAAGTGAAAAAGCCGCCGACAACGACTATGGCTCTGACCACAGAGGCCGTCGACCTGAACGGGTCCTTCAACAAGGCAGTTGCGACCGGCGCTCCAGAAAATTGCATTGAATTTTGTAATGACTGTGATACTTGTGCGGATCCCATGTGGGAACTGGCTGCTGCCTGTAACGGTGTATGTGATGACTGTGATACTTGTGCTATAAACCCCTTGCGTGTACTGGCTAACGCTGCTTATGTATTACAAGCGGACAGCTGCACGCCCCCTTCCGACCCAACTATGGATCTGATTGCGACACTGGGTCTGGCGGTCGAGGGACCCGACGCGGATGTCCTAGACCCGCAAGCCGACCAGGCGCCCATGGGAGACTTTGACATAAAGGAAGTTCCTCTCTTTGCTTCATATGTATTAAGTTCAAATGCTTCAAGTGAATCGGATTTTTACGCTCTGTACCCTGACCAGGAAATTGAGACACAAGATACTGACAATACTATGTATTCCCCAGAACAGCAGCACGTGAGGGACCTCATGGGCATGATCGTTGATTAACTTCGAAGATCTGCAAGGACTGAGTCTGCAAAGGGTGGGGGGAGCAAGTTCCGCAGGGGAGGTGACGGGCCCTCTGGCGGAGCAGAACCTCATCTGGACCAGACACCTTCGTTGTGGATCCGAAACGTTAATGGACTTTCATGTTCTGAGCCCTCAGGTTCCAAGCACGCACCGCACGACACGCTCGCCAAATCGCCAGGCGAAGCGCTTTGGGCGCACGATATGCCCTTGGGAGATACCCGCATTACAATTATTTTTTCAATACCCGCATTACACAATTATTTTTCAATAAAGCCCGATGTGGCACGTTGTCTCTTAAGATACTTTGTCTCGACGAGACAAGAGGAAGGAATGTCAAGTCGTAGATTCTTTATTGACAATTCTCTGTTATGACAGCCGACTGCATGTCCCAAGTGAGGTAAACCCCGCCGGGAACGCGAATAGAGCGGCGTGCAGGGAGTGTTGAGATTCGTGCGGAGGCACGAGGGTGCGCGCCAAGACGGGGGGGGGGGGGGGCGGCGTGGCGTCATCGCGTTAAGATGGTTGTGCCAGGTCGATCGGCGATCTCTGAATTTAAATCGGATTTTTGTCATGTGTGTTGTGAAATTAAACGTCTATCCGAGAATCCTGGCAATGTTCGTTTTATTAAAATGTGGTACAAACCTGCGTTTCCGCCGTGCGGCTCCGTGGAAGTTAGAGTAGAGTTATTGTGTTTTTAGGCAAAAGCCGAGCGAGCCGCGAGTCACGGGTGTGCTGTATGAGGTTGCTCGGAGGATGTGTGCCCAAATGCATTGTGGGTCATTGCGACTTTGCTGAATATCGGACGCTGGATGTCGGACGTTCATGCGCGCGTGGAATGTGTAGTTTCAAGCGGAGTGCTCGAATTGCAGATATAAACTTGAAAAACATTAATTATATAATCATAGCGGCGCCTGAATTTTAATAAACATGCTTCAGTTTGTGTTTAAAATGAGGTCATGCTGGACAATTGTATACGTGTGCTTTTTTCGAGGCTGGTCGTAAAACCACGCCCACATGCGCTTGTTTTTGCGTAATGCTAGTAGAATGACATGAACCTATCGTTAACCATATATATTTTGTTTTAATCACAGCAACGCATGACTCTGTATAAACATGCTTTGGATTACTCATGTACACAAACCCATAAAATATATGGGTTTGTTTGGCTAAGCATACACTCTCCTCTTTGTGAGTTACATTTCTGTTTTCTCGGAGCCCAGAGAAACATTTGGTCCAAATGATAAGGAAGGGCTGACTCCCCCGAATGATAACGGTGGGAGGGACTCTCGCCAGTCGCTTCGTTCTCTCGGAGATTTTCTGATAATCGTATTCGTATATAAGTGAATGAGAATCAATGCGTTTTCAGGAAGGCTTGACTTGGCATGTTCTTGCTGTAGCTTGCTGTAGACGTCGGTCTCCTCCGGATCTGTATAAGTTGGCTTTAATAAAAAACTGCGTCATTTTCAGGCTATTTGTGGACTTCTTCACCAAACGAAGAGCTGATTCTTCACATATATATATATATATATATATATATATATATATATATATATATATATATATACAGTGGAACCTTGACTTACGAGTTTAATTCGTTCTGTGACCGAGCTCGTAACTCAAATTGCTCGTATCTCAAATCAAATTTCCCCATTGAAATGCATTGAAATGCTATTAATCCGTTCCAGCCCGCCAAAAACCACACCAATTTTTTTTTAAATATACAGTATATATAAAAATATCTCGCGCTTTATATTTCACCTGTATGCAGCATACAAGTTGGCAGGATGGCCTGGACTGGAGGTACGCACACTTGACTCTAAAGTCTAAACTGTCCAGCCTGGGTTTGAATCCCGACCCAGCTATAACCTGTCATGGGTGAATCACAGGCAGGGTGATTCATCAATGTGTGTACCGCTAAACTGGGCGCCCCGTTTGCGTCCCATTAGTTGTTGGATGTTAAGGATCTCACCGTGTTTTCCACAAAGAGAAGGCGAGCTATCGCCGGCACTCTGAACAAGTTGTGGCCTGGCATGGCATGAACATGAAAACATGAACATGAACATGAAATGTTCGACATGAACATGAAATTTTCCAAAATAACCAAAATGCGAAAACAAAAATGCAGCGCTATACGACAGAGATACTGTACGTGCACGGCAAGATAACCACGTGACCGGAACCCACCTGGCGGCAAAACTCAAAATAACCAACATGCGAAAACAAAAATGCAGCGCTATACGACAGAGATACTGTACGTGCACGGCAAGATAACCACGTGACCGGAACCCACCTGGCGGCAAAACTCAAAATAACCAACATGCGAAAACAAAAATGCAGCGCTATACGACAGAGATACTGTACGTGCACGGCAAGATAACCACGTGACCGGAACCCACCTGGCGGCAAAACTCAAAATAACCAACATGCGAAAACAAAAATGCAGCGCTATACGACAGAGATACTGTACGTGCACGGCAAGATAACCACGTGACCGGAACCCACCTGGCGGCAAAACTCAAAATAACCAACATGCGAAAACAAAAATGCAGCGCTATACGACAGAGATACTGTACGTGCACGGCAAGATAACCACGTGACCAGAACCCACCTGGTGGCGTAAACTCAAAATAACCAACATGCGAAAACAAAAATGCAGCGCTATACGACAGAGATACTGTACTTGCACGGCAAGATAACCACGTGACCGGGTGGCGAAAGCTCGTAACTCAGATCTCGGCTCGCATCTCAAAGCAATAAACCGCCCGAGTGACGGCTCGTATCTCGAAAAACTCGTAAGTCAAGGTTCCACTGTATATATATATATATATATATATATATATATATATATATATATATATATATATATATATATATATATATATATATATATTGCTGCGGTTTTGACATTGGTACAGTAAAGGTTAATAAAGGTTAAAGGTTTGCCCCCCATAGATAGTCACACGAGCAACAGTTAGCCTCATTTGTAGTATAGTTACAGTCACGTGAAAAAGTAAGTATACCCCATGTAAAGTTTTGACTTTTTCAACATATTTCAACATACAGCTATTTGATCTTCATTTCAACAATATTGATAGATAAAGGTGATATAATATAACAAATATCATGAAACATTTACATTTTGTAGTCTATTGTACAATTTAAATAAACATAAATGCAAATTTCGCATGTGGAAAAAGTAAGTACACCCCTACATTTATCACTACTTCAAATAGCTAAAATTAGAATCAGGTGCACCAGCTCAGGTGCAAATGATTAGATTAAAGCGCGGCGTTACGCGCGCTGCTTGTGAGCAAGGAGGAAGCGGACAAGCGGTAACATATGAACGTCTTTATTGTAAGACTACACTGTAACACTGAACTCTTCCGGGCTGGTCGCCCGGTGTATATCCTGAGGCCACGCCTACCCCTCGGGCGTGGCCACCGCCCACTTGGTGCGTGGAATGATGTCACCACGCCAGTGGGCTTTTGTGTCCGCCACACGCGCCCCCCCAGAATTCCCGCGCACCTGGAGGGCCAGTTTGCGGGGCAGACGAATGACCCGGCCGAAGCGCCCCCTGGCGATCGGCGGCGTCTGGGATGCAGGGATACCAGGTGGGATGCCCCTGGCTGCCCCTGGGATGGGTGCAGGACCGGGGGGCGCCGTGGCGGCGGGGCTGGGCGGTGCCGGGGGTCCGCCCGCAGGAGGGCGGCCCCGACGTGGGGGTCGGGCCACTGGCGGTGGATGGTCCACATCAAGGTGGGCCGGCTTGAGGCGGTCTACCGAAACGCGGTCAGGAGTACCGCCGATGTCCAGGGTGAAGTGCTTCGCCCCGGTCTCCAGCACGCGGAAAGGCCCGTCGTACGGGGGCCGCAGTGGTGTCCGATGGGCATCGTGGCGGACGAAGACGTACTCCGCCGTGCGAAGCTCCGGGGCGACGTGCGTCGGTGGGTGCCCGTGGCATGCCGTTGGCACCGGGGCGAACCTCTGGGCGGTCTCTTGCAGAGCGGAGCGCTGCTGTGCCGCGGATCATGGTGCCGTGGAGTCGGGGAGGAACTCGCCCGGCACCCGCAGCGGTTGCCCGAAGACCAACTCCGCCGCGGATGCGCGCAGGTCCTCCTTGGGCGCCGTCCGGAGGCCCAGCAGGACCCAGGGGAGCCTGTCGACCCAGCCGCCGTCGCGGAGGGTGGCCCGGAGCGCGGCCTTCAATGAGCGGTGAAATCGCTCACACAGGCCGTTAGCCTGGGGGTGGTAGGCCGTGGTTCGGTGCAGCCGGACCCCGAGCCCCTGCGCAACCGCCCCCCAGAGCTCCGAGGTGAACTGGGGGCCGCGGTCGGATGAGATGTCTGAGGGGGCGCCGAACCGGGCGACCCAGGTGGCGATGAAAGCCTGCGCGACATCGGCCGCCGTTGTCGACGCCAAGGGCACGGCCTCCGGCCACCGGGTGGTGCGGTCCACCATGGTGAGGACGTGGGTGAAACCCCGCGAGGGGGGCAGAGGTCCCACCAGGTCCACGTGGACGTGGTCAAACCGGCGTTCCGGCACCGTGAACGGGGCCAACGGGGCCTGGGTGTGCCGGTGCACCTTGGCGCGCTGGCACACGAGGCATGTCCTGGCCCAGCCGCGGACGGCCTTCCGGAGGCCATGCCAGACGAACTTGTCGGTGATCAGCCTTTG
The DNA here is from genome assembly GCF_964187855.1 of Myxine glutinosa. Classification (NCBI taxonomy): domain Eukaryota; kingdom Metazoa; phylum Chordata; class Myxini; order Myxiniformes; family Myxinidae; genus Myxine; species Myxine glutinosa. The sequence goes on from NC_136268.1 coordinate 93,890,836, forward strand.
GGAGGCCCTCGCGCCCGGGTGGGACAGGCCGTGGATGGCGTCAAACACCTGGCGCTGCCAGCCCGCGGGCACAATGGGGCGAGGACGCCCGAGGGAGACGTCGCACAAGAGGGCCGCGCCCGCGCCGTCGAACGGCACCTCGGTGACGCGGAGGCCCGTGACGGCGGTCCGCAAGGCCTGGACGTCGGGGTCAGCGGCCTGGTCCGCTGCCATCCGGGCATAGTCGATGCCGAGGTGGACTGCGTGGGCGACGGCCCGGGAAAGGCAATCCGCCACCGGGTTGTCCTTCCCCGCGACGTGCTGGATGTCCGTCGTGTACTCGGACACGGCCGAGAGGTGACGCTGCTGCCGGGCCGACCACGGCTCGGTGACCTTGCCCATCGCGAAGATCAGCGGCTTGTGGTCGACGAAGGCAGTGAACGCCCGGCCCTCGAGCAGATGGCGGAAGTGCCTGACCGCCAAGTGAAGTCCGAGCAACTCGCGGTCGAAGGTACTGTAACGGCGTTCGGGCGGGCGAAGCTGCCGGCTAAAGAACGCCAGCGGTTGCCAAGCTCCACGCACCCATTGCTCGTGCACCGCGCCCACCGCGTAGTCCGAGGCATCGGTGGTGAGGGCGATCGGTGCATCGGGCGCCGGGTGCGCGAGCATGGTGGCGTTAGCCAAGGCGAGCTTCGCGCCCGTGAACGCCGTGTCCATCTGCTCGGTCCAGGTAACGTCGCCTTTGCCCGGCTTACCTCGGAGAGCTTCGTGCAGGGGGCGCAGGAGCTGGGCGATACGGGGCAGGAACCGATGGTAAAAGTTCACCATGCCCAGGAACTCCTGCAGCCCTCTGATCGTGCGGGGGCGCGGAAACCCCTTCACCGCCTCCACCTTGGCCGGCAGGGGGACGGCTCCGTGCCTGGTGACACGGTGCCCCAGAAAATCGATTGTGGCGGCGCCGAACCGGCACTTTGCGGGGTTCACAATCAGGCCATGCTGGCCCAGGCGTTCGAAGAGCGTGCGGAGGTGGCGTAGGTGCTCTTCGCGGGACGCGCTGGCGACGAGGATATCGTCCAGGTAGACGTAAACAAAATCCAAGTCGCGCAGGACGCTGTCCATCAGTCGCTGGAACGCCTGAGCCGCATTCTTCAGACCGAAGGGCATGCGCAGGAACTCGAAGAGTCCGAATGGCGTGATGACCGCCGTCTTCGGGACGTCCTCCGGCCTGACGGGGACCTGATGGTAGCCGCGTATGAGGTCCACCTTCGAGAAGAAGGACCTGCCCGCCAAACGGGCGGAAAAGTCCTGAATGTGGGGGACGGGGTAGCGGTCGGGAGTCGTGGCGTCATTGAGACGGCGATAGTCCCCGCACGGTCGCCATCCCCCGCCGGGCTTCGGCACGATGTGCAGCGGCGACGCCCAAGCGCTCTCTGAGCGCCGAACGATGCCGAGTCGCTCCAGGGTAGCGAACTCCGCTTTTGCCACCGCCAGCTTCGTCGGCTCGAGGCGGCGTGCCCGGGCGTAGACCGGTGGCCCGACGGTGGGGATGTGATGGGCCACCCCGTGCTTGACGGCCCCCGCCGAGAAGGTGGGCCGCGTGAGGGCCGGGAAGCCGGCGAGGAGGCGGGTGAATGCGTCCGCTGCCGGAAGCGTACAGACCAACGTGGCCGGAACCGAATCGTTCGGCAAGCCGCTTGGCAAGCCGCTCGTTGAGCTGGGCAACGCACATGCGAGCGAGCTGAACGTCTCGGCCTGGACAAGCCGTCTGCGCTTGACGTCGACCAGGAGCCCATTAGCGCACAGGAAGTCCGCGCCAAGCAGTGCCATGGGCACGTCGGCGGTGACGAACGTCCATCGGAAAACCTGCCCTCCAAACCGCAGAGAGAGGCAGCGTTTTCCGTACGTACGGATGGGCGTCCCGTTCGCGGCAAGCAGCGCGGGGCCCCCACCCGCGGCGTGCTTGTCTGACGTGCCGGCGGGAATGACACTCACCTGTGCTCCCGTGTCGCACAGGTAACGGCGCCCGGAGAAGGTGTCCGTTATGAACAGCAGGCTGCTCGAACGGCCGGCACTCATCGCCACAATTGAGCGCCGGCCCGGGCGTTTCCCGACCCGTTGAAGGAGCACGGCGGATGACACCGCCGAGCTTCGTGGCCGAACTTGGCGTGGAACCACCACCAGGTGGTGGAGCTGGAGGAGCGCGGCTGGCTCCGCCAGGCCGGTGGAGTCGACGGGTTTCCCCGCGGTGGCGGTTTTCGCCGCGGCGGTGGGCGGGGCGTGGCGGCGTTCACGAGGTGCGTATCAGCATGCTGCTGAAACTCAGCGTGCTGTAGAAGATGATGCTGTGGAACAGCAGCGTCGAAGGCCGTGACGGCCACGCCAACGCTCGCCCGCGTGTCCGAAGCGGCGAAGTACTTGTCCGCCTCGGCCGCCAATGCTCGGGGTTCCGTTAGCCCGATCCCGGCCAACGCGAGGCGAACCTGCGCTGGAAGTTGGCGACGGAAAGCGCCCGGAATAGCGAACCGGGGGCTTCGTCGCCCAACAGTGACAGCATATGGTCCATTCGGACCGACGGGCACGTCTCACCGAGCTCGGGGAGATCCAGGAGGCGGTCGGCCCGTGCGTCGTCCGTGAGGCTGAACGTGGCTAGGAGTAGCCGCTTGAGTGCCTCGTACTTGTGGCCGTCCGGTGGGTGGCGAAGGACGGACACAACTCGAGCGGCCGTGCCGGGCCCGAGGGAGGCGACGACATGGCAGTAGCGCAGGTCGTCGTTGGTGAGGCGCCGAAGCTGAAATTGGGCTTCGGCTTGAACGAACCAGACCTCGGCCTGGGCCTCCCAAAATTTGGGAAGTTTAATCGCCATTGACTTGTCGTTGGCCATTGCAATGGCGTCGTGTTCGGAAGGATCGCTACGGCAGATCCAACGTCGAGGGTCACCAGTAAAGCGCGGCGTTACGCGCGCTGCTTGTGAGCAAGGAGGAAGCGGACAAGCGGTAACATATGAACGTCTTTATTGTAAGACTACACTGTAACACTGAACTCTTCCGGGCTGGTCGCCCGGTGTATATCCTGAGGCCACGCCTACCCCTCGGGCGTGGCCACCGCCCACTTGGTGCGTGGAATGATGTCACCACGCCAGTGGGCTTTTGTGTCCGCCACAAGATCATCGTTGGAGAGGATCTTGGAGGAACCTGTCTTATTTAAACCTCAGACATTTAGTTTGGTTTGCTCTTTGTTGTTGAAGTGTGCGGCGTCACCATGCCTAGATCAAAAGAGCTCTCTGAGGCCTTCAGAAAGAAAGTTATAGATGCCTACGAGTCTGGGAAGGGATTTAAAAAGATCTCCAAACAATTTGAAATCAATCATTCGACTGTCCGGAAGATCATCTACAAGTGGAGAAGTTTCGAAACAACTGCCAAATTGTTCAAGCCAGGCCGCCCCAGCAAGTTCAGCCCGAGAGCAGACCGCAAGATGCTGAAAGAAGTCTCTAAGAACCCCAGAATGTCATCACGGGACCTACAGGTAGCTCTTGCCACTGTTGATGTCAAAGTGCACGAGTCTACCATCAGAAAGAGGCTGCACAAATTTGATCGACATGGGAGGTGTGCCAGGAGGAAACCTTTGCTGTCCAGAAAGAACATCAGGGCAAGACTAAAGTTTTCCAATGAACACCTCGGCAAAGCCCAGCACTTCTGGAACAATGTGCTCTGGACAGATGAGTCGAAGGTAGAGCTATTTGGCCACAGTACCAGAAGACATGTTTGGCGAAAACCAAAGACAGCATTTGACCACAAGAACCTGATACCAACTGTGAAGCATGGTGGTGGAAATATTATGGTTTGGGGCAGCTTTGCTGCATCAGGGCCTGGGCAGCTCCGCATCATAGAATCCACTATGAATTCTTCATTGTACCAGAGGGTGCTTGAGGATAATGTGAGGCCATCTGTCGGAAAGTTGAAGCTCAACCAAAGGTGGACATTGCAACATGACAATGACCCTAAACATACCAGTAAATCCACCAAGGAATGGCTGAAAAGAATGAAATGGAGGGTTCTGGAATGGCCAAGTCAAAGCCCGGATCTAAATCCCATCGAGATGTTGTGGGGGGATTTGAAACGAGCTGTGCATGCAAGAAACCCCTCAAACATCGCACAGCTGAAATAATTCTGCATGGAGGAGTGGGCAAAAAATTTCTCCCAGTCGATGTCAGAGACTGGTAGACAGTTATAAGAAACGCCTACTTGAGGTTGTTTCTGCCAAAGGGGGCAATACCACCTATTAGAGCCAAGAGTGTACTTACTTTTTCCACATGCGAAATTTGCATTTATGTTCATTTAAATTATACAATGGACTACAAAATGTAAATGTTTCATGATCTATATTATAATAGCCGTAGATGATTCTGTCTGTCTGTCTGTCTATCTGTTGGGTGTCTGTCCGGGGTGTGGCTTACTCGGTTTGCAGAGTAGCTCCACCCATAGCTCCACCCATTCTGGGAGTGGCTATAAACAAATATCCACCATTTTATTAACTCGCATAGCTTTGAGTCCTGTTTTGTAGGCCCGTGGTGTCTTGCTCTCCCCCAGTTTTATTTCAAATCAAATTCGATAAATCATTTCATTTTTCACAGTCGCTAACATAGTTTTAGACTCGGTTGAAAAAAAACGGGAAGAAAATCCGATGAAAGTTGCCGTTTATAGAACGAAATGAATTCTCAAAGGCCTGTAACTTCAAGGCCATTGAGTCTCTCTCACGCCTTTATCTCCAATCTAACTCACCATATGATTTCATTTTTATCGATGGTTTTACTTTTAGACTCGGTGTCAGCAATAATTGAGAACAATCCACACACGCGGGAAAATGCAGAGATATATTTTTTAAAATCGCGTCATGGTGTATCATACACCGCCCAACATGACACCGCCGGCAATGTGTCGATATATATTAAAAATTCGCTTTTGCTTTTCCGTTATGATATATTACTATTTCGTTTGATGATAGTCGTCACAAAAACGTCAACAATGATGCCGACATATATTTCTTCGTTTTTATTTCATTCAACATATTAGCCGGAAGTAAAATATGTTTCAGGAAATTACCGAGAGATATTTCTTCGTTTTTTTTATTAGTTATGTGCGCATACACTTTAAATAGGTTTATATGAAATCTTTAATTTTCCACAAACATTCCACACACGCGGGAAAATGCAGAGATATATTTTTTAAAATCGCGTCATATCATACACTGCCCAACATGACACCGACGGCAATGTGTCGATATCTATTTTAAATTCGATATATCATTTCATTTTTCACAGTCGCTAACATAGTTTTAGACTCGGTTGAAAAAAAACGAGAAGAAAATCCGATGAAAGTTGCCGTTTATAGAACGAAATGAATTCTCAAATGCCTGTAACTTCAAGGCCATTGAGTCTCTCTCACGCCTTTATCTCCAATCTAACTCACCATATGATTTCATTTTTATCGATGGTTTTAGAGTCGGTGTCAACAATAATTGAGAACATTCCACACACGCGGGAAAATGCAGATATATTTTTTAAAATCGCGTCATGGTGTATCATACACCGCCTAACATGACACCGACGGCAACGTGTCGATACATATTAAAAATTCGATATATCATTTCATTTTTCACAGTCGCTAACATAGTTTTCGACTCGGTTGAAAAAAAACGGGAAGGAAATCCAATGAAAGTTGCCGTTTATAGAACGAAATGAATTCTCAAACGCCTGTAACTTCAACTTCAAGGCCATTGAGTCTCTCTCACGCCTTTATCTCCAATCTAACTCACCATATGATTTCATTTTTATCGATGGTTTTGGACTCGGTGTCAGCAATAATTGAGAACATTCCACACACGCGGGAAAATGCAGAGATATATTTTTAAAAATCGCGTCATGGTGTATCATACACCGCCCAACATGACACCGACGGCAACGTGTCGATATATATTAAAAATTCGCTTTTGCTTTTCCGTTAAGATATATTACTTTTTCGTTTGATGACAGTCGTCACAAAAACGTCAACAATGATGCCGACATATATTTCTTCGTTTTTATTTAATTCAACATTATTAGCCGGAAGTAAAATATGTTTCAGGAAATTACCGAGAGATATTTCTTCGTTTTTTAAAATTAGTTATGTGCGAATACACTTTAAATAGGTTTATTTGAAATCTTTAATTTTCCACAATATAATTTACTTGCCATTTATCATTTGATGATTACGAGACAAATTCCTCTTGAGGATCGTGACAATTCATGCGCTGCGTGGAAACTTCTATTTCCAAAATGAATGAGACGATCGATGAAGAACGCAGACTTGAACAGGATGCAGCAAGAAAACGAATGAGACGGGCGAACGAGTCCATCGACGAACGTCAATGCAAACTTGCGGGGTCACCCGTGGGAATCCCACGGGCATGGATGTGTGTGACATTTCGACATATTGAGTTAGATGCTGCACATTCATTTTTACAAAATGGTTACTGGCAAGTCATCAGATCCAGAAATGGTGTAAAAACCACCGTTTAGAGGCCATTTTTCCCCGCAAAGCGGGGGTTGGCCTTTTCGGGGACCGTGGTAGTTGTTGTTTTTTTGTCCCCTTTTTGAAGCAATGTTTTACGGCCGGATGCCCTTCCTGACGCCAACCCTTTTTGCCGCCTTCAACGACAAACAGGGAATTACCAGTGAACTGGTACTCAATTAGCCGACCTCGGAAGGATGACAGGCTGAGTCAACCCCCCTGGCATTAATTCGGCGATCGACCGAGATTCGAACCCAGGATCCTAAGCCGGCACCCTAGCCGCTAGCCCAACACCAGAAATGGTGTCATGAACACAATTTATTTACGCACAAGCACAAAAGCAAGACGGGCCGATTTCCGATTCCGACGGGCCGACGGGCGAGACGGGCCGATTTCCGATTCCGACGGGCCGATTTGGAGCAAGAAAAAGAACGAGACGGGAGAAAAAGGAGAGAAACGAGACGGGGAAAGCCGATTGGAGAGGCGAGTGAGGCGCGATTGGAGAGGAGTGTGAGGCGCGATTGGAGAGGAGTGTGAGGCACGATTGGAGAGGAGTGTGAGGCGTGATTGGAGAGGAGTGTGAGGCACGATTGGAGAGGAGTGATTGGAGGGGAGTGTGAGGCACGATTGGAGAGGAGTGTGAGGCACGATTGGAGAGGAGTGTGAGGCGCGATTGGAGAGGAGTGTGAGGCGCGATTGGAGAGGCGTGTGAAGGATTGGAGAGGAGAGGAGTGTGAGGGATTGGAGAGGTGAGGGATTGGAAAGGAGAGGGATGTGAGGGTTTGGAGAGGAGAGGAGTGCTAGGTGGAGAGAGGAGAGTGTCAGGTGGAGACAGGAGAGTGTCAGGTGGAGACAGGAGAGTGTCAGGTGGAGAGGAGTGAGGGGTCACATATTATGTGAAATAACTAAATTCACACCATTTCTGGATCTGATGACTTGCCAGTAACCATTTTGTAAAAATGAATGTGCAGCATATAACTCAATATGTCGAAATGTCACACACATCCATGCCCGTGGGATTCCCACGGGTGACCCCGCTAGTATTTGCTATATTATATCACCTTTATCTATCAATATTGTTGAAATGAAGATCAAATAGCTGTATGTTGAAATATGTTGAAAAAGTCAAAACTTTACATGGGGTGTACTTACCTTTTCACGTGACTATATGTCTTAGTATATGTGAGAGTAGGCCCCTTCCAATGTTTATCCTGCATTGTTGTAAAGACAGGAGGATAGGCCCTACTTCTACAAACCATTCCACCTCTACAGGCTCGATCCAGTTTGTTAAGCATCGGTTGCTCACGAGTCGAGTTAACACGAGGTAGGCCTCGGCAGGTGGAGGAGGGTTGAGATCGGCGCGGCAGCAGTGGGGACGGTAAGAATGAGCCACCAATCAGGGCTCACAGCGTGTGGCTGCAGCACAGCGTCACAGGGCGTGGTTGGGACATTCGATCGGGCTAAGGGCGTGGCAATAAAACCGATCGCGCAAAGCCCCCACCTCAGTTATGAGAAGGGAGAGGCGTTTGAGGGTTGCAGTACTCAATTGAGATGCGCGTGAGTTCAGTCGGGAACCCCCAGAGTTATGAGAAGGGAGAGGCACTCGTTGAGTTTTGAGAAGGGAAAGGCACTCGTTGAGTTATGAGAAGGGAGAGGCAGGCGCTCGTCAAGTTGAGTCGAGGAGTTCTGAGTTCGGAGAAAGGAGACGCGCTTGAAGGGAATCATTCGTGCTGTATGAACTTGGTGACGAGAAATACGTGGGCGCAGCCAGGGCGGTTATAACTTGTGCGGTTCAGCGAAAGCGAGTGAACGTGGCTGAATAACCGCCAGCCGCGCAAAGTCCGCCCTCTACCGTTCGCCCGGAGATTATTGCCCGCTTTGTTCGAGCGACACGATACGAGTTCCTGCCTTCGCCTACCTCCATCTTCGCGGGACGTGCCGGGGACCGTGGAGAGGGAGACGGGGCCGATCCTGGACGACCACCGCGGCGCTGGTGAACATCATCCTGCCCATCTGCAATCCCCGTGTGAGTAGGAGTGAGACGGGCCCGTTTGTCCTGGGGTATTAAGCATAAGACTGTCTAAGTTGCCCTGTGTCTCTTCGTCCTGAGCTGTAAATACGTGCATAATAATTAAACCTATTTGTTCTTCCTTTTCTTCTGTATTCGATCGTCTCTGTGATTTCTCCATTGACTAAGCGTGGCACGGGTAAAACTGCTTGAATCGGGTTCCATCAGTTATAACGGCGTGGATCACTTGTACGCAAACCGCTCGGCGTATCACCATCACACATGGTTCGTGCGAGGCTTATTTCCTCGCTTCCAGGGCAGCGCTAGTACTTAGGTACGAGCGAATTTGGTCCCGGAACCCTATTTGGCGCTGTCCGGAAGGGACGTAATAGGTCTTGGGTCGCGCCAGGTCAGTAAAGACAAGGGGATTAATCCCCCCTTGATAAGGGGAGAAGGCCGGCGACAGATCCGCAACATTTGGTAGTCAGTAGTGGAGATTTGGAACCTGGGACAAAAATTTTTAGACCAAATTTTGGACACCAATTTTGCATATTGGCTGCAACAATTGGTGTCAGGAGTTTGGGATAGGACCCGAAGTGCGCTTAACGCACTCCAAAATTACGAGCGACCGAAATTTAGTTTTTAAGAACCAAAATTAAATTTGTGCCTTGGCTAGCCAAAGCGGTCGTAGGGGTAAATGAAGAGGAAGAGTTGATAACCCAGGACCCACAGGAAGAATTGGGGGGAAGAAGAGGCAACTGATGAAGGGGCAGTAGGGGTAGAAAATGGCGGCGCCTCGCACATGGCGGCGAGAGCCGAGCCCGCGGTGCCAGCGGGTTGGGACCTGTATGTACTCGTAGATCACCTACGAGCATCTATAGAAATGCAGAGGGACGAAGCAAGGCGTAACAGTGACAAATCCGCATGGGACATAGAAAAAATGGGTGGTTGATTGAAAGTAGAGGGGGACAAATCAAGGGCAGAAATGAAAGAATTGGGGGACAAATCCACCCGGGACATAGAAAAAATGGGTGGCCAATTGAAAGAATTGGGGGACAAAACCACCCGGGAATTGAAAGAGGTAAAAAATGAATTGGGAAACAAAATGGGTGACCAATTGGAAGAATTGGGGGACAAATCCACCCGTGAAATGCAAAATTTTATGGCGGCGTCGAAGAAGGACGCGAAGAAAGCCGGGAAGGACAGAAGGCGCAAGTTGAGTGAGGAAGTCGCATTGGTACGCGACAGGGTAACGCGGTGCGAGGAACGCGTGGAGAGCGGGCTAGAGCAGAGCGCGGCTAGGTTGACCGAGGGATAGAAATCGCGACACGGGGTGTAGAAAAGCCGACGGCCGTCAAATTGGATAAAGAAATGTCGGGAGCACCGGGGAAGGTCGAATTGGAAGACGAAATATTATGGGCGCCGACGGTCGAGGTAGAAAAAGAAATAATTCAAATTGCAGAGACAATTGGGGCCGAAGATATGGCAGAGATAGAATCGGGAAATGAATCGGAGGTCGAAATGGAATGTACACAATGTCTGGATTTGCATTGTGATGTCGTGCTTGCTCACAAAAATGAAGGTTTGCAGGTGCGGTTGCCGGAGAAAAAGGTCCCGAAGGTGAGTACTGGTGTGTATGGCGCGAAAGTGTTTGGCGCGAAAAGATTTTTGGCGCGCTTGGGATCCCGACGAAACCCGGGCGCTCGTGGAAGGTCCGTGGTGCGATGTACGCGAGTGAATGGCACGCGTGTGCAAAAAAAGTGCGCACCGAAGCGCGAGATAATGACGGAATGTGAGTGGGAAGAGTGTGTCAGAGGTGAGTGTGAAACAGAGTGTGCGATGGACGAGGAGAGTGAGAGCAGATGCACACCAGAGAGTGTTGTGGACAGTGTGCAGGAGTGCACACCAGAGCATGTGATTGGGTGTGCAACAGGAGAGTGCACACCCATGGGTAAGTGTGCGCTGATTGGGTGTGTACCGGGAGAGTGCACACCCGTGGACGTTACGGAGTACGTAACGGGAGAGTGTGCGCGAGGGCCAAGTGTGTAACGGAGTGTGCGAGTGGTATGAGAGCGCCAGGATGTGCGCAAGGGTGTGTGATAATGGAGTGTGTGAACGGCGTGAGTGTGCCTGAGTGGTGTGCACCTGAGTGTGCAAGAGAAGAGAATGCACGAGCGAGTGCAGTAACGGAATGCAGGGGGTGTATGGGAGGCACTGGAGCACCGCGTTGTGTGCGTATGGAGCGGGTCACGTGTGGTGAGAGCGCGGCCCGGGCATCGACGCAGACCGGGGGAGCGTTTAGGGCGATGTATAGCCGACGCGAGCCCTCGGGGCGTGGTGTGCCTTGTGTGCAGTGGGGATCGGCGGGGATCGTTGCCGCGGCGGCGTGCACGATTCGTGCCGGGCCCCGCCCTGTATGGTCGGTGCCGCGCTTTGGCGGGAAAGGCGATCGCACGGTTCGAGGTGGGGTAGGAGAGGTCGGAACCGCACCCCCTGGCAGGTGCCATGCTCCGACCGTGGGCGGCTGGGCCATCGTGCATGGGACCGAAAGGCTCCGCGCAGAGATGGTGCCTGGAGCCTTGGCCCAAGCATGCCTCCTCTCCTGAATCGAAAATGCCGGACGGACCCAACCAACAGGCGACAAACCACCGGCATGCATCGCTCGGCTTTTCGAAGCCGAGCTGTGCAAATGTATTTCCGCACCGAGGCTCAAGTGGAGTGGACGAATGGCGATAGTGTTGGCGAATGGTGCCCGGCGTGGGGGAGTGGTGGTTTCGCCATTCCTCACTTGGGGCTCATGAGCAATAGATTATGGGGTGGCAGTGTAAACTAGCCGAGGGCGGGCTAGGTTAATTGTTAGGGATTAAGAAATGACAGTAGATGACAAGATTTAAGTAGAGACATTGGTACAGGTAGAGGGGACGTAGTGAGTTTAGGTGGATGTTAATGACGAGGGAGTGCTTAGTGTAAGGGAAGATGGGGAAGCACGAGTATTAGGGGGAGAAGTAGTTAGTTAGATGATGCTGTGTGTGTGTAGTAGTGTGGAGAAATTGTGTGTGTGGATGAGCTTGAGCAAATGAGGCATTGGTTGAGAATAACCAGTGGTGGTGTATGAGTGGTGTATTGAGGACATATGGAGTTGTGTGGGTGTGAATTGACTTGCATGGTGTGCAAGTGGAGAAAAGGTATGAGAGCACAAGAGGTGTGCAAGAGAGCTTGGTGTGTGTGAGAATATTTGGTGTGGAATGCTTGGTGGGAGTAGATGGTGTGGAATGCATGGTGCGAAGAAGTGAATGGGGGAAGATGGACCCCTTCACGGATACCCGGGGTGGGTAGTTTAAAGTCAGGTAGAGGGTTTAGGTAAATTGTTTGGATATTGACACCTGTGGTGCAGGAAGTAGCAGGAAGTGCTTGGATGGGTGCATGAGTCTGTGGAATGGCTGGGCGTGTGGGCTTTGTTGGTGCGTATGGTTATTGGAGCACTCCGCCACTGGTCGTTTGTCGGCCAGGTGAGGCCGCAGGTAGGCTCTGGGAGCCAGTCAGAGTAGTTGTTCAGTGGGGCCCGAGGATCCAGGAGAAGGACCCGGGTAGCCCAATGCCAGAGAGGGCATCAGAGGGGTGAGAGAGCCAGGAGGGGCCTTCCTTAGGTAGTCGCAAGGAGCAAGGTAAGCTCGGGTGGCGACGTCAGTGGCGGAGGTGCGCAGGTAGGTAGACCTGCTAGTGGAGCCACTCGACCCAGCCCCGAAATTGTGCAAAGGCACAGATTGAAAAATTGGGGAGTGAGACCCAAATTCAGGGGCACCGCAGAGTGGTCAATGGAAATCAGGTTTTTAGAACGACATAGTTTAAAGATGGCCAATTGAATTGGCAGGGTATGACCCCGGGTAGTGGAAATGAGTTAATGTCAACTAGTGTAGTTAGGATTTGAGGAAGTCCCTTCGCACCATCCACACCATCCAAATCAGGACACAACATAAAGGGAACAGCAGGAGAAACGTGAAACGCCAACAGCAGTGCGGAGGGAGAAAATAGATAGAGACGGGCAAACAGGAGATGCAGGTAACGATGAAGGGTAAGGGAGAACGCAAAGGGTGGCCAATATGGATACATAAGCAAAATGTTTGGGAGGGGTCAAGATAATCATTAAGAGGTGGGAGGCATATGGTACCACCAAGACCCTGCCAAGATAAGGCCGTCCATCCAAACTAGATGACCAAGCAAGGAGGAGACTACTCAGAGAGGCCACCAAGAGGCCAATGACAACTTTGAAAGAGCTACAGGCCTTTATGTCAAAAACTGGTCACTATGTTCATGTGACAACAATATCCTAAGCATCTCCACAAGTGGCAAAAAACTGTTCAAAGGTGGCAAAAAGGAAGTCATTACTTCAAAAATCCCACCTTGAGTCTCGTTTGAGGTATGCAAAAAAACACTCCACGGCTTCTGAAGCCATGTGTCAAAATGTTTTGTGGTCTGACGAAACCAAGATGCAACCTTTTGGCCAAAATACAAAACGTTACGTTTGGCGCAAACCCAACACAGCACATCACCCAAAGAACACCATCCCCACTGTGAAGCATGGTGGTGGCAGCATCATGTTATGGGGATGTTTCCCATCAGCAGGGACTGGGGCACTTGTCAGGATATAAGGGAAAATTGATGGAGCAAAATACAGAAAAATCCGAGAGGAAACCTGCTACCGTCTACAAGAAAGCTGAAATTTGGATGGAAGTTCACCTTTCAGCATGACAACAACCCGAAGCACACAGCCAAAGCCACACTGGAGTGGCTAAGGAACAGAGAGATAAATGTTCTTGAGTGGCCCAGTCAGAGCCCTGACCTAAATCCAATTGAAAATCTGTGGCATGACTTGAAGATTGCTGTCCATCAACACTCCCCACGCAACTTAACTGAGCTTGAACAGTTTTTTTTTTTTACAGAGGAATGGACAAATATTGCCCAATCAAGGTGTGCAAAGTTGGAAGAGACCTATCCCAACAGACTCACAGCTGTAATTGCTCTCAAAGATGCTTCTACCAAGTATTAACTCAGGTGGGTGGACACTTATCCAACCAAGATATTCTAGTTTTATATTTTTAATTAATTTTCTGAAATTTGTAGAATTTGTTCTTCACTTGGAAGTTGCGGGTTACGATCAGCTCTTTTGTCAGCTCTTTCACGAGCCTCGATTCAGTATACAAAAAAAACAAAAAAAAACGATGTGTAAATAAAGGTGGGAAAAGTCTGATTTCATGCAATTTAATTCCAGGATACAAGGCAACAAAATGTGAAAAATTTGAAAGGGGGTGTAGACTTTTCATAGGCTCTGCATATAATATGACATTCATGATGAAAATATTAACATGCTAATAAAAGAGCCATTTAGAGCGGGAGTTTCAAGTGGAGCAAGGTCATGCTCGCCACTTGGGTTTTCCTCTATGTCGTCCTTGGTGGTGAGAATGAGGGCACAGTCCCTGGTTCTATCTGTCATCGTTGAAACCCCTCCCTTCGCCCTGCACATTTGACCTCACACCCACATCTCATCCCGGATCTTCAAAGTGCAGAAAGGTGGAGGGAGAACGATAACGTTACAAAGACATAATTTTTGCCATTAAAGTGCCATCGTTAAAAATAAACAACAGCAGGAGGCTACGTTGCCTTTGTCGAACAGCTCGGTTACACAAGGGTGGTGGTCTTGCGGTGTCTCAACAATGCGGTGCACTTTGCACATATAATGTCTGTCAGAAGCCTCCATTTAAAGATAAGCAAGCTTTGTGTATTACAGATGGAGCAGCTGTCCTTGAAGGATTAAAACCAGGTTTGTAAGACGAGCACAGCAAGATTGGTGAATTTTTCTGTGATTTGCTTTTAACATCTGTGGATGAAAACTATACCTTCACAAAAGGGGGAAATGGTGGGGGAATGGGGAGAGGGTTCAGAGGTGACAATGGAAGACCTGCTTTTACTTATTGTTAAATTGTGTACTGTTTGAATAAGTCAAAGTGCACATGTGATTAGTGCCACGTGTTCACACTAAAAAATGCATGCATTACAGTAATTTCGATGGATCACAATACATTGCACCATCAAGTAACAAATTCATCATTATCATTTCTGGCGACGGACATTGTTGCGTTGTAATGCAGGTGAGCAGTGTTGTGGCCAACTGTACCTGTCAATGGAGTTTACATTGAGGCCATGCGTTTGACTTATATACAATGCATTCAGAAAGTATTCAGACCCCTTCACTTTTTTCACATTTTGTTATGTTGCAGGCTTATGCTGAAATTGTTTAAATTCATTTTTCCCTCATCAATCTACACTCAATACCCCATAATGACAAAGAGAAAACAGGATTTTAGAAAGTTTTGCAAATTTATTAAAAAGAAAAAACTGAAATATCACATTTACATAAGTATTCAGACCCTTTGCTATGACACTTGAAATTTAGCTCAAGTGCCTCCCATTTCTCTTGATCATCTTTGAGATGTTTCTACACCTTGATTGGAGTCCACCTGTGGTAAATTCAATTGATTGGACATGATTTGGAAAGGCACACACCTGTCTATATAAGGTCTCACAGCTGTCAATGCATATCAGAGCAAAAACCAAGCCATGAGGTCGAAGGAACTGCCTGCAGAGCTCAGAGACAGGATTGTGTCGAGGCACAGATCTGGGGAAGCCTACAAAAAAAATTCTGCTGCATTGAAGGTTCCCAAGAGCACAGTGGCCTCCATAATTATTAAATGGAAGACGTTTGGAACAACCAGGACTCTTCCTAGAGCTAGCCGCCCGGCCAAACTGAGCAATCGGGGGAGAGGGGCCTTGGTAAGAGAGGTGACCAAGAACCCGATGGTCACTCTGGCTGAGCGCCAGAGATCCTGCGTGGAGATGGGAGAAACTTCCAGAAGGACAACCATCACTGCAACACTCCACCGATCTGGGCTTCATGGCAGAGTGGCCAGACGGAAGCCTCTCCTCAGTGAAAGACACATGAAAGCCCGCTTGGAGTTTGCAAAAAAGCACCCAAAGGACTCTCAGACTGTGAGAAACAAGATTCTGTGGTCTGATGAAACCAAGATTGAACTGTTTGGCCTCAATTCCAAGCGTCATGTCTGGAGGAAACCAGGCACCGCTCATCACCTGCCCAATACCATCCCAACGGTGAAGCATGGTGGTGGCAGCATCATGCTGTAGGGGTGTTTTTCAGCAGCAGGGACTGGGGGACTGGTCAGGGTTGAGGGAACAATGAACGGAGCAAAGTACAGAGATATCCTTAATGAAAACCTGAAACAGAGCGCACAGGACCTCAGACTGGGCCGAAGGTTCACCTTCCAACAGGACAATGACCCGAAGCACACAGCCAAGACAACGCAGGAGTGGCTTCGGGACAACTCTGTAAAAGTCCTTGAGTGGCCCAACCAGAGCCCTGACTTGAACCCAATCGAACATCTCTGGAGAGACCTGAAAATGGCTGTCCACCGACGGTCCCCATCCAACCTGACAGAGCTTGAGAGGATCTGCAGAGAAGAATGGCAGAAAATCACCAAATCCAGGCGTGCAAAGCTTGTCGCGTCATACCCAAGAAGACTCGAGGCTGTAATCGCTGCCTAATGTAATGTAAGTTGTAATGTAAGTAATGTAATGTAAGTAAGATGTAATGTAAGTGCTTCAACTAAGTACTGAGTTAAGGGTCTGAATGATATTTCAATGTGATATGTGATATTTCATTTTTTTATTTTTAATAAATTTGTAAAACTTTCTAAAATCCTGTTTTCTCTTTGTCATTATGGGGTATTGAGTGTAGATTGATGAGGGAAAAAATGAATTTAAACGATTTCAGCATAAGGCTGCAACATAACAAAATGTGAAAAAAGTGAAGGGGTCTGAATACTTTCTAAATGCACTGTATGCTTTATTCTAGCTCTTCTACGAGCCTAGATCGTTAAAAAATTTGTTGTGCGATGAAGAGGGGGCGCAGGAGGAGAGAGGGTGCGGAGAGGGAGGGCATCCAGAAGTGATAATGGAGGACCTGTTTTAACTTATTGTTAAACTCGCTGAATGCACCCGGCGTTGCCCGGGTTATTTTTGAATGAATTTAATCTTCTGTACATAGGTCTGACGCGAGCCCAGTATCAGTTAGTGCTCAACGATTCCTTGTCCTTTCTTCTGTCGGGCCCCACGAGAGAGAATTTTGAAAGCATGTGTTGCAATCAGTCAGATATTCCTTTTAAGTGCATAAGTTATACTTCAAGAGAATTTTGAAAGAAGAAGAAGATTTATTGCAAAATGGGCCCAGCCCGGCCGAGGCGGCCTCGACCGGCCTCGTCACCTAGCCTATAACCTTCCCAGGGCCCGTCCCGACATGTTTTGTTTCAGAGGTTTCCTCCTATCTTTCACCGTTCAGGAGATTAGCGTATGCAGACAAACAAACAAACAAACAAACAAACACTTTCTTTTATATATATATAGACTAGCCGAAAGCACCCGGCGTTGCCCGGGTTCTTTTTGAATGAATTTACTACTATAATTCAGCTTTTACTCGCAGCCATAGAAGATTGACTACGATAATTCAGCTCAGCTTTTAATTGTGAAATGTCCCCAGCTCGGCCGAAGCGGCCTCGCCACCTAGCCTATAGTCTTCCCAGGGCCCGTCCCGACATTATTAGTTCTTTTTGAATTAATTTACTACTATAATTCAGCTTTTACTCGCGGCCGTAGAAGATTGACTTCTATAATTCAGCTCAGCTTTTAATTGCGAAATGGGCCCAGCTCGGCCGAGGTGGCCTCGACCGGTCTCGCCACCTAGCCTATAACCTTCCCGGGGCCCGTCCCGACATTTTTTGTATTCGAGGTTTCCTCCTATCTTTCACCGTTCAGGAGATTAGCGTGTGCAGGCAAACAAACAAACAAAAACTTTCTTTTATATATATAGAAGATAGAAGATAGAAGAAGAAGATAGATAGATTGTGTTTGAAAAAGTCAAAGTGCACACAGGATTAGTCAGTCACGCGTTCACACTAAAATGCTTGCATTATCGTAATTTGGACTGATACCAAAGTCAAGGACTGATACCTGGAACTTGGCGTTGGGTCTAGGTACCTACCTATACATGTATGTGTGTGCACGTACAGTATGTGTATGTAGGTGTGTGTGTATGTTGTATGTGTGTACATGTATGTGTGTTTGTTGTAAGACATGTGTACATGTATGTAAGTGTGTGTATGTTGTAAGACATATGCACAGGGTTGTAAGTGTGTGTATATTGTTAGACATATGTACAGGGTTGGAAGTGTGTGTATGTTGTAAGATATATGTGTACATTACAGTCGTGGCTAAAAATATTGCCACCCTTGCACTTTTTTCAAATAACTCACAATTTTGTCTAAAAAGAAGTTGAAACAATTTGCAAAACTATTTGGTCTCCACTATTCTTTATTTCACTGTTAATATTACAGAACCTTTGCTTTTGATTCAGAACTTGATTTATCCTTTTAAATCAGAAAATAAAAAGAAATGGCATTGCCAAAATTATTGACACCCTTCGACTTAATATTTGGTAGCACAAATAGCACAACCAAAATTGCCAAAATTATTGACACCCTTCGACTTATTTGGTAGCACAACCTTTGGACAAAATATCTGCAGTCAAGTGCTTCCTATAGCCATGAATGAGCTTCCTACACCTCTCTACTGGCAGTTTGACCCAATCTTATTGTGCAAACTGCTCCAGTTCTCCCAGATTTGAAGGGTGCCTTCTCCCAACTGCTGTTTTCAGATCTCCCAACAGGTGTTCAATAGGATTTAGATCTGGTCTCATTGCTGGCCACTTCAGAACAGTCCAGTGTTTTGTCTTGAACAATTCCTGGCTGCTTTTTGAAGTGTGTTTGGGGTCATTGTCCTGCTGCAAGACCCATGACCTTCGACGGAGACCCAGCTTTCTGACACTGGGTTGAACATTGCGCTCCAAAATGCCTTGGCAATCTACTGATTTCATGATGCCATGCACACATTCAAGGCACCCAGAAGAATGTGTCTGGGATGAGTGGGTGTTGAGAGGGGTTGCTGAGAAAGTAGAGGTGGAAGGAACTGTTCTTGACTGCTTCAATGAACTGACATATTTAACCAATTCATTCCTGGACCAAACATTTGTGAAAAGGAAGCAGCACAGTTTTGTTTCCGAAGTTTGATGGAGGGCTCAGCATTGGCTGATGATGAACTACTGATTCAGGTAGATTTTGTTGAAAATTATGCTTTTAAGGAACAGGATGAAATCCAGTTGGCCCATTGGATGAGCTAGTAAATAACTGTTTGACAGCGGTGGCTTGGTACAAAAAAGTTTACGTTGTTGAAAAAAATTAATTTGCTCTGGTAACAAATTACCTTGGAGATGACAAGTATGCAGTGCATCCCTTTCTAAACATAATTCTTCAAAACCTCAAGCAACAGATGAATTACAACAAAGTACATTTCTTCTCAGAAGGTGCTGCCAGTCTATTTAAGCAGAAATACCTATTTTGTAACGTCACCTACCTTAAAAGGGATGGCATCACTACACACCAGCACTTTTTGCCACATCACAAGGCAAGGGTGCAGTCGATGGGGTAGGTGGTGAGGTTACATGATGGCTTGGCTGACCGTGGTGTCTGGGTGGAAACGTATTCAAATTTCAAAATGGAACAAAATTTGTCGAGTTTGTTAATGCCATGGCCGCCATGATAAATGCCCTACTTGTTCCTAAGTCTGCCATTTCTCAAGGTAAACAAGAGCTTCATGAAAAAGTGGTGCAATCTACTGGCTGTTGCTAGAACTCAGAAGCTGCACTCTCTCTCTTGACAGTTTATATCAATAAAATTATGTTTTCAAAATATTCAGTGTGTGCATAGTGGGAGTGTCACTTCATTAATGCTCCTAATGCTAGCGCTGCCGGTCATGAACCATCTGGCAATGCTGGAGATCTGTCACCTGCAGGTGGTCAGGATTTAGCTGACCACGTGGATCTCAATAAATATTGAAAGCTACTATGCTGTATATTATAATGACCAGTTTCATTGCGTATAGTCAGCAATGGACCATTTTGCATATGGGCCGGTGTTCGGGTAGAACACTGAGTTGGGGGAGGTCTCTGTTCTTCTCTCGGATTGTGTTATGCCACTTGGACTTGTTGTAAAATTTAAATAAAGTTATCAGCAAAATAAAGTTTTTGTTCGTTTTAACTGTTATTTTCAGAAGCTGTCAGTCTGTTATCATGATTCCAGTCTGTTACTGCAGCCCTTTAAAGGGCCTTGGTCAAGCCAATTGAATGTGGTACCCTTTAGAGTGCAGCACTGGTCTTTCTTTACAATATAAGATTGCACTTTTTCTGCCTGGGATATACGCTTCAGAAACTTTTCACGGGCTAAGCATGTCATGCCCCTGAAGTTGGTTGCACAAATGACAGTCCGTTACCATAGTTATTAATGAATCAGTGCACCATAATTTGGCTGGCAAAGTCTGAGAAGTATTGTTGTTTACAAGAACCTCCTCGTGTCTATACATACAACAAACAACAACATGCATTTTAAGGCCATTTTCCCTGCTAGAGCGGGGGTTAGAGCGGGGGTTAGCCCATGACAATCTTCTCCATTTTGCCCTATTTTCTGCATCTCTCCTTGTTAACCCCCTTGCCCGCATTTCTTCTTCCACCATCTTTAGCCAAGTCTTTCTCGGTCTTCCCCGTCCTCGACTTCCTTCTACATTCATTTCCATCACTCTTCTCAACCAGTCACTTTCATCCTTCCTCAACACATGACCAAACCATCTCAACCTGTTTCTCTTCACAGCATCCATCACAGGCTCTATTCCCATCATCTTTCGCAATTCATCATTTGTCTTCCTCTCTCTCAACGATACTCCGCACATCCACCGAACCATTCGCATTTCCACCCTTTCCAGCTTTCGATGCTGCTCTACGTTCATTACCCATGTCTTGCTCCCATAAATCATAACACTTCTCACACATGCAGCATACACCTTTCCCTTCAGCTTCAACGACACTCCCCTCCTCATCAGCACGCCACTCAGTCCCGAAACTTCTTCCATGCACATCTCACTCTAGCAACCGTTGCCGAGTCTGATCCACCTTCTCCATTCAGCATGTCTCCGAGGTAGCAAAATGTCCTGTCTATACATTCCAAAAATATATTCTAGAGACCTAGATTTCAAAGAGACCTAGATGTTAGGGTCTGTTAACTCTCAGATGTCCCTCTGATTTGTCAGTCCGTTAAGCGTGGAATTGGCAAGTTATAAACTACAGCGAAGTCGATGGCCCGCCCGCCTTTGCAAATCCCGATGCTTCCCACAAAAAGGCAAAGGTGAAAGATGGGAAAATGTTCCACCAGGAATGACCCATTATCAAATTTTGAACTTAAATTTATTTCCCAATCTTCACCACTGTGACCCCAATTCCCCACCCCCTTAGACATGAACCAAAGGCAAAATAAAAAAACGTAATGTATTTCATGCGCCCCCAATGTCAATTGCATAATGTTTCATTAAAAAATGATAACAAATGTGCCCTTAGTTGCATTTTTTTTATTGACCTTTCGACTCATGCCCTGATACTGCTCTTGCACCTTTGTGCCATATGGTGATCATAACTACCACGTTTGGTGAATGTCTGCCCAACCAATTGGGAGGAGATTGCGTGACAGATAGAGCCATCTGCAATATCCCTCCGCCTCTCTCCCGTTTTCTTTCAAAAAGCGTGGGGATAATAAAGTTACAGGACTTGAATCCAAGAAGATAGGATGCAACAATTGCTATGAAGTGGTTTATCAAGTCAGCAATTTGATCATCACACTGACATGGTGGTGTAAATGGATTTCCAATTTAGCTCCATGCTATACATTCTGTTGTGATATATATTACGGTTATTATCTTAAAATCAACACGCAAACAATATCTCGTTTAAGATCATGGATTAGGCCCCATGACCTGCACCCACCACTAACTCAGATAGCCTAATCTGCAATGCCAAGAAGGCTCGTCTAAACTTTCGATTGTCTAACATTACATCCAAACAAATTTATATCGGGATATATCAACAACACTAATGATCACACTCAAAGTTTAGAAGATAAAATACATCATGCAGCTCCGAGTGGCACGAAAAACGCACTGCACTCTGGGTACGCAGTCAGCACAAATGGTGAAACGCACACATGAGAGCCAGACACCAAGCATCCGCCGAGCTGCAAACACCAAAAAACAATCAATAGGGCCTCCTCGGCACTCCACTCCAGATCGATACTCATCTAAATGCAAATGGAGAGAGATTGCTCACGTACATCCCGCCGGGCTTTCCACAACGCACGCTCTCACTGATCACTTATCTGACTTCCCTTGCACCTCCTCAACCCCCTTGCCTTCCACCCGGGAAAATTAGTTTCGGACGCGTGCTCGCCACCGGCAGATAAACAGGCCACCTCGGATGCCGAGAAATCCATCTCGGATGCGTTCGGACGCCGGGCGCATTTCAATTACCGGGCGCTTGCTCTGCAAACCTCAAACGTAACACGACAGCCATTTACTGATGGTAAGAGAATGAGAGTGAGGAAGAGTTAGGGTAAGGTAAGGTCCTTTCTGTTGAGAAAACATATGCAGAAAATGAAATTCCAAAACTACTTTTGTAAATTCACCAAGGAGAGTAAAGGCTCGCAGACTTGAAAATTTATTATTGACCCTTACGGTAATGATATTGTCCAAAAAGTTTGTAATATCAACATTATATGAAAACCCACCAGATGACTTTTTGGTCTGTGCAAGAAAAACAGTTTTTGTACTTGAATCTAACCACCTTCACAAGATGACAAATTTACAATTGGAGATGATACAGCAACATAATCATAAAGATGAACAGTCTAAGACCAAATTTGATTACATAAGACCAATAATGAAATGGATGTTTTATTTTGTTTATTTATTTTTATATACATACATATATATCTATCTATCTATCTATCTATCTATCTATCTATCTATCTATCTATCTATCTATCTATATATATATATATATATATATATATATATATATATATATATATATATATATATATATATATATATATATATTGTTATGAATTTGGTAATGCAACATCTAGAGCTAGGTAGATCTGAATAGGTAGGTATTCGGCTGTCGTGACAGGGACTCTACATGTAATAAGTTATTGATGTTCAGGCGGTTGTCGGGGTAAGATGTATGAGTGTGGATCTACCTGGAGATTCGAGTGTTAAATAGTGAGGGATTAAAGGTAACGCCCCTGTGAGTATCACCTAGTAATCAAACCTTTGTCCTTTATGGCACTGCAAACCACATAAACATTAGTTAGGTCCTTAGTGCAACATTAAATAATTCCCTTTCCCTGACATTGACTTCGTAATAAATGGGCACCACCAGGCCAAGAACACCGCCACAATACACCGCCACCGTTTACACCTCCAAGGCCTACAAACCTCGCCTGCGCACCTCAAAGGCCTACAAACCTGGCCGGCACGTGTTACACCAGGACCGCGGGGTCACGGACGGGAGATGTCAGGAGTCGCATGCCGCAGAGGGCGTGACCTGGGCGAGTTGGGAGGCTATGATTGGCTGAGGAGCGCGCCAATGTGACGTCATCGGCCACCAATATAGGCGACGGTCGGACGCCATTTCGGGAGTTCGAGTGGAGTCCAGAGTTGAGAGAGTTGAGTCGCAGAGTTCGTTGTTACAGTTCCGTACCAGAGTTCGTGGCAGTTGGCACAGGACACGGTTCGTTGCACAGTTCGTCGGAGTTGGCACAGGACACGGTTCGTTGAACATTCGTGACCACAGCTCGTTGCAGTTGGCAGTTGGCACTTGGTTTTGGTTGCTTCGTGCAGCCCTGCGGTGGACCGTTGGAGCAAAGGAGCTCGTGGTGTGTGTGGGCCGTTGGACCGACGAGGCCTGGTGGCGCTTGGAGGCGGACGCAGAGGGCCGTGGAACTTGGAGCGAGGTGTGCGATCGGGCCGAAAGGAGCGGTGTTGGACGGCAGCCACAAAGACGACGAAAGACCAGATAAGCCCGAATCCGCGTACATTTTGAACGACGTGACGTGTTCTTTTCGTAATTAATCTCCCTCGTTTTGTGTTTGATATCAGTCGTGTGGGGACGTCCCGATTTAGTTATTAGTATTACCGGCGCGTGTTTTTTTTCACTGTTATTACTTTTCAATAATAAATCCTTATATTATTTTCTGTACATATTTGAACGCAGTTTCCTGGGTGTTTCATTTTAATAGATAAGGCTGTGGAGCTCGTTGCGTCTGGCCTCCCGCGCGTTTAACTTTGTGTTGAGCTTGAATCCGCCATTGAGTTTTCGCCTCGGGAGTGTAAAGTCTCGCAGTCGGTCATCCGTGTTACCCTACGGTGTTCACCAAGGGTAGTCACGCGACAAGTGGTGTCAGGAGTGTAGGATTTGAACCCGTCGGACAAATTTTTTTGTCCGCGGCGAGACATCGACACGGTCGGGCGTACATTGCGCTCGACGTTCGAACGCAAAAATTTTATAGTCGAGGCGGAGAAATTTAATAATCAATCGGGCAAACGGAGCGCGATATCGCGTCTTCGTCAAATTTAAATTGTTTCAGGAATTATTAAAATAAATACGCGCGCGGGAAACAATCTTCCGGAAAGCGGATGTCGGAAATTGATGAGATGGAAGTACGCAGCGAGGCCTCCGTCAGCGTCGGGAGTGAGCCGGAAATAGGGGAATTAGATGCAGAGGTGAGCCTTGGAACCTCCCTCGTCCCGAGCACCAACTTATCCCCCTCCCCCACCGGGGAGTCGGGAGCAGTAGGAACGGCCCCGACAACCGACCAGATGTGGGGTCAATTGCTTCGAAAAATTGACGGGCTGGAAAATAAAATGAGTAAGGAATGGAGGGAAGGAATGAAGGAAATGAGTGATCGATTGAGTATTAAAATTAATGGGCTGGCAAATAAAATGGGGGATGATGGGGAGACCGTAAGTGTACAGGTGAGCGGAGAATGTCCACAGTTCGATGGGGAATGTGTACAGGTAGATGGGGAATGCCCGCAGGTAAACGTGGAATGCCTGCAGGTAAACGTGGAGTGTCCACAGGTGAGCGGGGAAGGAAATTTGGAATGTGAGAGTTGTAATGGGGAATGTTTCCCACATTCTGGCCTGGTTGTTTATCGGGACCGTGTGGATGTCACAACACCCCAACCGGGGGATGAATTTGGAATTGTGCAGCACCAGGGCGGTGGTGCGGAGCAAGAGGGGGTAGAGTTTTTGGGGGTCCGTGCAATGGAGCCGGACCAGGTATTTATTGGGGATATCGATCAAAGCCTGGCGGGGCCAGGAATGATTTGTGGAAATGATGATGATGAGGATGATTTGATCCAGCGGCTGGAGACCTGTGACAGTCCCATGGAGGTAGAGCTTGTTCAGGCCCAAAGGAGTCTGGGGGAAGAGGTGAGTTGGTCCGAGGAGGTGGTTGGAATGACCGAGGGGACGCTCACTGTACACTGCTATTTGGAAACAGAGGCTCCAAAATTGGACAACCAGTTGGGGGAGTGTGTTGGCTCCGGGCTGGATTTGGATCTTGGAGGATCGGGAGATAGAGCTTCTGGAGATTTGGTCCCTGTAGGGAATTTGGATCAACTGCAGGGAGGGGCAGAACAACCGGTGGTAGAGGTTGTTCCCTGCAGCTGCGGTTTGGCAGTGGGAATGAAAATTTGTAAAAGAAAATTTAAAATAAAATTACAATGGGAAATTGATTTGGAGCAGCCATGGTTTGGATTGGTCCCCGGGCTGCGGGATCTGGATATGGAGAGGTCATGGGTGATGGCCTCGGGCAAAAGTTGCCCCTTTCAAAATTTGGGTATGCCGGCCAGCTGGGGGGCTGTGATGGCGAGATTTGGACGTGGGGTCCAGCCTTGGGTGTCGAGGTACGACCTGGGTCCCACGGGGGGTCTGGTGGAGTGTGGCGTCCCTTGTCCGTCGGGACGCCGTCCGAGCTGGTGGCTCGGGCCGGCAGGGTCACCGGACCCTGGTGGGGGTTAAGACCTCCAGGGAGGTCCGAGGTGGTTTCTCAAGCCTGGGATGGCAAATATTGAGGACCACTAGGGGGAGGTGTTGTGGGTCGCGCTTTGGTGGTGGCACCGCAGATGGCCAGCTTGGGCCTGATGTAGTGATCACCCGGGCATGCGACCTGACACCCTCTCCCTGAGACTCTGGGACAACCAGCATGTGGTGACCTGGCATGGTGGTTGGTCTATGGACGCGGGTCAAACCGAATGGACAGGGATGGAGATAGCCTGCCGGACAACCATTGGGGCATCTGTGGAACGTGATGGTGTGAGTGACCTTCCACAGATGCTCCGTTGTGATTTATGGACTCTCGGGTTGGGAAGAGAGCCATGGGGATGTGAATCGGGAGATGTGTAACGAGCCGAGCATATGGGCCATGCTCGGCTGGCATGTGTATGGCAAAGCATCCTTCTTTGGTGAGGTTAGTGAAATGTGACAAATGGTTGGCATGGGTAATCTGTGGGTTAGATGGAAATTTAAGGGTGGATTTTGAAATGCCATGGTGGACACTGTACAGTGACGCCATTATTGATCCAGGTGTGTAGACCAAAGTGTTGGAGGCTGTGATGAAATTAATAGGGTAGCAAGGCACAGCTTTCAACTGGTTGCGGGGGAAACTGTGCTGATATTTGGGACGCGGGATGATGGGGATGTAGTTGTGTAGCCTGAGGGTCAACGTGGTGCTGTGCGTGTCCGAGGTGTGTGGACCATGTCTTCTGGGTGGGTCTCCTGGTGGAGCATGGCTGTTGACTGGACCTTGGTGTGGTCAAGTGTGGGTGAGCACTGGGGGGCTGCAGTTCTGTAGTCGGACTGGGGGATGATGGGGAGGTGCAGGGGACGTGGCTGTAGGGATGCCACGCACTGCGACCGTACCCCCCAGGGCCGAGGTTGTGTGTGCGGTAGTGTGTGTTGTGGCAGCAAGTGCTCACCACATTGGCCAGCTGGGGCTGCTGCAGCTGTGTTCCTCGCAGGGGGGCCGAAGGATGGATGGTGGGTCGCACCCTTATGGACACTCATGGGCCATGTTGGCGTTTTGACTGCTCACCTTGTCCCGGTGACCCTTGCACGGTAGAGGTGCAGAGCTGTCGTGGCCATAGGTAGTTGTGTAGTGATGATCACCGTTGGATGCGGATCCACATACCTGCCAGTGTAGTGGGGACAAAAGAGAAATTTGGAAGTATTTGGTTGGCCCAATGTGAAATTTTGGGAATTGTATGGGTGGATGGCACCTTTGAACCTGACCAACCTGCAACTACCTGCACTTGAGGTGAGTGTTTTGAGGAGTACTGTCCCAGGCTTCAGGATTTGCTTTGGGAAATTGGGGACATGTAATTTGGAGTTGGGAGGTGAGAGCGAGTGATGACATGGCCGGTGAGGGGATGGAATGGGAGCCACAGTGTCTTGTGGGTGGCGTATGTTTTTGTATTGTGGTTAGGTGTTTTGATGTGGTCGTGAGAGTGGAACCTGGAGAGTGAGTGATGATTATTGGAGATAATGAGGGGCGATAAATTGTGCTTTTTGGAAATGTGCTAATGGAAATGTGTAAGGATTCAATGATTCGAACTGTGAATGGGATTTCACATTGGCAGGCCATGGCAAGCCTTGTAACACCTTTTACACCATCTATGGAATTGTACTGAATTGTGCTGAGTTGTGTGGAGAATTGAATGGCAGCGGGGGAGGAAGTGTGTTTTGGGGACCATGGGTGGGGAAGGTGTGTGTGTCCGCAGGTACAGAGCAAGCTCTGAGGAGCGATGCCTGCGGGCCCCCCTCTGCGGCAATTACCCCTGGCAGCCGGTGGTAACTGGAAATTGGAGCTCGTCGGTGGAGGGTCTGGTTGGGCGCCGCGGGGTGAGGAAGTCCCCCGGTGACCCGTGTTGCTGCGCGAAAGCAGGAGGCAAAGGAGCCTGGTGTGTGTGGAGACCCTCACCGGCGAGGTAACGGCGGAAAGGGGCTGTTGGGCTGTCACGGGGCCAAGAGGTAAAGGGGGGGGGGGGCAATGAATTTGTAAGTCGGTTGACTTGTTTTTGGGACTGCGGGCACCACAGCCTGATGCGCCCCCACCATCTTTTTGTGCGGTACCTCCCCGCTGCCTAGTTGAGGAATGCACACACACGTGAATGACATCAATGCCATGGTCCTGCAGGGGGTGTATTGGGAATAAGTGCTTTGTTGATTTTTGCAATGCCTTGATGACCTATGGAATGAGAATGAGTGGTTAAGGGGTCTGTGTAGCATGAATGTGGGCGAAATCCACCGAGCCGTGTCACTCACCTGTAACATCTGGACAGGGCCCGAGGAAATTTAGGGGGATGCATTGGGGATGGCCCCGCAGGTAAGGTTGAGTCTTGTGGCATCCACCGGGGGACGCGGTCTGTAGACCGGGGTATGTACAAAGGTTAGAGTTTTGAGTTTTGGAAAGATGGTTAAGTTTTGTGGTTAAGTTAGTGTTGTGTGTTGTTGTTTCCTCCCTCCACAGGAACAACGAAGAAGATGTACATACTTGCATGATGGTTAAGGGGTTCAGCATGTTAAGGAAGTGTAGGTAGGTAGTCCGACTCACTTCCCACAGCCCTTCCTGATTTATTTCATAGGTTAATTAAGTGTGTGACAGTAAGTGTTAAGGCTGGAATGGTAGCCCTGCGGTGAACCTTGCAGGAGCTACGGTTCCAGGGGGGGGGGCTGTGTTATGAATTTGGTAATGCAACATCTAGAGCTAGGTAGATCTGAATAGGTAGGTATTCGGCTGTCGTGACAGGGACTCTACATGTAATAAGTTATTGATGTTCAGGCGGTTGTCGGGGTAAGATGTATGAGTGTGGATCTACCTGGAGATTCGAGTGTTAAATAGTGAGGGATTAAAGGTAACGCCCCTGTGAGTATCACCTAGTAATCAAACCTTTGTCCTTTATGGCACTGCAAACCACATAAACATTAGTTAGGTCCTTAGTGCAACATTAAATAATTCCCTTTCCCTGACATTGACTTCGTAATAAATGGGCACCACCAGGCCAAGAACACCGCCACAATACACCGCCACCGTTTACACCTCCAAGGCCTACAAACCTCGCCTGCGCACCTCAAAGGCCTACAAACCTGGCCGGCACGTGTTACACCAGGACCGCGGGGTCACGGACGGGAGATGTCAGGAGTCGCATGCCGCAGAGGGCGTGACCTGGGCGAGTTGGGAGGCTATGATTGGCTGAGGAGCGCGCCAATGTGACGTCATCGGCCACCAATATAGGCGACGGTCGGACGCCATTTCGGGAGTTCGAGTGGAGTCCAGAGTTGAGAGAGTTGAGTCGCAGAGTTCGTTGTTACAGTTCCGTACCAGAGTTCGTGGCAGTTGGCACAGGACACGGTTCGTTGCACAGTTCGTCGGAGTTGGCACAGGACACGGTTCGTTGAACATTCGTGACCACAGCTCGTTGCAGTTGGCAGTTGGCACTTGGTTTTGGTTGCTTCGTGCAGCCCTGCGGTGGACCGTTGGAGCAAAGGAGCTCGTGGTGTGTGTGGGCCGTTGGACCGACGAGGCCTGGTGGCGCTTGGAGGCGGACGCAGAGGGCCGTGGAACTTGGAGCGAGGTGTGCGATCGGGCCGAAAGGAGCGGTGTTGGACGGCAGCCACAAAGACGACGAAAGACCAGATAAGCCCGAATCCGCGTACATTTTGAACGACGTGACGTGTTCTTTTCGTAATTAATCTCCCTCGTTTTGTGTTTGATATCAGTCGTGTGGGGACGTCCCGATTTAGTTATTAGTATTACCGGCGCGTGTTTTTTTTCACTGTTATTACTTTTCAATAATAAATCCTTATATTATTTTCTGTACATATTTGAACGCAGTTTCCTGGGTGTTTCATTTTAATAGATAAGGCTGTGGAGCTCGTTGCGTCTGGCCTCCCGCGCGTTTAACTTTGTGTTGAGCTTGAATCCGCCATTGAGTTTTCGCCTCGGGAGTGTAAAGTCTCGCAATCGGTCATCCGTGTTACCCTACGGTGTTCACCAAGGGTAGTCACGCGACAATATATATATATATATATATATATATATACAGTATATATATACATTTTATATTTATTATTTATTTTTATATTTTATTTTATTTTTATATCCAAAATTATTTGTTTCTTCCTTTTTCAACAAAAGTCTACACTGCGAGAGTCTACATGGCTATCCATAATGGAAATCTTCTCTAAAACATCAAAAATGAATAAAACACTGCCTCCATGAGTCGAACATTGAAGAGTTAGCCACAGATTACAACTAGAAAGCATCTGAAAATGCAAAGCCCATCCGTGTCTGCTTTGTATTCAGACTTCTTCGGCTCCCCTATGCTAAACATAATGAAAAGAGCTAAAAAGATATTAAAATGATTTTAGGCGACCTTGACCTCAAAAACAATCGTCTGCAGTGACCTAATATGCAAATTCTTAAAAAGTCAGGTCAATTGGATGAAAATTGACGATTTTATGTGACACTGACCTCTGACCTTTTGACCCAATTATTAATTAATCTTCTCCATATTCTCATAATAAAGCTTTGTTGAAAATTTGATGACAAATGCTCAAATGACAAAACGTTACGACCCAGACAGACACACAGAAGGGATTGCAAAATCCTGTCTCCCACTGTGCGAGGGACAGGCTAATAGACTGGTATGGTGAAAGCACACATTTTTTTTTAGCTTTGTTGGATAACTTTTACAGTCGTTTCAGGAAGAGGCTGTTGGGAAACATCAACAAAAGCATCTCATGGTAGGACAAATAGTGCCAACAAGTGTACAAAGAGCAGCCGATTAATCTGAATTCGTAAAAACTTAGACAGTTCCCTTTGAAATAAATCGCACCCGCGTCCGAAGGAAGCGGTTCAGTTTGGCATTTTTAATATGAAATAGGCAAAGCCTAGAAACGAACAAAACCCATTAGAATTACCCTTTAGAACAATTTAGAATTACCCTTTAGAACAATTTAGAATTACCCTTTAGACCCGTCTCGAATTACAGTTTAGAATTACCATTTAGAACCATCTAGAATTATACTTTAGAATTACCATTTAGAACCATCTAGAATTATACTTTAGAATTACCCTTGAGAACCATCTAGAATTCCACTTTAGAATTACCCTTGAGAACCATCTAGAATTACCCTTTAGACCCATCTAGACTTACACTTTGAATTACCCTTGAGAACCATCTAGAATTACACTTTAGAATTACCCTTGAGAACCATCTAGAATTCCACTTTAGAATTACCCTTGAGAACTATCTAGAATTACCCTTTAGACCCATCTAGACTTACACTTTGAATTACCCTTGAGAACCATCTAGAATTACACTTTAGAATTACCCTTTAGAACCATCTAGAATTCCACTTTAGAATTACCCTTGAGAACCATCTAGAATTACACTTTAGAATTACCCTTGAGAACCATCTAGAATTACACTTTGAATTAGCCCTGAGAACCATCTAGAATTACACTTTAGAATTACCCTTTAGAACCATCTAGAATTACCCTTTAGAACCATCTAGAATTCCACTTTAGAATTACCCTTGAGAACCATCGCGAATTACACTTTAGAATTACCCTTTAGAACCATCTGGAATTCCACTTTTGAATTACCCTTGAGAACCATCTAGAATTACACTTTAGAACCATCCAGAATTACACTTTAGAACGATCCAGAATTACACTTTGGAACCATCCAGAATTACACTTTAGAACCATCCAGAATTACACTTTAGAATTACACTTTAGAACCATCCAGAATTACATTTGAGAATACCCTTAGGAACCGTCGAGAATTACACTGAAGAATTACCCTTTAGAACCATCTAGAATTACCCTTTAGAACCATCTAGAATTCCCCTTTAGAACCATCTGGAATTACACTTTACAATTACCCTTTAGAACCATCTAGAATTACCATTTAGAACCACCTAGAATTACCCTTTAGAACCATCTGGAATTACACTTTAGAATTACCCTTTAGAACCATCTAGAATTACCCTTTAGAACCATCTAGAATTACCCTTTAGAACCATCTGGAATTACACTTCAGAATTACCCTTTAGAACCATCTGGAATTACACTTTAGAATTACCCTTTAGAACAATCTAGAATTCCACTTTAGAACCATCTGGAATTACACTTTAGAATTACCCTTTAGAACCATCTAGAATTACCCTTTAGAACCATCGAGAATTACCCTTTATAACCATCTGGAATTACACTGTAGAATTACCCTTTAGAACCATCTAGAATTACCCTTTATAACCATCTGGAATTACACTGTAGAATTACCCTTTAGAACCATCTAGAATGACCCTTTAGAATTACCATTTAGAACCGGCTAGAATTACCCTTTAGAACCATCTGGAAGTACACTTTAGAATTACCCTTTAGAACCATCTAGAATTACCCTTTAGAACCATCTAGAATTACCCTTTAGAATTACCCTTTAGAACCATCTAGAATTACCCTTTAGAATTACCCTTTAGAACCATCTAGAATTACCCTTTAGAATTACCCTTTAGAACCATCTGGAATTACACTTTAGAATTACCCTTTAGAACCATCTTGAATTACCCTTTAGAACCATCTAGAATTACACTTTAGAATTACCCTTTAGAACCATCTGGAATTACACTTTAGAATTACCCTTTAGAACCATCGACAATTACCCTTTAGAATTACCCTTTAGATTTTAGAACCATCTGGAATTACCCTTTAGAACCATCTAGAATTACCCTTTAGAATTACCCTTTAGAACCATCTAGAATTACCCTTTAGAATTACTCTTTAGAACCATCTGGAATTACACTTTAGAATTACCCTTTAGAACCATCTAGAATTACCCTTTAGAACCATCTGGAATTACACTTTAGAATTACCCTTTAGAACCATCTGGAATTACACTTTAGAATTACCCTTTAGAACCATCTAGAATTACCCTTGAGAACCATCTAGAATTACCCTTTAGAACCATCTAGAATTACCCTTTAGAACCATCCAGAATTACACTTTAGAAATACCCTTCAGAACCATCCAGAATTACACTTTAGAATTACCCTTTAGAACCATCTAGAATTACCCTTTAGAATTACCATTTAGAACCGTCTAGAATTACCCTTTAGAACCATCTAGAATTACCCTTTAGAACCATCTAGAATTACCCTTTAGAACCATCTAGAATTACCCTTTAGAACCATCCAGAATTACACTTTAGAACCATCTAGAATTACCCTTTAGAACCATCTAGAATTACCCTTTAGAACCATCTAGAATTACCCTTTAGAACCATCTAGAATTACCCTTTAGAACCATCTAGAATTACCCTTTAGAACCATCTAGAATTACCCTTTAGAACCATCTAGAATTACCCTTTAGAGCCATCTAGAATTACCCTTTAGAGCCATCTAGAATTACCCTTTAGAACCATCCAGAATTACCCTTCAGAACCATCCAGAATTACACTTTAGAATTACCCTTTAGAACCATCTAGAATTATCCTTTAGAATTACCATTTAGAACCGTCTAGAATTACACTTTTGAATTACCCTTGAGAACCATCTAGAATTACACTTTAGAATTACCCTTTAGAACCGTATAGATTACACTTTAGAACCACCTAGAATTACACTTTAGAACCATCTAGAATTATCCGTTTGGAATTACCATTTAGAACCGGCTAGAATTACCCTTTAGAACCATCTCGAATTACCCTTTAGAACACTTCAGAATTAAACATGGTCATTAGAAAGGTCCTTATTCATTTTTGACGGACGGATGGACAGATGGAAGGAAGGACACAGCCATATATTGAAGCGGCTTCACTGCTTAAAAATGCAGGCCGAGCCACAACTAAATCAGCTGTGTTAGTCTGAAACAGTTATTTGAATTCTCAAAGTACAATGTTCCAAAATTAAACATGCTGTAGAGATGTAATAAAAATGCACGTCAGGTAAGCATAAACCCACCTGTGTGTTGATTGTTCAGAACATAAGATCTTCATGGTTGTGACCTCGGGATGCCTGCACATCCAGGATTGAGCATTTAGACTGCACAGGCCTGACGTTTGATTGCAGAAGGGACCGTGCGAATGGATGAGCTAGATGGGATGAGTTGTGCCTTCCCTCACTCGTGAAAGTGAACCGTTGTGGCTCGGGTACACTTACAACTGCTATTGATAATCACTAAAGGGTTGTAAAAGGGTCCATAAAAGAGGCAAGCCCAGCTGAAAGCACAGTATTCTTTAGGAAAGGGAATTTCAGCGACATAGTGAGTTGGGAAGGGAACAATTTCATCAAACGCACTGAAGTGCACTGAGAAGGACAAAACCTCAATAGCAGTGAAGGAGGCAGGAAGGGGGGCAAGTAGAGAGGAGAGGGGGTAAAGGGGTGATGGGAGACCATTTTCCAAAGACAAATGAGAAAAACGACCTACACCTGGTGGGAATCACTTGTCATTTTCAATAGACTGCAACCTTCAAGGTTCATTTGTACAGGTTTTGTACAGGTTCATTTGTATGGCCTAACGGACTAAAGCAACTCGATGACAAAAGAATAGCATTCATCAACAACTGTATACAGACTGAGTAATATAACAGCACTGTTATTCACACATAGAAGGGAAGTGACGAAAGGAAACGTTTCATCGAAAAAATGATGAAATATTTAATTTTATTCAAAGTCCTTCTCATTGTATGTGTATCGCATATATATGACAATAAATTAATTGTACACCAATCCATTCATATTCCATCTCCAGGTGCTGCATGATGTCATCGCCGGGCAAAACATAATGTTACGTTTGTAGGGGGTAGGCAATACCTTAGCCCAGGTAGAATGCATAGGGAGTGTGCTCCGACTGTTGTGAAGAAGAAACCCCATGTAATAAGTAGGAAATTTGTGTGGACCGTAAGTCGTGGAAGAGCTTGTATCTTCGTCCCCATGAGAGGGGTGGGGTTTGTTAATTAGCGAGGGATTATGGTTAAATTAATCCCCTGTATGTAATTGCCTCTGTAATCTTTTCCTGTGTTCCTTATGACACCGCACTACGCACCATAGCCAAGCCAAGCAATCGACGCCATAATTAATGACACTAATTAAAAACCAACCGGAAACCAGGCATCGAACACTACCGCAGCCGCTACATCGCCCCCTCAATCAGGCTGGGCCGTGGAGCCACGCCCCGAAGGGCTATGATTGGTCTGAGATTTGATTGGCACAAGGACTGGAAAAATGGGACTCGCTGACAGGGGCGGACATGGCAACGTCGTGAGATGACGTCAGAGCAAGTACAAAATAATTGCAACAGCGGACATTTCTTCTTCTCATTCTGGATCCCATAGCGAACGGTCGCTTATTACCCACGCCAGAGGAGAGGGTATTGCATTTGAGCCCGTTTGTTTGTTACTTGGCAAAAAAAATTTTTTTTTCCAAGTACAGTATGTTGATCACTCCGGTTTGTGTGTGTGTGTGTGTGTGTGTGTTTGTCTATCCACTCACTTATACCTGCCTTCAGGTCACAATTTTAAACCGATCTTCACCACACTAAACCAAATGGTAGAGTTCGTGGTCCGACAAAATCCTATATATTTTTGAGGTCAAAAGGTCAACATAGGCCAAAGGTTAACCACTTTTTTCGAATTTCTAAAATCCTCAATTTTCCTCCGATTGACATGGAATTTGAATGGGATTTTCATATCAGCGAATTGAATTCAACCACCAACTATTTTTGAGATCAACATCGGCCAAAGGTCAACATAGGCCAAAGGTCAACCACTTTTTATCAAATTTCTAAAATCCTTAATTTGAATCCGATTGACTTGAAATTTGAATCGGATTTTCATTTCAGCTCACTGAATTCAACCACCAACTATTTTTGAGATCAGCATAGACCAAAAGGTCAACATAGGCCAAAGATCAGCAACCTTTTCCGATTTCTAAAATCCTCAATTTTCATCCGATTGACTTGAAATTTGAATAGGAATTTCATATCAGCTAACTGAATTCAACCACCAACTCTTTTTGAGTTCATCGTAGGTCAAAAGATCAACATGGCCAAATGTCAACAACCTTTTCAAATTTCTAAAATCCTCAATTTTCATCTGATTGACTTGAAATTTGAATAGGATTTTCAGATCAGCTTACTGAATTCAACCACCAATTATATTTGAGGTCAACATATGCCAAAAGGTCAACATAAAGCAGCTTTCAAAGATTGGCAATACTCATCCGATTAACTTAAAATTTGAAGACGATTTGCATATCAGGTCACAGATTTCTACCACCAATTATTTTTGAGGTCAAAAGGATGCTCTAATGAGTGCCATTCTACTTTGCTCTCTTTTGCCAAGTGTCTCTCTGAGTGATTTTTCATTTTCTTGTTTGTTTGTCCGGGCGATATCTCAGCCATCCTTTGAGCTAGGAAGCTGAAATTTGGGCACCATTGTGATCACGTGCTTTGGCAAAAAGGTTGTTTTTTATTTATTTATTACTTATTTATTTAATTATTATCGATTTAATAAGTACTTATTTATTTTCTTTCCCATCTGGGCAATATCTCAGGCACCTTTTTGAGCGAGGAAGCTGACATTTGGACATGACAGTGGCCAAGTGATTTGGCTGTAAAGGGTATTTCTGATTTATTGATTAATCAATTAACGATTAATTATTTAATTAATTGATTAATCACTTAATTGATTCTTTAAAAGTTACAGATTCGGATGAAACGGTGGTGGTTTAGGTATTCTATTAGAGAATTGATTAATAATTTAATTATTCTACCATTATTATTTGTTTATTTTCATTATTAATCATTTATTTATTTTCTTTCTCATCTAGGCAATATCGCAGGCACCTGTTGAGTTAGGAAGCTGATATTTGGACATGACAGTAACCAAGTGATTTGGCTATAAAGGATATTTTTGATTTATTGATTAATCAATTAATTGATTAATTTTTTCTTGATTAATCAAGTAATCGATCTGTATTTGTTGTTGTTATTATTATTATTACCATTATTATCTACTTTTTAAGAGAGATGTCTGTCTGTGTGTGTGTCTGTGTGTGTGTTGTCATTTTTCTCAGAGATGGCTGAACGGATCTTCGTCAAACTTTCAGAGGTTCATCAGTGAGTGCCAGGGAGTGTTTTAGGCAAAAAAAAAACTTTGAAAAAAAAAGTTCGTTTTTTTGGAGTTTAAAAAATAATTGCTCGATAGTGCCGAAGCCTTTTTTAAATTAATGACAGTTATATACAAGTACACATTCGCATAAAGAAATACAAAACAATCACCAGACATTTGAACACAAATAAATCAAACAATTCCGGAAGTGTACGAAGTTGGTAGTGTGGCTTCTTCTTCTTCCTGATCGGCATCACATTTAACTCAGAAACGTGATGAACACCACATTCACCCACCAGCATATATATGAACCCCCTTCCTCTCCTGCCTCCCCCCTCCCCCCCCCCCCCCCGCTTCCCCCCTCTCCTCCCCTCCCCTTCCCCCCTCAACAAAGTGCACACACTTATACACACACAAACACACACATGTATGTGCACACACTCCTACACACACACATATATGTACACATACTCATACATAAACACACACACGAAGGTGGATACTTTTGAGACTTGGGAGGGCTCCGTTTCGCCTTCTGAAACCCGCATATGGAGTTAACAACTAACGACACACACGTTTTATTTGAGATTCAAAAAAAATGCGTAAAATAACCCGAGCCAACATATTTCAAATGCTCAAGTGTAACAGTGAATAGGCTGGGAGAGGGTGGGGAGGCAGAAGATGCACTAACACGATTATGTAATGTCTGTCCCATCGAGAAACCACAGGTGTGAAACTGTCCTACCCTAAGAAATCTTGCCTGCAGCGTTTTAAACTGTTAATGTACTTGTCCTTGATGTTGTACATAAACAGGTTCTTACTGAGACACTGTACAAGATAGGACAAAACTCTATGTCGTAGCTTCAGCCCCAAATAATAAGTTATTTTTCTTGTAAAATATATTAACCAAATAAAAGTTTATATAATTTCAGAAGAATACCTGGTGCTCTGACTTCCTCAATTCATACAGTCAATGGGTGGCTATCAATGGTAGCCTGTCGTCTCTCACAGTGGAGGCTGGAATGCTCCAAGGTAGTGTCTTTGGTCCAGTCTTTTCCTCAGCTACATAAACGACCTCTCTGATGCTCTTGCATTTTGCAGATGATTCTAAATTGTGACATACGGTACCCCATCTCACCGATGGGCAGACAGCATCTGAGTCACTCTCTGCTGATATGCCAACCAAAGCCAGCTGCAAACTGGGTATCCGCCACACCAAGTCATTCCTTTAAAAAGCCAGAACTACTAGTATACAAAGGCCTTTGTCAAAAGCACAATGGAGTATTTCAACCCTACAGGCTGGTGCTCCCAGCATCACATCCGCACCTCCTGGAATCTGTGGGATTTAAAGCTCTCAACATCATTGGCATCTCCCACGATGAGGCCAAAGCATAAGGCCCGTTGCTCTCTGTTGCTATCGAAGCATAAACGGCCTATGTAGTCCAACCACTCTGAATCCAGCCCTCAATCGACTTAGTGATTCAGGGTTTGATTGCCACCACTTTGAATCACGACCACACTCCCTGTGTGTGGCTATGACCCCCAAGCATGTGGTTGTATAATGCCTGATACATTTCCTTTACCAAAGAGCAGATAACGCTTGGTATCACCAGCATATGTCGAATTAACATCACACTTGTGGATGATTCACTTGAAAACTACTTTCTTCATTTGCATGAGCTCCGAGGATATGATATAGTTCCTAACCCAGCTTACTTTATCTGATATGAAAAAAATCCCTAACATCTACTATATAAGATTAAAAGAGCCGTTGGTCTGTGTGTGTGTCTGTGTGTCGCCATTTTTCTCAGAGATGGCTGAACGGATCTTCGTCAAACTGTCAGAGGTTCATCAGTGAGTGCCTGGGAGTGTTTTAGGCAAAAAAAACCCAAACATTTTAAATTAGTTTTTTGGGATTTAAAAAAAACCAAAACCAAAACTCTAACAGCGGCCTAGCCAGGCTTGGGAAATATTGGTTCACGAGTTATCAGAGTGACCACTATATTCGTCATGAGTGTGTGTCTGTCTGTGTGTCTGTCTGTCCGCAGCATAACTACCCGATGATATCATCCGATCTTGATGAAATTTGGGTGGGAGGTTGATATCATGATATATCCGGTGTAGAAGACGCACATTTTCATCGGGAAAAAGTCAAAAGCTGGGGGTGCGTACTATACACGGGGATAGAAAAAAACTCGGCTTGAAAACAAGTCAATTTTCCAATACATTTACGAAAAAAAGTATTTTACGAAAAGCG
Organism: Myxine glutinosa; assembly: GCF_964187855.1. Classification (NCBI taxonomy): domain Eukaryota; kingdom Metazoa; phylum Chordata; class Myxini; order Myxiniformes; family Myxinidae; genus Myxine; species Myxine glutinosa. The sequence goes on from NC_136268.1 coordinate 93,929,860, forward strand.
ATCTCGGTTGCACGTTTTCCCCGTTGCGTCATGCACCGTCACAGTCAAGACCACCGGCCACGAAAAAGATTTCTTTTTAGGGGTAATCGAGTTCAAGCTGCATCTTCTCCGAGGGAGTTGGTGGAATCTGATAGGGGTTTCGGTATTTGGTTAGGCCAATGTCACGTGTCTAGCCCCACGGAGCTCGATTTTTCATTTTCGCCCCAAGGTCAAGGTCACAAGGTCACGAAATTTAGAAAAGTCGATTTTTGATGGTTTTATTACATTGTTCGCTTCCTGATAAGGTGAAATGTCGTACATGATCTTATATTAATCACATACATCATGAAGTACAAGTTTTCCAACAAAGTTGTCGGAATCGAACCGAATTTTCGGTATTGTGTAGCTAACTAACCTCATAACTGATTATACATTATTTTCTATCTCATTTCAAGGTCAGTAACCTTCGTTTTGACATTTCAAGGTCACAAAGGTCAAATTTTCAAAGTTGTTGGAATCGAACCGAATTTTCGGTATTGTGTAGCTAACTAACCTCAGAACTGATTATACATCATTTTCTATCTCATTTCAAGGTCAGTAACCTTCGTTTTGACATTTCAAGGTCACAAAGGTCAAATTTTCAAAGTTGTCAGAATCGAACCGAATTTTCGGTATTGTGTAGCTAACTAACCTCATAAATGATTATACATTATTTTCTATCTCATTTCAAGGTCAGTAACCTTCGTTTTGACATTTCCAGGCCAGCACCACACACAATTACGTACAGCTGGCTCTTAAAGGCCCTTTGTAAATAGGCATGTACACCGCATGTCGGGGTCCGACACCTGCCACGTGGGCCCCTGACCCCCCAGTCCGGGCCTGCTTCGGTTATAGTCCGTCCTCTGTCATTGAATACCGCTCGCTCGTGAACCATCGTCGTCTCCTGACTTGTTATAAACCACAAACACACATTATTAGCTTTTCAATCAGTCGTTAATGCTGCTTATAACATTAAGCAAATTAATTTGGAGGAATCTCAACATCCATGAGGTAAGTTTTACTTACAGAACTGAAGGAAGATCTACTGTAATCTATATACCCCACAAGGTTTGGAGGTGTGCTCATTTACCAAGCAGCTAGCGAGCGCTTGCCAAGCCAGCCGTTCCTTAATGGTTTTGAATGGAGTGCTTGCTCGAATGCTTAAACCACTTGACGATCTCTCCACAATAAACTTGGTAAATGAACACACCCAATGTTCTTGAGACCCGACAATAGATCGACTGTAATCTATATATCCCAAAGCGGAATGACCTTTTCTGCACCTCCCGTAGTGAGCAGGTGTTGGCCTACTTGGAAATTAAAAATGTCAGTCGGTGGAGCAGCCGTCGTAATGACATCATAGACGTTTTTGTCGTTGGAAGAGACGTTGGAAGAGACGTTGGACGTTGGAAGAGACGTAACACCAGCTTTACGTAACGACGTAACACCAGACGTAACAGCTTTCGATATTTCATAGTAATTTTAACAATCGGTTTGTTTGTGTTTCACACTGAATGAAAAACGTAAAGGTAGAGCATGGCGATTGTGATATACAACAGGTTTGATGGATGATATGTTCGGCCTGAACGGCATATAAATCAAAATGGCGGTGTGTGGAGAGTCAGCCTCTGCACGGTCGTAATGACATCAGACGTAATCACATGACGCTGTCATGTGACCAGATTCTCAGCTCTGATTGGTATACGTTTGAGGGAACATACATACATACATACAGACGGACAAACACTGTTCTAGACGGCTCTGCCTGATGGGCTACGCCGTAAAAATCGCTCTATAGTGCATAGATAAATTCGCATAGATAAATGCAGAACAATTACCAGACATTTGGACACAAATAATAAAACAATTCCGTAAGCATTCGAAATTGGGAAGGCTTCTTCATCTTCCTGAAAGTCATACTTAACTCAGAAACGTGATGAACGGCACATTCAGCAGATATATTCAATAAAAAGGTAAAATGATGGATTGACATTTGTGATGGATTCTGATTTGGATGCAATTGCTTTTCCATTATATTTGCCCTCATTTCAAATACTAGGGCGTGCCCGTACTATATATATATCTAAAATTATATCCCCCCCCCTCTATTTACATGAAATGGTTTGGTCCATTCGCAAAGCCAAAGCGAACGGCTTGCGAGTACGGTGACAATCCCCCCCCTCTATTTACATGAAATGGTTTGGTCCATTCGCAAAGCCAAAGCGAACGGCTTGCGAGTACGGTGACAATCCCCCCCCCTCTATTTACATGAAATGGTTTGGTCCATTCGCAAAGCCAAAGCGAACGGCTTGCGGAGTTTGGTAAATAAATCGCCATAGCTCGGTAACTACTTCTCCGATTAATATGAAACCTTGAAAAGGCACATCCTCAGGTCCCCAGCAATATACCTGGCAAGTTTCAAGTATATCGGACCCGTGGTTGTCGAGAAACAGCGGTCACAGACAAACACACACACATACACACAGAGATTACTGGAATTATAGATAGATGTTAATGTTTATTTTTCGCTTGAGCAACACCGGGTACTCCAGCTATAAACGCTTTTATACTTTACTCGGGGTACAAATACAAATACAACTTTGTCTGGGGGGTAACATAGGATACGTGGCCGCGGCCTCATTCGGGGATGTTGGGGACTGGGAGAGGAGCGTAAATTCTCTATGTAAATGTGTACCGTGTAGCGCCACCTGGTGATGGTGGCAAAGGGTATTACAATTTCCTTTTTTACCTGTGCAACACTGAGGTTATGAAGCACTCATTGCACAGGAACATTTTTCCTCCTTCCCTTCCCCACCTCTCCCATTATGGAGGGGCCTGTCAAAGCCACCCCACCCCCCCAAAAGATGTATATGTAGTATATATTTCCCCTCACTCTCCCCTCACCTCCCCCTTCCACTCCACCCACTCCCTTCCTCACCCCTCCCTCTCCTGCTTCGCCCTTCCCCCGCCCCTCCCCTCCCCTCCCCCCCCCCCCCCCCCCCGTAACGCCAGATACTCCTGCTAGTTATTTGTAAAAACTCTAACTAGCCTGAAAATGATTTGAACTCATGTGACATTATTGCCATCTTTACTTCCTTGTTAAGTCTAGAAAATGTATAAAGCAACATATTCCATTACTAATCGGATTCTTAAAATTCCCAAATGAATCTCTCTCTCATGATCTGATAAACTGAGGAAACGCTTGCTTTGATTACTACTGGGGAAGAGCAATAGCAAACTGTTCAGAGCCTGCTCTGCTCAGTAATGGCTCTGGCAATAACAAGCTATTTGAATGGAACACCTGTGAACAACTCTGCTGCCCCAGTTTTGGTAAATGCTGTCAGAGCTTTCAGCTTATGAGATGAGGTTCGTCGGATCTCAGGTCCTTGTCAAAGAGGTGAAAATAAGTGCGTGCAAGTATGCCGAGATGAGGAAAACCTCGCATTGGATGTGCTCTTCATCAGACCGCTCCAAGCTCCACTCTTCTACAACTTGGTGAGGTTTGACCAAGCATGCTCCAAATGACTTTGACTTCTACAACTTTCCTCAACTTCATACTCTACTACCGGGGATGCCTCTTTGCGTTGGTTGTACCCCCCTCCCCCCGCCCAAACGCATGTCGGGGGCCAAATCTTCATCCTTTCTTCCCTGCTGCCCGGATTCGTTAGGGCAGCACAATCATGGTCAGAGTGCCGATCGGTCCCCATGGACAGGCCCTTTCGCTCTTCTCTCTCTCCCTCTTTCACACTCTCTATCTCTCCTCATCTCTCTCTCCAACTCTGCTGTGGTCCTGACTTTGTGAAGGCAGGGGTACACGGATGTGGGGGATCTTTGGGTCGCTCCTGCGAGATCGATCGGCTGTGTCCGTGCCGCGTGCTTGTTCGAGAGAACTGTCCGGGGCTACACAAGAACAACAACTTCATGCTCTACATGGCTTGAGAAAAAAAAAGCTTAAACTTCACGTGCAGGATTCTCCACACTGCATAGCACCTGGACCTTGGTAGAGAAATAGGTACATGTGTTCATTATGCAGTAGAGGGTTTAAAGTAACAAGGTTTTTGTAAAAGAGGGGGAAAGGAAGGGAAGTGAAGCATGAGGGGGTATCCCACCATATGTTTAGTTATTTGATACACAAAAATGAGCTAATTATAATAGCAGAAATGTTATCCATTTCATACACCCAAACTTCATACACTTGTTTGAGTGTAAAATTAATGCCTCGAAACATTGTTTTGCATTATAAAAAGTCATTAAACCTTTAGTTCAGTTAAATCTCATAATTGATTCGAAATTGAGGATCTAATCAGCAATATTAATATGTTACCACAATATCAACTTGTGGAGGAGGCTTAACGGTTAGAGCAGTTGGATTAGGATCTCAGGGTCCTGAGTTGAAACCCGAGCTGCGCCAAAATAACACCAGACGGGTCGACTCAACCTGTCATCCTCTTGAGGTCGGCGGAATGAGTACCAGCTTGCTGTGGGTAAGAGATCAACAATAGTTGATCTCGGGATATCAGTGACGTGCCCCCTCTGCCCAATACCCAAGTGATACAAGCCAGTGAAAGAGGAGCCTTCGGGTCACGTCCAACTTCGCCCAACACAACTTCAGCCAAGTTGTGCAACATAGTCTGATCCACAGGAAAGTGGGAAATCCTTGTTTTTAAGCTGACAGAGGTCCAATGAAGAGTTTCACAGATAGCAAGGAACTCTTAATAAAAGGAGATAGTAATGTTTATTACTCCCGCGAGGGCATTCGATCGTGTCCGTGCGTGTGTGTTCGTGTATGTGTGTGTGTCCGTCCATCCGTGTGTGTGTGTGTGTGTGTGTGTGTGTGTGTGTGTGTGTGTTCGTGTGTTTGTGAACAGGATATCTGGAAAAGTTCTGAACGGATTTGGATGAAAGTTGGTGGGATGTTTGCCCTTGGGATAAGGAAGAATTGATTAGTTTTTGGTGAAGCTCAGGATATTATTCCGGATCCAGGAATTTTTTGAAGGATTGTTTACCATTGGAAGATAGGGCTCATTTTTTTTTTAACATTATCTTCTATATATTCTATATTTAACATTGTGATATGAAAATAGTTTTCATATTTGTTGTAAATGTAGTTTAAACTCGTGGTTATGCATTAATAATCTATCTATAATTCCAGTAATCTCTGTTTGTTTGTACGTTTGTACGTTTGTTTGTCTGTGACCGCTGTTTCTCGACAACCACGGGTCCGATATACTTTTAACTTGCCAGGTATATTGCTGGGGACCCGAGGATGTGCCTTTTCAAGGTTTCATATTAATCGGACAATTACTTACCGAGCTATGTCCAAAAAACGATTCAACCAATCAGAGAGCAGCGAACTATCGCGTGTGCCGAACGTGGCGGACACACTCTGCCTCGGATGGCACATTTGAGAGCGTATTCATTTATTTCCCGTCGGCAAACTATGTTGGCGCTATGTTGGCGTTAAACGATGTTTTAAAACTAATTAAAACCCCGGGGGGATTGTCACTGTACTCGCAAGCCGTTCGCCGTTCGCTTTGGCGTTGCGAATGGACCAAAACATTTCATGCACCAAACCATTTCATGTAAAGCGTTCGCCGTTCGCTTTGGCGTTGCGAATGGACCAAAACATTTCATGAACCAAACCATTTCATGTAAATAGAGGGGGAGATATAATTTTAGATATAGATATAGTACGGGCATGCCCTAGTAATAATAATAATGATAACAAGTGAATCCTCTTGGATTGCGCTGAGGTTCGGGCATGGAATTTCTAGGAGGAAGTATAATTTGTATGCAATGAAAGATTGAAAGTACATGTAATATGGGATCGAGTAAGATTTGACATATCCACTTTTGTTATTCCCGATTCCTCATTATTTCAGAGTACATAGGCATAATGAAGAATATGACAATGACAATAACAGAACCTTGGGCCGAATCTCGCGCTTCACCAGTGCGCGTGCGCGAATTTACGTCACGTCGGCAGCGAGAAGGGGTTCCCCAACACGAACCAATCAGGAACTGCCACGTCACACTTATATGATCTCAGAATTCCTGTGACAGGAATTCGCGTTACACTGGCTGGAAGTCATTCGCTAGAGGCGCTTCCTCAGCGCTAACAATGCATTTATTTTATATAGCGCTTTTCAGGGAGCCCAAAGACGCTTTGACAGAGTGCAAAATATAATGCATAGCAAAACATAAAAACAATTGCAAAAAACAAGTCAATAGGGAAATATTCTAAGCAAAAAGGAGGGAGAAGGAGAAGAGATAGTCAGGGGTTAAATGCTGTGGGTTAAATGTTGAATGCAGTGTTGAACAGGTGGGTCTTGAGTGATGTTTTGAATGGGGTGAGTGAGGAGGAGTCTCTGATGGTGTGAGGTAGAGTTCCAGAGGGTGGGAGCAGCGATGGAGAAGGCCCTGTCCCCCCAGGATCGGAATTTGGTCCGGATTGGGGGGGGGGGGTCAGGAGGTTGGTACCCACAGAGCGGAGGTTGTGGTTGGGAGTGTGTCTGGAGAGGAGGTCAGCCAGGTAGGATGGGGCCAGGTTATGGAGGGCTTTGTAGGTCAAGAGGAGGATTTTGTACTGGATTCTCTGGGAGATGGGGAGCCAGTGAAGCTTGTAAAGGATGGGGGTGATGTGGTCACGGGTCCGGGAATGGGTGAGTAGACGGGCAGCGGAGTTCTGAATGTATTGGAGTTTATTGGTGATTGTTGAGGGTGAACCATAGAGGAGGCTATTGCAGTAGTCCAGACGGGAGGTGATGAAGGCGTGGATGAGGGTTTCTGCAGCCATGGAGGAGAGGGATGGAGGCGATGTTTTTCAGGTGAAAGAAGGCTGTCTTTGTGATCTGTTTAGTGTATTTGTCGAAGCAGAGGGTTTGGTCAAAGATGATGCCAAGATTCCGGATGTGAGGGGAGGTGGATACTGGGATACCGTCGATGTTGAGGGCAAAGTTATTGGTGGATTTTATGAGCGTTTTTGGGCCAATGATGATTATTTCAGATTTATCATAGTTAAGTTTGAGGAAGTTGATTTGAAGCCAGGATTTTATTTCAGTGAGGCAGTTTGTCAGGATAGAGTGGGTGGCGGTGGAGATGGACTTGGTGGAGATGAAAAGCTGGATGTCATCGGCGAAGCAGTGGAATTGGAGACCATGACGGCGGATTAAGTGACCGAGGGGGGACAGGTAAAGGATGAAGAGGAGGGGGCCAAGAACTGAACCTTGGGGGACACCTTGGGGGAGGAGGGGAGCAGTGGGGGATTTGCAGTTATTGATGGAGATGAACTGGCGTCTGTCAGAGAGGTATGATTTAATCCAAGAGAGGGCAGTGCCAGTAACGTTAAAGGTGGTTTCAAGTCGGGTGAGGAGGATGGTGTGATCGATGGTGTCAAAGGTGGCGCTGAGGTCGAGGAGGATGAAAATGTTGAGGTTGCCAGCGTCAGAGGAGAGGAGAAGGTCGTTGGTGATTTTGAGGAGAGCAGTTTCAGTACTGTGGTTGGAGCGGAATCCGGATTGGAATGTTTCATACAGGTTATTGGCAGAGAGGTGATGTTTGAGTTGAGCGGCTACAGCGCGTTCCAAAACTTTCGACAGAAAGGGTAGGTTGGAGATGGGTCTGAAGTTGTTTAGGGAGTCAGGGTTTAGTCCAGGTTTTTTCAGAATGGGGGTAACAGCAGCAATTTTGAGGGATGGTGGGACGATGCCTGTAGACAGGGAGGAGTTTATTGTTGCAATGATAAGTGGAGAGAGAGCAGGAAGGGAGGCCTTGACAAAGCTGGAGGGGATGGGGTCAAGAGTGCAGGTGGCAGTTTTCATTCCTATGAGGAGTTCAGAGAGGTCACTAGGGGAGATTTGAGACAGGGGATGGCAGGATAAGGGGGGGCAGGTGGTTTGAGGGGGAGCGGGTGCGGCGGTGGTCAAGCTGTTGTAGATGTTTTCAACTTTGCGTTGGAAGAATGAAAGGAAGGAGATGCAGTTGTCTACTGTGAATGACTGGGTGGTGGTGTTCAGAGGGCTGAGGAGTTTGTTTATTGTAGAGAAGAGTGCTTTTGGGTTTCCGGAGCCAGAGTGGATAATTTGAGAGTAGTAGGCGGAGCGGGCGCGGGAGAGGGCATCTTTGTAGTGTTGTAGGTGGTCCTTGTAGGCTTGGGAGTGAATTGTGAGACCTGTTTTATTGCGGAGTCTTTCAAGTTGGCGAGTATGAGTTTTCATCAGGCGGAGTTCAGGGGTAAACCAGGGAGCAGAATGGGTGAAAGAAACTGTTTTGGTTTTTATAGGCGCAAGTTGGTCAAGGCAGGAGGAGAGAGTGTGGTTGTAGTAGTCAGTGAGATCAGAAGGGTTGTGGAGGTCAACGAAGGGAGAAGTGGACATTTTTTCAGAGAGGGTGGATGAGAATGAGGTAGGTGAAAGAGCGTTTAGCTTACGGAAGTTGATAGTGCGATAATGCCTTGGTGTTGGGGCGGGGATGTTGATGGTCATAGTGATGGCTAAGTGGTCAGAGAGGGTGAGGTCGAGCCAGAGAGATGGTGCAAGATTAATCCAGTAGAGCAGACAAGATTGAGCGGTGTATTTTGTTAGCAGCGTCGTCTTCAAGGTTCTTTTTTTTCCTTCTAATAAAGACATATTCTGTCATTTTAAAACCACCAAAGTGTGTATTAGGTTTCCCGTTTCATAAAATGTATTGTTTGATACGTATAATGCTTTAAAACTGTTTTTCTTTTTTTTAACCTCAGAAGAGATATCAACATTTATCTCAGCGAATGTCAATCGTGGTGTCAGTATTTGATGAACTTATAAAGACTTAGGTGAGTTGTAAGTGTGGCCAGCATGTGCACGGGATTCTTCCCAGAAGAATGAGTGGTCGCATTAGCTTGTACGACTTAAAATGAGCGAGTTTTGTTTTGACGTTTGGGCCAGTTTTACATGTTCTATCCCTAAGGAATGAAACGAACGTTTTTTCTGGCTTACAATTTTATTTGAAGTCACACATGCCTCAAAATACACTCACGTATATAGAATTGAACGCTGAATCCGAAAATGTAAGTGAAATTGCCTTGTTTTTTTTAAACATTATCTTCTATATATTCTAAATATATATCTGTGCATTGTCTGTCTTGTGTTGTCTTGTCTTGTGTTGTCACTGAACTACTCCCTCAAACTTTTGTGAAATCGTACTATTCCAACTTGACCCACGGCGGGAGTATGCGCTCTACTGAGTGGCGTTCTAGTTTAAAATATTTTCCTTTGTTGGTCAACAAACTCTTTTTTCCAAAAAGGCAACATCTGATTTGTTTTTGCTTTGACTCAGCAAAATCAGTCAGCTGTGCATTGTTCCATAGGTATATGCAAACCACTCACTGACCGCAAGATTTCAAACTTTTCCCGTCACATTCCTATGAACAACCTTTTCCCCAGCCTCCGACCACTCCATTTTTCATTAAATAAACAGTCTACGGATATTAAGCATTTCATCAAAACAAAAATACATGTGCGAAGTCCAAAAGAGTTGGGATTTATACCCATAATGTCATGAACAATTTGAGCAGTAGACAAAGTGGCAGTCCCTAGGAGAGTTTAGCACTTCCACCTGGATGGTTTCAAGGAACAGGTAAAAAAAACAATTTAAAAAACCACCTTTAGAGGCCATTTTTCCCCGCAAGCGGGGGTTGGCCTTTTTCGGGGACCGTGGTTGTTGTTGTTTTTTTTGTCCCCTTTTTGAAGCAATGTTTTATTCAAGGAACAGGTAGTACAAAGCAAAACCAAACCGCCTGGAAGCATCTACCGTTTCCTGTCACACAGCCTGCTGTCGAGTTGCAACGATGACGCCTTTGGTGCAAAGAGATATTCGATCCACAGATGGCTTCGCCATCAAAACCCACATCGTTCACCAGAATTTGCTTTCTCAATTGACATGCCTGGTACTGATCTCTTGGTATTTCATTATCATGTGTCAAACAAGATGAAGAAACAGTTAATCTACCATTATGACAGGGATTAAGAACAGTTGATTGATGTATTCGATGAATGAACAGGATTAAATAATTAAATTGATATATGTGAGAAAATTGTCAGAAAGAGAATGGCAATCATATGCGTGGGAAAATTGCATGATCAGTCAGGGTCGCCCAGATAGCTCAGATGGCAGAGCACTGGTACGATTTTCCAGAGGACCTGGGTTCGATTCCTGGTCTAGGCTTGTAATTTTCCCACATATATCAATTTAATTGATGTATTACATATACATGAGGGGTGTGTGCTGAACTGGGAAAATTGCATGATCAGTCAGGGTCGCCCAGATAGCTCAGATGGCAGAGCACTGGTACGATTTTCCAGAGGACCTGGGTTCGATTCCTGGTCTAGGCGTGTAATTTTCCCACATATATCAATTTAATTGATGTATTACATATACATGAGGGGTGTGTGCTGAACTGGGAAAATTGAATTTAAGAAAAGGAAGCCAAGGGATGGATAGGAGGGACAGGATGGGGAGGAGAATACAAGATTGTCGTGGGAATGAAAAACAGCTTGGAAAAAGATAGATGGAAGGATCTAGGGAAATGTTTGGGACATTTGAGGGAAGGAAAGAGGGTCAAACATTGACATTTTCTGAGCACACAATAAGCAGATTCCCCCTCATGAAAATTCACTCCGAGCACATGCTGCTCCTGAGAACAACACGACAGCTGACCATTTGACGCTCATGCTTGATCAAGAAGATGAAGAACGCAGCAAAACCATAGCAGAAAAAAAATGCAACACAAAGACCAGGAAGCAGAGTGACATAATAAGAGGATAAAATGTTCACAAAGAGCATGCGGACTTGCAAACAATTATTGCTCTAGCATCGAGAAACAGGCAATTATATGCGTGTTGCATCTTTAGCAAAGATATAATTTCCGAAATATAAAACATGTGAATGAGCACCAAAGGTTTTAAGGTTTATGGTTGAACAGACACATCACTGCCACAGTGCCACATAGACACAGCCCTGACACAGCTACACTTGTTAACCTTTCCACAAGTATCAAAATCGCATTGCTTATCCCCATGGAAACGCAGTCCTTGAACCTTTGGGATAACCTGTCTGCACGAACATGGAATAACGAGAGCTCCTGCGGTGTACTGAGATCATGTTCGTGTGACCTTTCGCAACATACAGTGGCACTGTGCTCCGGGATTTCGGAGTCTCGACTGCATTGCGGCTCTACTCGCAGGCTTCATTTAATCAAAAAACATCATCCAAAGGGTAAAAATTAAGTCATTGTCAATATAAGCACATAAAGAAAGTAAACAAAGGAAAACACCGGTGCCACTTGGACGGAGCAATCTCTGGTCGGCGATACTGTTGCGATGTGGTGAAAAAGATCAAATTTCGCGGAAGGATTTAAAGTTTAAACCGAAAGCATGCACTCTCCGGACAATGAACAATGTTCAGTCTCGATGCATCGGACTAACAGATAAACACCCTGGCAGGATTCAACGAAAGGTGCTGCCAATGGCAGGCCTGCCCACGTGCAGCACACCCGTGCCAAGTGCGGCCGTCCGTGTGATCAAAGACACAGCGGGTCTAATTGCTCCATGCAGAAAGGACCGTGCCTGGTTAGCCTGTGCTAAGTGTGGAGCGAGCGTACCAGGGCTGCAATCATCACGTCACAACCTGGCCGGGTGGTGTTCCAGGGGTGAGCCAAGCCGCCGGGCCCGTCATTTGACATTCATTTGAAAAAGACAAACCAAACGAAAATTGCCTTTAACACAAACAATTGCTGCCTGCTTTTAAACTCCTTTCAAAGCTCGTGCTGATATAGTATAGAATTAAATCAAGCATGTGATTTATCTTCCTCATTATATAGTACCTTTGTTTAGAAAAGGAAGAAGAAAAAAACGCAGCGGAATAAAAAGGTGAAAATTTGCCTTAACGTTCGAGAAACGATGTCATCGTTGTAGGCTGGAAAGCACTCCAGGCAATTCAGATTAGAATCCGGGTCCGAGCGTGATGGCAGGTGGCAGGTGAATGCTTTCTAAAGCCATCTCTCGAGACAATGAAAAATCTACTTTGCCTAAAGAGACAAGTTGTACGAGGGACTACTCAAATGGAACCGAAGCAAATGGAGCCAATGCACATTTTTGACATCAGCAGGAAGGTTTTATTGACTGGCGTGTAGCCCGTGCATGCCACCGGGCTAATGCTGCAATACGTCGGCGGCAAAGGTGAAAAGGAACGTCATCTGCTGATATGTATATGAATAAAATAATAAAAGAGAAGTGAAGGAAAATGGACACATCAAAAACTAGAAAAGCACTGGGTAGAGCGCATACCTCCACCAGGCTCAACACTTTATGTTTTGTATCCCACTGATAGGCCGGATCTGGATTCGAACCTCAACCAAAATCTCATTCGTTTGTTCTCGTCACCTAACCAACTCGTCCATCTAGTTTTCTCAAAACTCATCCACAGCTTTTTGAAATATTATGCCACATATCATTTTTGGCCCCATCTCTCAATGGTGAAGAACGACGTACATTTTAAAAAACAATATTTTATCCAGATTTGGATCTTCTCCAAAATCGAATCAATTCGTCCTTGCCACACACCCAACCTGTCCACCAAATCTCGCCCGAATTTGTCCATAACATTTTGAGATATCGTGCTATATATCGGTTTTAGCCATATCACTCAACAGTGAAGAATCACTTCTTTTTTTTTTTTTTTGTATACAGAATCGAGGCTCGTGAAAAAGCTGAAAAAGCTCGTGATTTATCACACACAAAAAAAATAATCAAACAGACACACAAAACATATAATTAGGGGAGCGGTAGACAAGATGGGGAGATAGGGGGAGGCACATAAACACATTTGAGAGCAGGGACGTCGGGAGATCTGTGGGAGGGAGAGTGCTTGGGGGGAGGAGGCGTGGGAAGGGGAGGGGGGGGGTGGGAGAAGTATAAAACACAAGGACACTGCAAGGACTTCCAGGACTTAAAAAATTCTCAGATCCAGATCCAGACCAGAACCTCACCAAAATCTAATCATTTCATCCTTGTCAAACACGCAACCTGGCCACCAAATTTCGTCCGAATCCGTCCACAACTTTTTGAAATATCTTGCTATATACTGTTTTTGGCCCTATCTCTCAATGGTGACGAATCACTTTAAAATTCTCGTTTTGGATCCTTATTTGGATCTTCACCAAAAATGATTCAATTCGTCCTTGTCACTACCCAACCTCTCCACCAAATCTCGTCCAAATCTGTGCACAACTTTTTGAGATATCCGGTTCACAAACAAACAAACACACAGACAGCGGTGAAAACATAACCTCCTTCCACCGGAGATCTTCGGTGGCGGAGGTAATAAACAACATGAATTTTTTAAAAAATCAACAAATAAATTAATTGAATTGCAAAAAAAATTGGAACTAAGGGGAGCAAACAGTCACTTAGACGAGACTGAAAGAGAAGACCACTCATCAAACCAGAGGCAGGAGACTGAGGAGAGCACAGTATTTGCCAACTCCATCTTACAAACCGTTCAGTTGAAGTGATCGAAAATGATCAATAAAAAGAGCCGGAACCATTGGGTGCAAAATGAGCAAACCCCCAGAAATCATCCCAGAACACTTGCTTTTTACACAAATGAAGCCAAAGCAACGATTTTTACATCAGTCACTTATGTGAATACTATAATTCTTTAATGGCATTGTTAATGGCATTGCACACCTTCAGAAGTTAATTAGTGCAAAGCCGATCTACCTCTTCCTTAGATGGTTTTTGTGAACTTTTGGAAATGATCATCGGAAATTAGATGCAATAAAAACATTTGCATCCAGAAATCTTGGCTCATGGAGGGGCTAAACGGCAGAGCAGAGGGCAGCAGGTCAACAAGCTGGTAGAAGATCAAAGGGTAACAGGGAGACAAATACATTGCAGATGAGTGGACAACTGGCAAAAAGGAAGGACAACGGAGTTTGTTGAGAGTACAAGAGAGTAGCTGTGGCTACAGGAGAAACCATTAGGTGACCAAAGACAAAGCAGCTCTAATTGGTTCGTGCAGAAAGGACTGTGCCTGGTTAGTCTGTGCTAAGTATGGAGCGAGCATTTTAATAATCGTTCCCAGGTTGGTGGAGGATCAAAGGGTAAGAGGGAAAGAAATACATCGCACATGAGTGGGAGAGTGAAGGTATTGGTCGGTGAAGGTAGACGTGGGTATGGGATAAATCATGAGATGACTAGGGGCAGCATTGTTAAAGGACTGGACGGAGGGACGTGATATAACAGATGCAGGGAGCTGGTTCCAGAGACGAGAGAATATAGATACAAAGAAATGGAGGTGAGTGTTCATATTAGAATTGTGGAGGGTAATCAGGTGTGGGATTCTGAAAGAATGCATGTGACCTGGCGGTGCGAGGAGAGAATGGAAGGACGAGAGGGTGGGAGCAATTGTAAAACACAGCACCCTTGGCATTGAGTGGCTATCCGTCGGTGACATAAGAAACTGACTAACTAATCAAGCCCAAGCATGAGTCTTCAACTTTATAAGAAGAAAATATTTTCCAAAGTGAAAAAAGATAATATTGGCAAATTTAAGTTGCTCCTACCAATTCGTGGAGTACAAACAATAATTCACAATATGCTTTGGACAACAATACAATTAGCAATCATTCCTAAATAGATAAGTTATGCATCAGTCATTATCCTCTCTTTGTATCCAAACAAGACCGAAAGTCTAACAGCGGCGTAGCCGGTTTTGTTTGATACTTTAGTTGAGGAGGATAGTATGACCTGGCTGGGGATACCAGTTAGTAAATAATGTAAGTATTAAATTAGTTTTAAGTACTCTAAGCCTCTGAGCTGTTTGTCACCATGGAATTGAAGAGATTGCATTGAAACACTGGTTTATTCTATATGTTGGTCAACTATATGTTGGTCAATAAGTCAACACTATCAAAGTGACCTCAGCACCATCCCGACACACACCACTGTGTGTGTGTGTGTTACGGAATGAGGTGCTTTTTGGCAGCCGGAGTGCAAATCCTACCACCAACCTCCTTGAGAGAGGGCCCAGTGAGTTGGTACTCATTTTGCCCACCTCGGAAGGATGAACAGGCTGAGTCAACCCCACCTGGTGTTAATTCAACAGCTGACCAGGATTCGAACTCAGGACCCTCAGATCCCAAGCCCTCCACCCTAACCGTTAAGCCAACAACAGGCATACATACATTCATTGTTTCAAGAGTACTTAATCAAAGTTTTAATTATATATGATCTGGGGGGCATGCACCACCATGAATAACCCCCCCTCCCTCACCCCCCAGTCATATATCACCCTGTTGTCATAATTTCAGTTCCCCCCAATCATCAAGTGTGATAATTTGCCCCAACCAGGTATATGAAGTAATATATGAACAGCCAAATGGCATTGCATTCTACCTTTCAGAAGCGTAATTGTCGGCTATAAAACTCACCCAATATGTAGGATAAATATGTGAGGGACATACATGATACATACATACGGAGAGGCAAACGCTGTAAACACAGGAACCAAACATATACGCCGTAAAAAGTCGTTTGTTTAATCACGAATTTGCCAGTTCGAAAAGCCTCTTTGTAGTTTGAAGAAGAGGAAGAATCGCTAATGTATGGTTTATTCACACAGCAGTTTGAACGGAAACATTTATTATTCTACGACAGTAAAAACCCTTTAGAAGGACACAGAACGAGCATACAAAACTATATATGCAGTGGTGATATTTTGTGAAGCAATAGAAAAATATATATAACTACACAGAAGTAGCCCACAAACAACAACAACCACCGCCACGACAACAATCGAGTGTTATAAAAGATCCTTAGTTTCACGTGTTTGTTTGTGTTTCACACTGAATGAAAAACGTAAAGGTAGGGCATGCAGATTGTGATACATGACAGGTTCAACAATATGTCCAGTCTGAATGCCATAGGAATCAAAATGGCGGTGTGTGCAGTCAGCCATCGTACTGCCGTAATGACATCACATCACCCCTGTCATGTGACCAGATCCTCAGCTCTGATTGGTGTACGTTTGAAGGGACATACATACATACATACATACATACATACATACATACGTACAGACAAACACTGTTCTAGACGGCTTTGCCCTATGGGCTGCACCGTAAAAATGTCATAAAACATTAACCAGGTATTTCCACTTTATTCTTCAGATATTAACGAATGGAAAAATGTTATGTTTGGAATGTTACAAGTTTAATAAAATAGCCCCGAGTGGGCTGACGTCATCTCTTGAGGTTGATAGTTGGGGGAACCTGCCTGAGAGCACCCTGATCCGAAATCAAAAAAATCGAAGATAAAGCTATCCTACAGGCCATCAAGTAGAAGGGCTGTATCGGGTCTCAGAGCAATCAGTTGGCAAATAAGGGACGACTAGGGATCCAAAGTTTCAGGGGGTAATCCCGTCTGGGAGCCCCCATGATCAGAAATCGAAAAATTGAAGCCTGAGTGATTGTGCCTCTTGTATTCATGTGTCAAGTTTCAGAGTAATCAGCTGGATGATGAGAGGAGTAGCAAAAATAACAAAAAGTTAACAGACGACCGTTCGGACAGACGGATTTACAGACGGACGGCCCTCCTGACTTACGGACAGACGGGCAGATATCTGGACATCGCGATCCATTTTATAAGTTCATCTCTTTGTGTTTCGAGATGAGATGACCTAAAGTGTTTCAATGATAAATAAGCTTAGCACAGAGAAATGCTCGTAGGACACTCTGATACTATACAATGGAATATTGGACAGAGAATATTGGGTGCAGTGGTGGAGAGAGATCAGTCAGTGGGAAGTGGGAGCATGGAGTAAGAAGCATATTCCCCTCACCCCATGCCAATTTGTCCTTACTCGCCTGATTCAGTGTTCATGACTGTTTGGGCCTTAGCCACAATTTATATTCTCTGTGAATTAACGATTATTTATTCATTGTATATTTTCCTGTCCAATAATTTGGTCTGTGTAACTAGTATGTCCATCAAAACATTATCAATTTCTAACAAGACATTATCTGCCATGATCCCGCCATTTTGCCAAGCCGACGTTTGGGATTAATTGGAATACCTGGAGGATTAAGTTCATAATAATCAGGAGTTTGATGTCGTGCTTGTTTAAACACACACGGAATTAATGATACAGTACATGACCAAAAGTATGTGGACAACCGAATATCAAACATCTCATTCCAAAATCATGAGCATTAATATGGTTGTGGTTTCCCCCCCGCCCCCTTGCTGCGATAACAGCCTCCATTGCTGCGGGGATGTTGGAACATTGCTGCGGGGATTTGCTTCCATTCAGCCACAGGAGCATTAGTGAGGTCGAGCACTGATGTTGGGCGATTAGGCCTGGCTCGCAGTCGGCATTCCAATTCATCCCAAAGGTGTTCGATGGGGTTGAGGTCAGGGCTCTGTGCAGGCCAGTCAAGTTCTTTCACACCAATCTCAACAAACCATTTCTGTATGGACCTCGCTTTGTGCACGGGGGCATTGTCATGCTGAAACAGGAAAGGGCCTTCCCCCAAACTGTTGCCACAAAGTTGGAAGCACACAATCGTCTAGAATGTCATTGTATGCTGTAGCGTTAAGATTTCCCTTCTCTGGAACTAAGGGGTCAAGCCCAAACCATGAAAAATAACCCCAGACCATTATTCCTCCTCCACCAAACTTTACAGTTGGCACTTTGCATTCGGGCAGGTAGCGTTCTGCTGGCATCCGCCAAACCCAGATTTGTCCGTCGGACTGCCAGATGGTGAAGCGTGATTCATCACTCCAGAGAACGCGTTTCCACTGTTCCAGAGTCTAATGGCGGCGAGCTTTACACCACTCCAGCCAACGCTTGGCATTGCGCATGGTGATCTTAAACTTGTGTGCGGCTGCTCGGCCATGGAAACCCATTTCATGAAGCTCCTGACGAACAGTTGTTGTGCTGATGTTGCTTCCAGAGGCAGTTTTGAACTCGGTAGTGAGTGTTGCAACTGAGGACAGACGATTTTTACGTGCTACGCACTTCAGCACTCGGCAGTCCCATTCTGTGAGCTTGTGTGGCCTACCACTTCACGGCTGAGCTGTTTTGCTCCTAGACATTTCCACTTCACAATAACAGCCCTTACAGTTGACCAAGGCAGCTCCAGCAGGGCAGAAATTTGACGAACTGACTTGTTGGAAAGGTGGCATCCTCTGATGGTGCCACGTTGAAAGTCACTGAGCTCTTTAGTACGGCCCATTCTACTGGCAATGTTTGTCTATGGAGATTGCATGGCTGTGTGCTTGATTATATACACCTGTCAGCAATGGGTGTGGCTGAAACAGCCAAATCCACTAATTAGAAGGGGTGTCCACATACCTTTGGTCATGTAGTGTACATCACACATCTGATCAGGTGTCACATGGAGAAATTGGCCTTATGCTGGTCATACTTGAAGCATAGCCTCAGCAAGGTTGGTTAGCACAAATCAGTGAAGGAGAGCATTTGGGTGAGGACCATCCACATGACAACAATATTTCACAGTTTTCCTTCCAAAGGCAGATCATTAATTAAGTCCACCGCAGGAACCACAAACCCTATTAAAAATAGGCCACAGGTTCAGCACAAAAAGGCCTCTGGATTACCAAACTTAATCCAAGAAGTGGGCTCAACATCCTGCCCATAAGATGATGGACCACAGTGGTTCCACTTGACAGTGACAGCAGTTTGGGATCAAATTCCATGGGCATTTTAGGTTATAAATTATTATTTAGGTATTTTATTTAGGTATTTAGGTATTTAATTATTTTGGTATTTTACATTTTAGGTTTTAGGTTATAATCCTTTTTCACGTGCCTGTAGCTTCACTACAAAGCTAGATGAAAGCACAGAAAACCTGCTCTCTCGTTACCTGTGGAAGAACCATTTCCACGATGTCGGAGCAAAGTCTTGTGCAGCACATCCCGCATGCAGACGTCCATTCCATCTACCTGCACCAGAGAGCACCCACCCGCAGGCAAATTGCTTCTAAGGACCAGGTCGTGGAAGGAATGGTACAGGCAGAATATTAGGGCCGATGCAACCCAACCACCAAACGGGAGCTAATGAATATTCATTTAATGCAGGTAATGAGTTGTACGTGCACTGCCCTGGTTATGTGAGTACTAAGCAACATAATGATGGTTAGTTGAACACTACAATGCAATCATTTATATTTTCTTGTAAGAATATTGTAACATTCTGTGTCTTCCTAACAGGTGACTCCAGACCGTGGGAGATCTCTCGCCAAAGACACCCGAGTGGAGGTGAGTGCGCATGCACGGATAATCCACCGTGATGTTGATGTTTTATCAATTTCAGTGCGCGGTCGACTTAAAGGGAGAAATTTATTCACGCTGGAGGATGAAACCATGGTTCAACAAGCATTCTGAGTATTGCGCTGCAATACATGTCCCCTACCAAAGTTCAAAGTGCCATAACTTTGTCAAAAATGATCGAATATGCAAATTTATGCACGGTTGATGCTGGTTTTCAAACTTGATCTGAGGTATGCTGAGACACATGTGTGTCACGCCTAGCCTCGTTGATAAGCCCGCAAGGTCGCTCCGTGGAGCGGCCTGCACGTATTGCACTGTGTGAATTATATAAATTATTACCAACTCACGGTCTGAGGTACTAGCGATTCAAGAGATATCCATTTAAAAAATATTTTCGTTTAATTAACGATATCTGCCAAACCACGTGCCCTATCGCAAATTTCAAAAGGACATTTTAGTAGACTGACATGCTGAACAGATCTGTGAAGTTTCCCCTCGATTGGATCAAAAATGAGGGAGGAGCTCGGTTTTAAAGGTTCATGCTTAAAAACGTCATAACTCTGAAACCATCAGTAATTTATTATATTACTGATTATTATACATAATGCTCATGCTCATGCTCATGATCATGCTCATGTATGACCTGATCCCATCAAACATGAACAAATAAAATAAAGCCCTGCGACCAGACATAGTACTCAGGAACAAAAAGGAAAAGACAGCATTGCTGATTGAGATATCAGTACCTAGCGATTTTGGCCTAAATAATGCAGAAATCAAGAAAATGACCCAATACCAAGACCTCAACAATGAAATGAAAAGATCCTGGAAGCTGAAGAACTCCAAAATTGTACCAATGATAACTAGAGCTACGGGAATGATAAAGAAGAACTTTACAGAGATCTTAAAAACCATCCATGGGAACATTACCACAAACAAAACTACAGTTGGAGGCTGTACCGTGTACCGGGCTCAGTGACGATCCTGAAAAGAGCCCTTGGAAAAAAACTCTGAGAACAACAAAATTTCACAACATAGCCCATGAATCGCAATCCTTCACCAAAGCAGGGGTGGATACTTTGAGGAGTCTGTTGCATCTTCTAAAACCCAAATTATGGAGATAACCAAGGACACGCAAACACACACGTGCTTGCAAAACCCTGTCTCCCGCTGTGCGGGGGATGGGCTAGTAATGGCTCTCAGGATGAGCATTTTATTTTGCAGGTTGCATAGCCACCAATAAATGTTCAAATCCATGGAGGAGTGGATAAGCAGTTTCTGAGGGGAGAGTTAGTTTTGACCATGGGGCCAGCAAGTCCAAAATTCAGAGACCAGAAATGTTTATTGCAGGAGAAACACAGTAGGCTGTTCTCACAGCTTGGCAGCACCCAGGTCTCAAAGCTTGGCAGCAGGGGGTTGCTGGTTAGAGATGGTGTGTGGGAGGTCTGGCAGCAGGGGGGAGGATGGCCAGTTTAAACCTATTTCTAATTTATTCTTTGGAGGAAATGGTGGTGCACTAGAAAAACGTGCTGGCTGATGTGGTCGGGCCCTGCTCCGCTCGTTGGCTAAGAGGGAAACCGAGTGGCACATACACTGATCTAATAAATTTGTGACTCAACAGATCGTATCAAATGCAAAATACCTTATGCTATCCTTACCAATGGCAGGCACACATTGTATGGTGCAGAGGAGAGCATCTACTCTAATCTATAATACATAATCAAAAACTATTTTTCACTTTACTTTTAATGCACAATAGTGATCATAAGGACCAATTTACCCACTGCTCAGATTCCTGGTCTTGTTCTACAAATTTGAGCATGGCTGTGATAAGTTCTTCCTACTTTGCCCTGGCACAATTAGCCCTCTTGGGAGTGCAGCCCTGACTTAGGCATTCTCACCTGGCTGTATCTCTCTATAACACATACGACCCTTGGGCTTACCTGGAGTCTCTCTCCGTGCTCCCCAAGTAATTGTGGGGCCCTTGCTCTACCTGACAGCCACTGCGGGGCTCTTCCCGACACCCATCAGGCTCGTCCCGACACCCATCAGGCTCGTCCCGACACCCACCGTCAGGCTCTTCCTGAAACCCACAGGCCGTCGCTTTATTCTAACCAACCCGCCCTTTTGGCATCTCTTGCGGCTCTCAACCGCTCAGGAGACCCCAACGCTCGGTACCATTAATAATAACACTCCTAACTTTCGAGACAAATGCCCAGCCCAACAACTAAATGTTTCCACCCTGTTTTACAAATTCACCTACTCTGAACTTGTGATGCCCAATGACCAGCAGCCTTATAGCTTCCATTTTTAAAATGTTCTCACCCCTCTATCTCATCTTTACTAACTGGAGGCTCCCTCCAGTAAGGGTTTGGCTTTCACATAACGCTTCACACCATGCACACCTAAAATTTGGCTCACATTCAAATTCATTCCCAGCACCATTTTTCACTCAGTCTCCATTCAAGCCAATTCTGCTGGAACAAGAAAAGGGAGGAGGAGAAAGGTGCACCCCAAGCTACAATCATTAAATTAAGACCAATCAAAACCACGTTATTTTCCTCCACTCTAACATTTCACAAAATTCCCCATGCAATAATTTTAACGTCAAACTGCTCTTACCCTCCTACCGGTCAGTCCGTTGCTGCTGCTACTCTTGTCACCTATTATGGTTCCATAGCCCTGAGCCCTGCCCTCAGCTCACCACTGCTCTGTGGGTCCTGAACCTGTGAGGGATGCTCACATTGCCCCCAACCTTTCCTCCAATGCTCATGGGCCTGGCACAGCCACCTGCAGTGCCTCCCTCTTTTCTTCCCTGGCCTCTGCTGAGCTTGGGGAGGCTGTAGGTGCAGGCCCCACCTTTCCTTCTTGGCTCTTGAAGTCAAGCTGGGGTAAGCAATTTCTGTATCTGTGGGTTTCTACCCTGCCTATCTGTGACAGTGTCAGTCCTTACTATTCTGGCTGGTGGTGTTTCTCCTCCTACCTGTCTTTCAACCCTACACATAGTGCCGATAACATTCTCGGTGCACTCACTATCTGGCCATCCACCGAGGTGTGCAAACACACACACACACACACACACACACACACACATCACTGGACGATCCTCTACCCAAGTGTTCACCACCTGGCTAGTCTCCTCCCGTGCACCATGCATGTATGCAGCCACGTACCTGGCAAAGACTGCCTGCTTCTTTAAACGGTTGCACCTCTCAACCAGGTCGCAGTACCCGGTGCTGTCATTCGCCTGTTCCTCCTGGGCCTACAGGAATTCATCCTGTACCTGTTGGAACTCATTAACATCACAACGTATTTCCTTTATGCCATTCATCTCCGTTTTACACACCTGCTTTCTCAATATTCTCTAAATCTGCCCTTAATCTTCCCTCAATGTTTCAGTCGCCACCTCTTTTGGGTCAGCCTCCACCTCCACTTTTGGTGGTTCAGCTGCCACCTGCTGCTGCTCGATTCCACAGTTCTTCAGCATGGCTGCCATGTCATTGTTATGGGGCCACATGCTGGCATTCATTCGGCCACCATTTTGTGCCTCTTTGACGAATTTTTTTCTTCTTTTCAGTGTTCCCACTTGGCCATTCTATTTTCCATTTTGATGTTAATCTCAGCCTCTCTTCTTTCCCTTTTGGTTTTCATTTTGGCCTCTTTTACTTTCTTTTGGCCTTCATCTCGGCCTTTCGTTTTCTCAAATTGTACATATATAGACCTCCATTGTGTTATGCAATTCATCTTTCTTTTCTTCTCCTGTTCAAGCTCAACTTGCTGTTTGTCTAGTACCTCCTTCACCAACCTCTCCAATTACTCACTATCCAGTCTCACATTTCTCCTCAAATGACTAATCTCCAAAGTCATGCTTCCTTTGCTTCTTCAGCCTCTTTATCACTCCTCACTCTTCAATCTTGCTTTTTCTTTCAAATGGCTAATTTCCAAGTCAGGCCTCCTTTACGTCTTCTCAAGACACTCTTTCTTCCAGACTTTTCTTAAACTGCTGCTCCCTTCAGTCGCGTTCTTCCTCTGGAGTCTAGACTCAAAATAATATTCATCCTCTGCTCTGAATCTTTCTCAATAAAGTTCAGGAAAGACTGTCTTATTAACTTCTGCTGGTCGAGGTTCAGCAGGTTAAGTATGACAAAAAGTTCACCAGTTGTAACGGACTTGATCTCCCTAACGGGCAATACGAGACCATTGGATAATTCTCTCCCAAGACACTCGAGCGGAGGCGTATGCGCATGCGCAGATAATCCGCCACAATGCTGATGTTTTACTAATTTCACCACGCCGCCATTTCAGCCAATATAGTTGACTTAATGGGGCGAATTTACTCACGCTGGAGGAAGGAACCACGGCTCAAAATACACAGAAACTGGTTAAAAGCAAACCGTTTTAAATGTTTGATGGGGATAAATAATGGGGATTGGGACACGTGAGGTAAAATCAACAAAAAAGACAGAGATAACCGGATGGTGAGCTAAACTGGCTGTATCAGTTCCTCGGTTATCTTATCAATAATCTTATGACAACGGACGTAGTTGGGAACAACAGATTCAAGACGGAAGGTAACGGACAAAAGTGTTTTCCTGAAGACCCACTTGAAGATGAAGAGGGACAAAGACCCATTTTTGTGGGTCTTTCCTGAAGCACGAAGGGCGCGATGTAGGAATGCTCACGGGATTCTTTCCCGATCTGGATCTCGCCCCCGGCTGTCGGCCAGTGTGCGAGTCCCAGGCTGTGAATCCACAAGGAGAGGAGAGCGTTGATTGTTAACAGCTGCAACAGAGATATGATGGTCACGGCTGTGTCTTCTCTGTCTCTATCTTTTACTGACTTGATCTCCTCACTCTCTTTGGTGCGATCTCCTACTCACTCAGTCTGCTCTCCTCTCTCGTGTGGTTCTCCTACTCACTCCTTGACTGGTCCAAGGCGTGAACATCATCTCTCATAACCAGCGCTCCCGCTCCCCCCCCCCCCCCCCCCCCCCCCACAGTGCGAGTCTTGCGCATGTGGTGTCAATGGTACCGACTCCAGGTTATGAGAGGTCGTACACGTGAATTTGCCATTGTTGCAAAACCTGTGTTCGAGGCTCCTTAGTAGCACACATTAATTTGCCATGGTCAATGTGTTTTATGTATAAAAGTACAATGAATGATCGTTTTAAGGCCATTTTTCCCCACTAGAGCGGGGGTTAGCCTTGCGGGCCCCATGACAATCATGGTTCCCTGTTTGAGGCAATGTTTTTATGGCCGGATGCCCTTCCTGACGCCAACCCTTGGTCACGCTCTTACGATGCGTAGGGATACAGTGTACATATTCTAAATCGGGGTACACACCGTGATCATTCATCCCAGCAAGCTGGTACTCAATTTGCCGACCTCAGAGGGATGACAGGCTGAGTCAACCCCCCTGGCGTTAATTCAGCGATCGACCGGGATTCGAACCCAGGATCCTAGGACCCCAAGCCGGCACCCTAACCGCTAAGCCAACGCCAGGCTATAAAAGTACAATGGGGATGTTTTAAAGATTAAACAGCATGGGAAATGGGAGAAAGACACAGACACAAGGATAAAGGGTGGCAGGGAATCCGACTATACACACAATTCTGGTCGATGTTAATTGGGGTTTACGAACGCTTATGATAACACTCATTAGGATATGACTATCACATAATTAACCCCTCATTAACCCCAAAGTCATTTCCGTAATAATATCATATCAAAAACAAAGATGGACACATCCAGGAAGTTTCTAATATATTGCAAGCATTGGCATCGATATGGCTTTACAGACCAGTCAGTATGAGATTGTCTCCATTTAAATGAACAAATGGTCTATTTTTTAAGGATTTCACCTGGTGGTACAAAACAAGCTTATGGGATATTCAATAAGTATTACAAAGCACAATCATTGAAATATTATGCTGCACCTCTGCCTTTAGAAATATAATTTGTGGAATCCTCTATTAAATTTCAAACATCAGGAACAAGTCAAACAAACACAAGATGGAATCTATGATAACTGATGTTTCTGTGATGCAGGTCACAGGATGGGACTGGCAATAGAGGTGAGGTATACACACTCCCCTCTGACCTGTCTCGCCTGGGTTTGAATCTCCACACAGCTATAAGCCACCATCCTGGCGCTTCGCAGATATCCAGGGCAAGTGATCACCCCCCGGATGGATGTTAAACTGGGCGTCCCGTCTGCTGGTATTAGTTGATGTATGTTAAAGATTCCACGGTGTCCTTCGGAAAGAGTAGGCGAGTTATTGCCGGCCCATGGCCAAATTACAAATTCCTGCTCCAGCCTACAGGAGGCATTGCATCAGCGGCACGGCACAGCCATACCCCTGCCCCCGCATCTCCTCCCTCCAGCAAATTATTCAACTAGTTATTTATCATAGTCAGTAGAAAATGTTTATTGAAAAGCGTATGCAAACATGAAAACCACAATTTTTTTTAAATCACAATAATTTGTTGCAACAACGTCATTGAATGCGTAAGACTTGAGGGGGGAGGATGAGAGTGGCACTAACATTTTCACGAAGAGTGCCTGGGTAGCGGCGGGAGCAGGCGCGGTACCGCTTTCCACCAAAGCCAGCGTGGTGAAGCCAAATTTGTGGATGGTCTCGCTTGAGTCAAGCGGAGGAAAATCTTCATCAACCTCGCCATCGTCCTCGGCTATGTGCAGGCAGTATGCGTCAACCTGCTCGCTGCCAGAACGCGAGAGACAAGGAAGGGAATAAGGAAATGCTATCAGGGCTGATGCGAATCCATCACAAATGTTTCAAACTAAGGCAAGTAGAATATTACAACAAAAAAACAAATTGGTCGATCCTCCTCCGCACCCCCCAAATAAATGCATAACCGAGTCTCAGTGAATCTTTCATCTCCTTTCTTTAAAAATATCACAGGTAGGTGTGGGAGGGATGGATAATGGTGATAAAACAGATATCATGTGGTTCTAGGGATGGAAGATGACAACTTGATGGGCTCGAAGGAAGAGTGGGTTTATATTTTAATAAGCAAAAATTGGGGCTGAGGATTGGATGGCCAAATGGAGGTGATATCACAAGTAAAAGAAAAATGAACAAAGTCGAAGACACCTTAATAACTCTAAAGCAAAAAAAACAAAACAAAAAAAACACACACACACCTCGCATTCCACCTAAACTGGTGTGTTTATTTAATATGGATAAGCCACAGAGTTTGTGGAGAGACGAGCACACCGACCAATGATCTGGTGTTGGGGTCGCTTTGCCCACTCAGATCCTACCAGCACTACAAACCTCCACCAACATTTGGAGAAGATGTTTTTCTTATTCCACGCGACATATTTATTGCCACTGATGTTAGTGAATCTCAAAAGTATTTTCTATTTAAATGGGTATGTGTGATAAAGTTTGCCAGGATTTGCTCAATTCCATTTGAGAGTCAAGACATGTAAAAAACATTTTGGAATCGCAAGAGAATGTGAAAAACAGATATACACAAGTATGCAATTCCATTCGGCACCATGGTCCTCAAGCCATTCCACCAAGAAGCCCTTCACCGACTCGCAGCATTAAACAAAGGCCTAAGGCAAACCGATTCTATGAGGAAGTCAATCACAACTGCCCAACAACCAGCTCTAACTCTGAAAGTTGGGAAAAAGATACAAAGAGTTGCTGGTAATTGGTTTTAGGCACGGAAGAACATGCTTATCCTCCACACATCCACATACTCGCATGGATCCAAACGCTCTCGAAATGGAACACACAAATCCCACAGCCATACTGCAGTGTTGAGGTCCTGACCCCTTTGAAACCTGCAAAACCTCCCGTTCCCAGGTTCTTGCTATCGTAGAGCGTCTGTGGAGATAATAGTTTCAGATTGGCAGTGTGGGATGCATAAGGCATGTAACGGCCCCCCGGACAGCCGCCTGTGTGTGTGGGGGGGGGGGGGGGGTAAGGGTGGGGGGTGGTAGATTCGAAAGTGTTTATACACCTGTCAGTACGCCCTAATGAAGAGTTATGCAGCAGAGTGCATTATGAAAGGGGGCATTTTCTTGGCAGAGATCAGATAGCTAATTAAATCGCAACAAATGCGGTGGCGCGACGCTTTAGGCTGATTGAAAGCTCCTGCCAGTGGCCCGGCATCTGTTCCGCCAGGACGATGCTGGGACTGTGCACCGCACGGATCGGGATTACGGTGGCTTACTGTACCTCGGCCCCCTGTGTCGATGCACTCCATCAAACGTGGAAATAAAGTCTGGGCGAGTCGTTTCTCATCTTTGTTACATCGGATATTCGTCGTTCGGATGGCAAACGGTTTCTTCACACGCGTGTTCTGGTGTCTGTTCTGATTTTATGTTGTTGTTGCTTCTGCTGTTGTAGATTCAACTACATCACTATGGCAAATCCACAAATCCAGAGCATAACTTCAGAAAGCATCTGTGTTACCCAAAGGTTGAACCATTGCGGAATTTCCTTTTGCACAGTGCCAAAAGCAAACAATTTAGGCCTTTGCTCACATTTTGCAGAAGTATCAAGATTAGTCTCCTGTACACAACATCAAGGCTCATAAAAAGCGAGTTGAAAAGGGGTAAAAACGAATTGTTATATACAACTAGAACGACACTCGGTAGAGAGCATACCTCCGCCAGGCTGAACAGTTTGTTTTGTATCCCAATGATAGGCCGGATCTGGATTCGGACCTGAACAAAAATCTAATCACCTTGTTCTTGTCACCTAACCAACTCATTCACCTAGTTTAGTCATAAGTCATCCATAACTTTTTGAAATATCATGTTATATATCGCTTTTCACCCAATCTCCCAATGGTGAAGAATTACTTAAAATTTAAATAACTCTCATATCTGAATCCATATTCAGATCTTCACCAAAATCAAATCAATTCTTCCTTGTCACACACACAACCTGTCCACAAAGTTTTGTCCACATACATCAACAACTTTTTGAGATATCCCACAATGTATAGTTTTTGGCCCTATCTCTCAATGGAGAAGAATCACTTTAAAAATTCTAGGAGCCGGACTGCCGGATCCCAATGCAGAGATTCACAAAAATCTAATCATTTCGTCCTTGTCACATACGCTACATCTCTGCCAAATTTCGTCCGAATCCGTCCACAACTTTTTGAGATATATTATTCCCAAACAAACAGACAAACAAACAAACAAACAGACAGGGGCGAAAACATAACCTCCATCCACCTTTGGTGGCGCAGGTAACAAGCAAGGAATTAGTGAACAATAAAAGAGGAGAGAAAACACAGTAGCCCACAAGTAAGGTGGTTGAGTAAGGTTAATGGGGTATTAAAGATCATGAGTAGCGATAGGAAATGACAAGAGATGGTGATGCTCCACTTGCTTGAAGCTCTGGAGGGAAGAGTGCAATTGAATAGTCTCCAGAAGGTGGTTTCACAAACGGGGAAAAAAGAGAAACAAGAGTGGAAGTGGGTGTTGAACGTCCTAGATTTTGAGATGAACATCCTAGTTCCTCATGTGTTGACGTCCCAGATCCGAGGTCTCAAAGTATCCACCTCCATTTGGGTGTAGGATCACGTTTCGAGGACAAAGTTGGTCCATGGAACTTTTTCCCATTCTGTGCACCCCCATGCCTTTCTGTGTAGTTTACAGCAAGTGTCACACATGTTCTGTGGTTATTGGTGGTGGTAGGGGTGGGGAGGATGGACTGAAGGAAAAGATGAACAAGTGGAAGGAATGTATGGAGGCAAAAGGTCTGAAGGTGATTATCGGAAAGACGAAGGTGATGGCAAGTGATAAAGCATGTGGTGAGGTGGAAATAACTGGGAAGTGGCCATGTGCTGTGTGCAGGAAGGGTGTCGGAGTGAACTCCATTCAATGTAAAATGTGCGCTGAGTGGGTTCATCAAAAATGTAGTGGTCTGAGAGGGTCATTAACCAGTGTGGCAGCTACATTCAAATGTAAGGTGTGCACAGAGGGAGCTGCAGATGGAGGAAATGTTGAATTGGATCTTGGAGACGGCATGAAGCTGGAAGGTGTGAAAACATTTTGCTACCTCGGAGACATGCTGAATGGAGAAGGTGGATCAGACTCGGCAACAGTTGCTGGAGTGAGATGTGCATGGAAGAGGTTTAGGGAACTGAGTGGCGTGCTGATGAGGAGGGGAGTGTCGTTGAAGCTGAAGGGAAAGGTGTATGCTGCATGTGTGAGAAGTGTTATGATTTATGGGAGCGAGACATGGGCAATGAACGTAGAGCAGCTCAACGAAGGCTGGAAAGGGTGGAAATGCAAATGGTTCAGTGGATGTGTGGAGTATCTTTGAGAGAGAGGAAGACAAATGATGAATTGAGAAAGATGATGGGAATAGAGCCTGTGATTGATGCTGTGAAGAGTAACAGGTTGAGATGGTTTGGTCATGTGTTGAGGAAGGATGAAAGTGACTGGTTGAGAAGAGTGATGGAAATGAATGTAGAAGGAAGGAGAGGACGGGGAAGACCGAGAAAGACTTGGCTAAGGATGGTGGAAGAAGAAATGCGGGCAAGGGGGTTAACAAGGAGAGATGCAGAAAATAGGGCAAAATGGAGAAGATTGTCATGGGGACCGCAAGGCTAACCCCTGCTCTAGCAGGGTAAATGGCCTTAAAATGCATGTTGTTGGTTGTTGTTGTAGGGGTGGGGAGGGGGAAGGAGGGTTGTTTTTGACTCGAATGTTTTTGAAAAAAAAAAAAATCTTTGACTTCTCTTCAGAGAAGTCAAAGTTTTGTGATGACATCACACTGCATGCAATGTAAGGAAGGCTCATGGCCTACACGGCTAAATTCAACTGGTGCTGTCAACAATAGAAGAGGTGGTTTGCTCAAACACATCGAAAGTGAATTAAAGTACCTCGGGGTGTCTTGCTATTTTTATTTTCCACAATAGATGATGATTCAGTATATAGATATTGCCAAGGACTTGGAGACACAAACAGCAGCGAATGTTCAACCTTCATACAGTAAGACACAAAATATGAAAGAGCGTGATGTAGCCTCAGTGGACGTGTGGACACTTGAAATATCATTGGAGAGCAAGTGGAAACCAAAACAAGTGTCTTATCCTTACCCCTCCTGAAGCTGATTGAATTATAGAGAAATGAACATCATAATTCAAGCATAGGGATGAGCGGAGCTTGAGGAGGGGTAAGAGTAACGTACTTTTCAAACGGGATCAAGCTCGAGTTATTTGGCAACAAAGAACGACAGCTTGCACAACTGCAGATAAAACACAATCGTAGACAATGTACAACATCTTCGATGGAAGCATGAGTTGGGGGAGTGGGGGGGGGGGGGGGGGGTGGAGGGGGGATCAATACAAGCTTCAGTGAACTGTGTTGGAAATTTACACGAAAGAAACGGTGCCCTGTGATTGCTGACAATGACAGCAATATTCCGATCCCTCAAATCAAGTCATCGAGGAACACACCTTTTAGCGTGGTAATTCATCTTCCACCATGATAGCCGTCCAAAGGATACATAGGCCAATGAAGGACCGTGGGGGTGGGAGGTTGGGGGTTCAGGGGTGGAGGTGAGAAAAGAAGTAAGGGTGGGGCGAACTAGGAAAAAAGAAGGAAGGAGGGGGGAAAAAATAAAAATAAGGTGGGGGGAGAAGTGAAGGAACAAAAATACAAAAAGAGAAGATGAAAGGAAGTGTGAACGAAAAGGAGAAATGGAGATAAGTGGTGGGGGGGGGGGGGGAGGGGAAGGGAGGGGCAAGGTAAGGGTAAGGGGAGAAGTGGGAGTGTAGGAGAGAAAATGCTAACTTGAGCTTTGGTTCCCGGCCTTCATTGGTGTACTGCCAGCAGATGAGTCCCACGAGATCCTGCACACGAGCGTTGGCGATCACCACCATGGTCATAGACTGGCGGCTCTCGGTGTCAATACCTCCGGGCAAGAACACATCTATCTTCTTGGTCGCCGTTGTACCAACATGGCCCTGTAAAGCATGTGAATCAACGTTGAAATATATCATCTTCATCACAGTATTCATCAGCACATCCATCAGCACATCCACGGTCATTTTGGCAGCTTTGCTGACTGGGCTGTCCAGTTATTATGGAAACACTCAGACCAGAGCTAATGCGTTCCCCGACATAATAAAGAAAACAAGCCTAGTTACCTGCTATTACTGCCGCTTTACAACCTTATTCTCAACGAACACTATCTACAAATCCTTAGAATGTGCAAGCTAAAACCATCTCAAGCTAGTCCAGTCCATTTGGAAGGACTTTCGCTGTTATTGGAGTTTTGGGCATTGCTCGAATCCCCTCCAAAATGGAAGTCTGTGAGATGATCATCGCCCCAAAAACGGATCAGAAAAAAGAAGTGCTAGGAGCTGCCAGGCAAAGAAATAATTATGCACATTTAAAACTGGAATGTCAGATCTCTAATCATAGCCCCCTGAGCTCAAACCACTCGGTGCTCAACGATGACTGCATTCAAACGCGTGAGGCGCTGCAGTCCATGGGTTGGCAGGAGCAGAAGATGCGAAAAAGGAATCGCTCTCCGTGTTCGCCACTCTTTCCTACCCTCGAGTGTCTCGTGCACACGAGCGGGTGCAATTTTCTACAACGACCTCTCTCTGGGACCTGGCCCCTCTCAATCCGCTTTAGGGGAAATAAGTTTGAGATGCGCAGGTTTCTGTTGGTTTTGCACATTGTGAGCAAGTAGGATGGGAGTGATTGTTCTTGGCAGTTCACACTTGCGAAATCGCACGTCAAATCTGTGTCACGTTTCATCAAAAGAAAATGAAATAAAAGAAAGAAATAAGGTTGAATTGTAATGATGGAAAAAAGAGAAAAACACTTTGGAACAAGAAACAACAAAAGAAAAGTTTATATAAGCAAACTCTATTGGTCAATGTAAAAGGCTGAAAACAACATGAACTTTAACTGTCCAAGCAAGAATCCACCAAACTTACATAGATCTCCTTTAGAGTTCAAACAGCGAGCTGCTGCTGATGCGCAAAGATGCCACAACTACTCACAAGCTGGTGTCACCACTTTTAGCAATTATGCTTCAGCAGAGGCATTTCAAGGTGCAGTCATCGCTTTGACGTTCTACGCATGCACGGACATTCATTCCATCCTGCATTGGACAAGGTTTAGGCCTCAAAATGAATGTGACCATAGGCTAAGGAAAACAGTTCTTCTTTATTCTATCCCTACTGTCGCTGTCATTTCTGTTTTGGGCGATTGCTGCAACGATTGTGACGATGCGTTACTTTTTTGTTACTTGTTTATACAGAGAAAAAGCTCAAACCGTTCAGCTTGAAAAAGCCCAGACAACAACACAGATATCCGAACACAAGGGTTTAAATCCAGTGTGAGATGTCGATTTGCGCTCTCATGTCCATTTCTCCCTTACGCCTTTTGTACACTTTCCTTCAGGAGCCTTTTACACAAAAGGAATAAAAAGGGGTCTGGAGCTGTACTAAGGATGTGAAATGATAATGTAACCTGGATACCTTCCCTATTGACAATGCATCTCTTGAACAAATTTCAAGCACGAGACACCCAGGCTGTCTCACAGACGCCACGGCTTAAAGCTCGAGGATTGCAATGATTTCACGCTTGGGAGATTGAGGGCCAAAGGAAAATATGAACATTAGTCATGCCTGTTGGAATATGGCAATTAGTTTTTCAAACTGTATAAGGAACGATAATTATTGACTTTTTCCTGTGTCGTGGCACCTAAAGGCCTGCCACGGGCTCCGTCAAACACCTTGTGAGCAAGTGACGAATCTCAGACGGTTGGCCCTTTGGCTAATCATGCCTTACCTCTCAAAATGATATCAGCACTCGTTCCAAAGAAAAGAGACAAATTAGATTGGTTGTTGAAGGATTGCAATATGCAATGTAGTCACAGCCAAAAGACAACCAAGCAATTGGCCATTTGTTCTCTTAATTGAACACTGGGGTTAAGAGTTTGCAAACAACCAGTCAAACACCAAAGGAAAAGCCCTCAAATGAGTTTGGTGGACAAATATGGAGAATCTTTATACCAGTCAGATTAGTGAGATGCCAAACCCAGAGCATAAAAGTCAACTTATACAATCACAAAGCATTTCCTCAGGCTTCCTCAACTACCACAATACATATTCTCATCACGCCATCCTCTGTTCAATTAAAAGTAAAAAGAAATCATCTGATGAGAGCACGTCAGGTCTCCACAAATAGAATCATGATAAATTAGTGCAATTACAGGAATATGATCAAACCTGCCATCAGAATGAGCGGTGCAGTAACTAAAACAAAAATGGTGAGTGGGTGGCAGCTTAAGGCCAATTATTTGGTGCATCCGGCCGGCGGCTCCACACCCGCACGCCTCTGCGGGTGATGTCAGACCTGGAAGCAATTAGTGGCGAGTACAGGAGCGCGGGCATACAAAGGAGCCTTTGTGGGTGCAGGCTGTACGTAAGTGCTTTCACATGGCAGGGTGCACATATCCAGTATCGTGGGGCATCCAGGCCGAGGAGTCAGAAGTGCAACAGAGTCCATCAGCTGCGTATCAGAACCCGGCATTCCATTTGCTCTTCGGACAATGCATTCCGATGCAAATACCAAACCTTATGAAATACAGCCTCACTCCGACATGATAGCCAAATGCGTAATACTTCAATACTACAAATATAAACCAACCAACGACCATCATCAACAACAGTTTTGAATTCTACAATTCAGACCCACAAACACAATGCAGACGCCAAGGTCAATGTCAAATAGACTCTGCTAGGATTGAACACATTTTGCCTATCATGTGCCTTCGACGTCAAACTGAGCGGGTGTTTCAGCGCAAAATCATTGTTGAACATCACTCAGATGATCGCTTTTACACGTGCTGTTCATCTTGCCAAGTATTCATGGAATAATTGTACCTCTCCACGAGGTAATTAAAAGTAAACCATTTGGATAGTTCATTTATATTATTTACACATTACATGCTGTTCATTTACATTAAAGGGGAGAGTGTGTCTGTGTGACTGTTACGTGGTCCTCCCGGTAACTACCTGGTCTTGGTGACCCCCGGACCGTGGGAGGGACCCCGCCAGAAAGATATATGGTTTATACGCTTTCGTAACGCAATCAATATGAATTCCGGTCAAGAAGAAACCCCACACCAAGGATCCGGAATAATCAATAATATATTCACTGAGCAATCAACAACCATCAACAATGTACAATCAATATTACAACCATGTGAACTCATCTACACAACTCTAAGATGGCCATCTTAATCTTATACATTCCTCACGTGAGCCCCACTCCTGACTCCCTCCGTGGTCAATGTCTCTCCTCTCCGCACACGGGCGGTTGAACGAGCCCCGGGCGGACGTGCTCTAAACGTGCCGTCTCGGACTGGGGCCGCGGCTGCAGCGCACCTCCTTGCCAAGCCACGGGGCAAACCCAGCGCGGCGTCCAACGTGCGCGAGGCCCCAAGTGCGACTCTTACGCGTCCTTGTAGATGGGCAAAAACCCAGCGCGGCTTCCGACGCGAGCGAGGCCCAACGTGCGGACCCGTACGCGTCTTTGTAGACGGGGCAAAACCCAGCGCGGCTTCCGACTCGAGCGAGGCCCAACGTGCGGACCCGTACGCGTCTTTGTAGACGGGGCAAACTGTCCCGGACGCTTGGTTTCGTGCACGAACTCACAGTGACTGGACGTGTCCAAAGGTATTTACCGCCCAGGTAACTCCTCTCGCCAGACGTTTCGCAACGGCGCGTTTTCCGCGCAGCGTAAGGTCGATTCCACCTTCTCGTCGTCGCGGGGCGAGGAAGAGGAAGCACCGTCCTTTTCTCTCCTCGTGTCTTTTTCTTCTCCCGTTTCCGGCCACTTCCGTTTCCGGCCACTGGTTCCGAAGGGCTCCTG
The DNA here is from genome assembly GCF_964187855.1 of Myxine glutinosa. Lineage (NCBI taxonomy): Eukaryota > Metazoa > Chordata > Myxini > Myxiniformes > Myxinidae > Myxine > Myxine glutinosa. The sequence continues at coordinate 93,965,103 of NC_136268.1, forward strand.
ACCCTCCAACCACAACAACTACACAACAACTTAATATACTACACACGGAAGCAAAGACCTGCATGGTACTTCACATACATTCACATAAATATGTAACACTCCCCCCCTTCAAGAAAGAAAGTTTGAACCCAGCGAAAACTTTCTTTGCCGGCCAATTTGGAGAAACAAACCAGATAACTCAACCCCCCCACATTATCAGTTCCCCCCGGGCACAGTTATCACTTAAAAATAAAGCCAGTTAAGCCACTCGATAGCACTTTTCCGGGAGGCCAAGCCGAGTATTCACTACATGGATGCCTTTAGGAACGCGGAGTTCACGGTTAGTCCGTGCAGGAAAGTTCTCTACATGGGCGCCTTGAGGAACGTGGAGTTCACGGTTAGTCCGTGCAGGAAAGTTCACTACATGGACGCCTTTAGGAACGGCGTTCACGGTTAATTCGTGTAGGAATCTTGGCTCGGCGGCTCCGCCGCCTTCAGTGCTTCAACTTCTCAGAACGTCCCTAATAATTAGGGTGGGACCACTGGTCCCTGTAGTCCCCTGAATACCGGTCTTCTTCTCGGCCACTACTTTGCCCATTCTTCCTTCGGGAGCGGCCGTAACTCAGGGAGCCTCCATAATAATATTGACTGCGGCCACCACCAAAACTACCGCCCAGTTGTCCTCTCCTGTAGACCTCTCGACGCCTACGAAATGCCTTCCCTACTGTTATGGTCCGACCCTCCAAATCCTTGCCATTCCAATTCTTCTCTGCCTCTCTGGCGTCTTTTGTGCTGGCAAACGTGACAAAGCCGAACCCTCTTGACTGTTGCGTTTCCCAGTCTCTTACCAACCGCACTTCCACCAGCGGCCCATATCTGTTGAAGACAGAGGTCAGAACTTCTTCCTCTGTTTTGAAGTTCAGTCCCCCTACAAATAACTTGGCACTTTTGTCACCATCCCGAGCTGGTGTGGTGTTATTTTCCCTGCTGGGCTCTTTATCAACCCTCAGGTTACCATAAACTTGACCCCCGGCCAAATCATTCCCGAGAACCACAGATACACCCTCTACAGGAAACGTGGCTTGTAAACCGACGGTGACCGGTCCTGACACCAAATCGGACTCCAACTGGATGACCTGAAGGGGAGCACTAACACCGCCCCCGATCCCCTGTAAACGAACACTATCCCCCGTTGCCGTCTCCTCGGACCATGGCAAAATGCCTTCAAGCATTAAAGATTGATGGGCCCCTGTGTCTCTCAATATCCTAACCGGTCTCCGGTTAGTCGAGGCTCCATCCAGTGACACAAACCCCTCGGAAATAAATGGTTGGTAACCCTCTTGATGGCGATTTCTTACGCTAGCCATCGCATTCGGAGTTGTAATAGTCGGACTCCGCTCTGGGTTGTCCCTTTTCATGAGGTAACAACTGGACATCAAGTGTCCAGGTTTTTTGCAAAACGCGCAAGTAGGCCCGGAGGAAAAACTCGGGGTCTGCCTCGGGCCCCCCGAACTATAAGTTTGTCTTGGGCCCGCATCCTTCTGATTTCGAACCGGTGGGGTATCATAGTTGTCCCCATAATCATCTCGAGGCCGCCGCCATGTATGGTCGTTCTCCGCACCTGCTGTTCCCCACCTCCCCTGCGGAGATCTAGGCGAGGAGTTAGGTTCGTGGACCCCTATTCGGTGGGTTAAGGCATAATCATCTGCCATGGTGGCTGCGTCCCACAACTTTGGTACCTTCTTTTCCTGCAGGTACACTTTGATGTCCTCGTGGACACACTGCTGGAATTCCTCCACCAGGATCAAGTCCCGCAATGTCTCGAAGTCTTTCCCGACTCCTTTTGACTCACACCACCGATCAAACATGTTTTCTTTCACTCTGGCAAACTCCACATGGGTCTCACTCTCCCTCTTCCTGGCATTCCTGAATTTTTGCCTGTAAGCTTCCGGAACCAACTCATAGGCTTTGAGGATGTGCTTCTTCAGTACCTCATAATCTGCACATTGGTCCATTGGTAGCGCCGAATAAATTTCCTGAGCTTTCCCCACCAGCACACTTTGCACGAGTATGGTCCATGCCTCCTCCGGCCAGTTTAATTGTCGAGCCACTTTCTCAAAGTGTGGAAAAAATTTCGCGACTTCTTTTTCACTGAACGGTGGAACCAGCCTCACATGTCTGCCCACATCCCAGGTTTTCTGGTTAGGTGTCGACCCCGTCAGCAAGGGTGGTGCCTCTCCCCGTTCTCTCATTAACTCCAGCTCCTTGAATTTGATTTCTTGCTGAAGCTGCATGTCACGTTCCTTTAATTCCCTTTCCGCTTTTCTCTCCTCTGCTTCGAGGTCCCTTGCAGCTCTCCTTTCCTCTGCTTGTTCCTTTTCTCTTCTTTCCTGGAGTTCTCTTTCCACTCTCCTTTCCTCTGCTTGTTTCTCTTCTCTCCTCTCCTCTGCTTTCCTTTCTTCCTCTGCTCTTTCCTTTTCTGCTTTCCTTTCTTCTTCTGCTCTTTCCTTTTCTGCTTTCCTTTCTTCTTCTGCTAACCTTTCCTGGAGTTCTCGTTCCACTCTCCTTTCCTCTGCTTGTTTCTCTTCTCTCCTCTCCTCTGCTTTCCTTTCTTCTTCTGCTCTTTCCTTTTCTGCTTTCCTTTCTTCTTCTGCTCTTTCCTTTTCTGCTTTCCTTTCTTCTTCTGCTCTTTCCTTTTCTGCTTTCCTTTCTTCTTCTTTGATCCGTTCCTGGCTCCGTAATTGTAACTCCAGTTTCCGGAGCTCCACGTCTTCTGGTTCTTCGGGTAGCCACTCCCAGGCTAACTCGTCCCATGTTCCTAATCCCACCATAGATTGTATCACCGTGGCCTGCAACTCTGCCTTCCTCAAATTAGTTCGGACCTCCAAGTTAAAATGTTTGGCCAATTTCAAGAGATCCGACTTTAGCAACGCTCGGAACTGTGCCTCACTCGGGGTTACCCCAAAGTTCTGTGCCACAAACGCCATGGTGCCTATCGTTAACACCTGTTAACCTTCACCCCAAGACTTTCCCCAATTTCTCAAAAAAAAATATTACCAATTAATAATTAATTAATAAATTTTAATTACCAAAAATATTATTATTTTATTATTTTATACACTTTTAGATCCCGGACGTAGACCCAATTGCGAAACCGCAAATCGTAATTTGGACGAGCCCCCAATTCTGTTACGTGGTCCTCCCGGTAACTACCTGGTCTTGGTGACCCCCGGACCGTGGGAGGGACCCCGCCAGAAAGATATATGGTTTATACGCTTTCGTAACGCAATCAATATGAATTCCGGTCAAGAAGAAACCCCACACCAAGGATCCGGAATAATCAATAATATATTCACTGAGCAATCAACAACCATCAACAATGTACAATCAATATTACAACCATGTGAACTCATCTACACAACTCTAAGATGGCCATCTTAATCTTATACATTCCTCACGTGAGCCCCACTCCTGACTCCCTCCGTGGTCAATGTCTCTCCTCTCCGCACACGGGCGGTTGAACGAGCCCCGGGCGGACGTGCTCTAAACGTGCCGTCTCGGACTGGGGCCGCGGCTGCAGCGCACCTCCTTGCCAAGCCACGGGGCAAACCCAGCGCGGCGTCCAACGTGCGCGAGGCCCCAAGTGCGACTCTTACGCGTCCTTGTAGATGGGCAAAAACCCAGCGCGGCTTCCGACGCGAGCGAGGCCCAACGTGCGGACCCGTACGCGTCTTTGTAGACGGGGCAAAACCCAGCGCGGCTTCCGACTCGAGCGAGGCCCAACGTGCGGACCCGTACGCGTCTTTGTAGACGGGGCAAACTGTCCCGGACGCTTGGTTTCGTGCACGAACTCACAGTGACTGGACGTGTCCAAAGGTATTTACCGCCCAGGTAACTCCTCTCGCCAGACGTTTCGCAACGGCGCGTTTTCCGCGCAGCGTAAGGTCGATTCCACCTTCTCGTCGTCGCGGGGCGAGGAAGAGGAAGCACCGTCCTTTTCTCTCCTCGTGTCTTTTTCTTCTCCCGTTTCCGGCCACTTCCGTTTCCGGCCACTGGTTCCGAAGGGCTCCTGACCCTCCAACCACAACAACTACACAACAACTTAATATACTACACACGGAAGCAAAGACCTGCATGGTACTTCACATACATTCACATAAATATGTAACAGTGACAAAGGATTCTGTAAAGATGACTGGAGAATAGTTAGGGATTAAACCTGTAAACAAAAGTGTATTATTATTATTATTATTATCCTTCTTTCTTTCTTTTTTCTTTTTTTTTTTACAGAATTACTTGCACCTTCAGCTGTCCGAAGATCTCCCATAAATTGCTCAGTGTTGCTGTTTATTTGAAAATGTCTCAAGGTCAGTAATCAAGCTCAGCCACCATCTCGACATCGATTCCGAGCTTCAACGTGACAATCATGATCCATCTTTGCGAGACATCGACACGAAACGTGGCTCGAGCTCAATGCATGGAACACGACCGTGCTCGGATGCTTCTCCAGCAAACCCAAGTCTGAGTTTTGGTCGAACTAGGTTTCCAAATAATCTGCATTTGCACAGGCCCGCAAGTTGAGAGTCTAGAAGATTAAATTTTCTATTCCGTCTATCCAAACACAATAAAGCACAGCTGTTTTTTCTTTACAAGTTTTCATCTCTTCCTCTGGTGTATTTACACTTCGTTGTCTCTTCCACTTATTGCTAAGCAACCATGTCCATCAAAGTAAGGAATTAATTTAAGCAAAGCTTACTAGACCAGTATATAATGATAGTGTGAGTGCATGAGTGGGGTGGCATTGCCAAAAGGGCTTCTAAAGCGTACGTATACTGACTGATACTGCAGGTACAGTACCAGTGTAGCAGACACCACTGCCTTAAGCAGTGGGCGGTTCTGTGACTTTTACTGACTGCAACCCAAGCCGGAAGTTCCGTTTTGACTAAAATATTATTTCCTGCCTGCAATTCGAAATCCTTGTTAACCTTGTAATGATACTAAACAGGATGGATGTGTGGCAAAGGCCCCCTCTGTTGGTCAGAACACATGCAGGAAGTTCTGGTGTGACACACAGATTAATGGTCACCATTCCAGTTAAGCTATCCTATACATATACATTGATATACAGTGCCCTCCATTAAGTATCGGAACAATGAAGTCAAATTTGTTATTATTGCTATACACTCAAGAAATTTGGATTTGCGATCAAAAGATGAATATGAGGCAAGAGTACAGAAGGTCAGATTTTAGTTCTTGGTATGCATAATTCATGCATGTTTTGCCATTGTTGAACAATAGCCCTTTTTTATGTTGAGTCCTCCAATTTTAGGTAAAAATAAGTATTGGACCACAAGACTGACAGGTGTTTCTTGTTAAATTGATAGGTCACACATAAAAGAGCTGTGAATGTCTAGTCTTGGTTTTAACTTTTGCTTTTCCCAGATGAAGACCAGAGTACTGTTTATGAAAGAAAAGCAAGCAATTTGGAAGCTGAAATAACAGAATAATTAAATTAGAACCATAGCACAAAATTGGGAATAAAAAAAAAAAACACCTTTAGAGGCCATTTTCCCCCGCAAGCGGGGGTTGGCCTTTTTCGGGCACCGTGGTTGTTGTTGTTTTTCGGTCCCCTTTTTGAAGCAATGTTTTACGGCCGGATGCCCTTCCTGCCGCCAACCCTGTTTTGTCGCCTTTTACGACAAACAGGGAATTACCAGTGAACTGGTACTCAATTAGCCGACCTCGGAAGGATGACAGGCTGAGTCAACGCCCCTGGCGTTAATTCAGTGATCGACCGGGATTCGAACCCAGGATCTCTAGGCTATCCTAAGCTAGCACCCTAGCCGCTAAGCCAACGCTAAGCCAACGCCAGGAATAGCAAATTTAATTTGGAATATCTTGAAAAAGAAAGAAACCACGAGTGTACTTAACAATAGACATGGCCAGGTCAGCCAAGGAAAACAACTGCAATTATGAGAGCTGTGAAGAGAAACCCTAAAACAACTGTCAATAACATCACCAACAAAATCCAGAGTGCAGGGATGAAAGTATCACAATATACCCTTCACAAAAGACTTTGACAGAAGAATTACAAAGGCTACACTGCAAGATGCAAACCTCTCATGAGCAACAAAAATAGAAAGGCCAGATTAGAATTTGCCAAGAAGTACAGATGTGAGCCATTAGAGTTCTGGAACAAATTTTTATGGACAGATGAGACCAAGATAAACCTTTACCAAAGAGATGGAAAGTGAAAGTGTGGAGAAAGGAAACTGCATATGATTCAAAGCATACTACCTCATATGTGAAGTATGGTGGAGGTAGTATCATGGCTTGGGCTTGCATGGCTTCCTCTCGAACTGGCTCACTCATCTTTATTGATAATGTAACTAATGATGGCAGCAGCAGAATTAATTTGGAAGTGTACAGAAACATTTTGTCTGTCCATGTACAAGAAAATGCCTGCAAACCCATTGGGTGGCACTTCACAGTGCAGCAAGACAATGATCCAAAACACACTGCCAATGCAACCAAGGAGTTTATCAGTGAAAAAGTGGAAGGTTTTAGACTGGACAAATCAATGTCCTAATTTAAATCCAATGGAGCATTCATTTCACTTGCTGAAGAGGAAACTAAACTCAGAAACCTCCCAAAATAAACAACAACTGAAAATGACTGCAGCAAGGGCTTGGCAAAGCATCTCAAAGAAAGATACCAAGAGTTTGGTGATGTCAATGGTTCACAGGCTCAATGTAGTTATTGCATGTAAAGGATATGCAACCAAATACTAACTATTATACTACTTTAAATCCATCCACCACTGAAGGTGGATGGAGGTTATGTTTTCACCCCTGTCTGTTTGTCTGTTTGTTTGTCTGTTTGTGAACAGGATATCTCAATAAATTGTGGACGGATTCGGCCGAAATTTGATGGAGATGTTGGGTATGTGACATGAACGAAATGATTCGATTTTGATGAAGATCCGGATCAGGAAATTATCATTTTTGAACTTGAAGGTGATTCTTCACCATTGAGTGATAGGGCCAAAAACGATAAACTGGTATAGCATGATATTTCAAAAAGTTGTGGACGACTTATGAAATAAGTAGGTGGATGAGTTGATTAGGCGACAAGAACAAGTTGATTAGATTTTGGTTCAGGTCCGAATCCAGATCTGGCCTATCAAGGGGATACATAATGTAAATTGTTCAGCCTTGTGGAGGTATGTTCTCTACTGAGTGCCGTTCTAGTTTACTTTCAGTTAATCTGTTCCAAAGTCAGACCCCAACAAAACATTCGCGGGGCATACGTTCCTGGAAGATGTCGTAAATGTCGAATCTGGGAATGTGGGGCATTGTTTCAATGGGAAAAGGGGGGATAAGTCCCTGGCGGTTCCTGATTCGTGGAAAATCCCCGTGAATCCCCGAAGCTGCGAATGTCGACATCACAAATGTGATGGCATTGTTTCAATGGGGAAAAGAGGGGATAGGTTCCTGGCGGTTTGTGGTTCATAGGAGAAAAATTTTACATTTTTATTTCACAGACACTTGATGAATGAGCTCATCACTCATTTCTGTGCAACGACGACGATGATGATGATGATGATGATGATGATGATGATGATGATGATGATGATGATGATGATGATGATGATGATGAATTAAAATCCAATGAACTCCTCAAACTTCTCTGAAGACGACCCAGGTGAAGGTGCTATTGAGTAGTGCACCGAAAGGAATGTAGAAGAGGGCTCTGAAGAGGACGCAGTTGAGGTCACTGATAAGTTGTGCACTAAGGGAGAGGCAAGACAGTCAGGAGAGGGTGCTGAAGCTGTTGAGGTGGAGGGACCAGGGTGAAAAAATTGCGTGATGTAGAGCTGCCTGGCAGATTGCCGCAGGTTTCTGTGCAGCTCTTTGCATGGGAGCATCATGTCATCCAACCCCCTCTTTAACTTTAGGTAATGCTCCATGACCAGGTTGGCTTCTTGCCCCATCGGCAATTGCCTGCATGTCCTACAGCACCAGGAACTTGACCGTTAGGTTGGACCTCAGCACCTCTTCCTCCTCATCACTGCCCACTTCCTCCTCAGAAATCTTGGTAATGGCATCCAACTCCTCCTCAGTGAGCTCATCGCCATACGAGGCTCATCGCCATAAGATCCTCCAGCATTCCCTTCAAACCTGCCGTGCCAACCTGGCAATTTCAGTCCTCTCCAACGTGTTGCCTGGAAATCCTGTAAAGTTTTTCGCTACCTGTGGCGATAGGTTTTGCCAGAACATGTTGATGGTGGAGGCTCTCACCTCATACAGCAACTTTGTGAATACGCCGATGCAATAACTATGTTAAACTCTTTCCAAAATTGCCCGACGGTGAGCCCTGGGTAGGACTCCATCATATCGAAAATGCGACGAAAGGTGCGGCGGGTGTAATAAGTTTTAAAAGTGGAGATTACACCTTGGTTGAGCAGCTGGATCAGGGAGATGGTGTTGGGCGGCAGGAAGTTCACCTCGACGTTAGAGTGAGCCATGTTCAGCTCTGTGGGATGGCCAGGAGCATTGTAGACAAGCAGGAGAACCTTAAATGCAAGGTTTTGTTTCACCAGCCACCTCTCCACCTGAGGAACAAAACAGTTATGAAACCAGTCCATGACAATTGCTGCCGTCACCCACACCTTCCTATTGGCCCTCCAAAACATGGGCAGCATGTTTATTCTTTCCCTTGAGAACATGTGGGTTCAAGGAATGGTACAGCATCATGGGCTTCGTCATGCAGTCTCCTTTGGCATTTGTGCAGAGGAAAAGAGATACCCGGTCCTTGGCGACATTGAATCCTGATGCTGCCCCCTTGCGCTTCAAGATGAAAGTTATCGTGGGCATTTTTTCCAGAAGAGGCCACTCTTGTCTGCATTGAAGACTTGCTCTGGCAGGTACCACTTCTCGTTGATCAGCTGCGGGAGTTGAGAGCAAACATTTTGGCCAGATTGTGGTCAGCGGAGGCACGCTTGCCTGTCATTTTGACGTTGCGGAGACCGTACCGGTCCTTGAAGTGGTGAAACCATCCCCTGCTAGCTCTGAATAAATCGGGGCTGCTCAAACCCACATCACTCAGCACATCACTTGTGCTAGCAGCACTTGCGCCAGCCTGATGCGCGTAAATAAGCCTCGCCTGTGCGCGAATGAGAGGTCCACTAAAATGAATGTAGAAGCAGGTCGCATTTTATCAACCACGAATATGCGGGTTCCGCGAATGTTAGCAGCTTGAATGAAAAGTTACGACTGTACTTTTCCTTACCTAAAATGTGGGGACTAATACCATTCAATAAAAGCTGACCTTCTGTACTCTTGCCTCAAACTCATCTTTTGATCTCAAATCCAAATTTCTTGAGAATATAGCAAAAATAACAAATAGGACTTCACTGTTCCAATACTTATGGAGGGTACTACATATATATATATATATTTTCTTTCAATATTTTATATACGGTAAGTATATATATATATATTTTTTTTATAAAAACCAATAAAAAGAACAACACTGTTTTAAGTTGGCTTATTTGGTGCTCTGATCTAATTACGTAGCTCATGATGTTGGGCTCACACCTTCATATCCACCATGCTGTGTTGATTTTCCCATTGTCTGCTAGTGTCCTTGTAAAATTTGTGTTAAAGTACACCAACATCTCCTCATATCCTTGTCGTGCTTGTGACACCTGCACAAGGCTAGAGTAATTGTTTAAATAATAAAGGTAACAATAATAAATACGAATAAAAGGCTTGCACTTAGAATATAGGCTATGAGCCATACTGGCTTTGAAGCACAAAGAGAAGGGCACAACCTCAAGGCTAGTAAAGCTTCAGACGGTTCGGCTTCGGCGGGAGCAGGCACCATAAACACATGAGAGATAAAACCCAGCACACTGCGAGTCACAGCTTCTGCTCGTTTGATGCCCAATATCACCACTAAAGAGCAAAAGACTCCAAGCCATAATTAAAGCTTCACGAAAGAAAGTCGTGCATTAAAATTTTCAGCACGGTTTGGAAATTGGGAAGGGGGGGGGGGTGAGGGGGGAGTGTAGAGGGGAAGGGGAAGCAAGCAAAGTGCGGTGGCCTTTGTGAGAAACCTTCAAATGTCGCTTCGCTTTGCCTTATTGCGCACATTATTACAGCCTCGGCCGTATTCGTAGTTCATGAGTAGCGAGAACAAGTCTTAGCACTGCGATAATGTTCGCCGCTGAGAAATGCTTATGAGCTTTTGACAGGGGTTTTGATTAAAATTTTATAAAATTCGCGACATGATGAAAAAGCGCACATGCCGCGCCTTCCATTTACCCATATACATATTGCATTGCCATCCAGGCTAATCAAATTTTTCATGGTGGCACAGAAATGAATTTTTGGCCCAATCCATCACTCTCAGCTTTTCTTTCGCCGTGCCGGCCGCGTGCCTTGTAATTGTGAAGGCATTTCACATGCCGTCCCTTTAAACAAACACCATCTGGCCGAGTTTTAAAATGGTGGGGAGCAGGAGACAGAGCACAGACAGGAAAGTAAAGTATTGGACAGCAAGAGACAGGCATCCAAGGCATCAAAGCACCACCTAATTGTACACACAGTAATGTCAATTAATCCCGAGTAAGTTCTAAAATATTTCTCGCACTATCTCCCTGTCACGTCCAACACCTGAATCTCTCAAGTCCAATTGGCAAAAGAACACAAAAGAATGTCACGGTAGATTCCATCCACATGTTGGAAAAGGGAAACAGAATGCACAATGCAGACATCTTGCAGCCGTCGGGAAGCGAGGCAGCCTCGGCTCATGTTGCGAAATCTTAGCCAGTTCCGACAAGTACGCCTTTGAAGCCTGGGCCTTCTCCGATGCGGAAAGCTGACCTCATGACCCGCATGGCTGCTCAGCTGAGCCAAGACTCCACAGTCTCAAGGATGCATTTGTTGTTCGATAAATCAGCAAATATCAGCAAGATATCTCCAGTCAAGAATGGAATGATCAAAATGTAATTTCAAATGCTAAAACTATAAACTTTAAAATATTTCATCAAATTAGCTGCGTAAAGCATGGGTAGAGCTCACGGATAAGTGAGTAGAAATTGTATGGGAACCATTAGCTTTCAAAAGAACCGATAAATCGATGGAGGGAGGGGAGAAGACACAGACAAAATAAAACAATGCCTGGTCATGTTTAAACATCCCAGACTGCCAAACAAGAGTATCCCATTCCGTTACACTTCACTAGCACCACGTTCACCTCTTACACACCCTGCAGTTTAGGTTTTCCTCTAAAATAAACATGGGTACAGAAAAGAAAATGTACTTTGAAGAACAGAATTATCTACACGAGGTTATTAACCTGTCATTAGGTATAATTATCTACATGAGGAGGACATTCAAAGGTGTGCAAACATGCACAAGTGGATTTTACATCTGTTATAAGTGAGGTTATTGTGACGTTCAAAACAAGACTTGATGTGTTTCTTCTTCAGCTCGGTAGGCCTCACATGCACGCATGCATACACTTATTATATACTAGCTCAATGCACCCGGCGTTGCCCGGGTTCTTTTTGAATGAATTTAATCTTCTGTACATAGGTCTGACGCGAGCCCAGTATCAGTTAGTGCTCAACGATTCCTTGTTCTTTCTTCGGTCGGGCCCCGCGAGAGAGAATTTTGAAAGCATGTGTTGCGATCAGTCAGATATTCCTATTAAGTGCATAAGTTGTACTTCAAGAGCATTTTGAAAGAAGAAGAAGATTTATTGCGAAATGGGCCCAGCCCGGCTTAGGCGGCCTCGACCGGCCTCGTCACCTAGCCTATAACCTTCCTGGGGCCCGTCCCGACATTTTTTGTTTCAGAGGTTTCCTCCTATCTTTCACCGTTCAGGAGATTAGCACGTGCAGACAAACAAACAAACAAACAAAAACTTTATTTTATGTATATATAAAATAAATAATATAGATATAGATATAGAAGATAGAAGATAGATAAGGTCATTTAAATATGCTAAGTTATGACAAAACCCTACTGTAGCCATCAGAGATATCGTTCTGCCTTCTCTTAGCCAACTGATCTGCAAAATAATCATCAAGGAGGAGGGAGGGGAGTGAGGAGGCGCTTTCAACGACTGCCTTTGTTTTAGCTGGGTTTAAACTTGAAACTTGCATATATATATATATACACAGTAACAAGAAAGAGTAATCAGAGATTGCAGACCCTCGCCAGGACATGTTGGTATGCTGTATTTTGTGGGATGTTTATTAGCTGCTGTGTTTGTGTGGTTTATTGATAATGTAGATTTATGTTCAATCCAATATGATTGCCAAAACACGTGACCAATGACGTCATCAATTTAATTCTCCCATATCATCTTTGTGTAGACCATGCTCAAGAAATTTCAAACTAATCGGATCAAGCGTTCTACTTGTCTAATTATGACGTAATAATGAAGGCACCGATGACATCATCATGAATATATGTTGTTTCCCATGGGGAGTACTTAACAATGAGACATGTTTACATTTTTTTCCATGGAGTGGTTTCGGAGATACAGAGGTGCAAAGTTTTTAGGTTTTTCCAAGATGGTGCCTGTACCACGTGACATATGACGTCATAATTATCATTTAAAAATTCTACAGGAGGAGCCGCTCCTATGGTGAAAATTTATTGGCAATCGAACCAACAGTTGCAGAGAAAAACAAACTTATTCTGTGCAGACAAACATACATACAGACAAACACAAACGGACTCAAATGCAATATCCTCTCCTCTGGCAAGGATAATAACTCACTTAGCATTGTAGATGCATTCCAGAAGGGCATGGTGTTGAGAGATGATGTTAAGCGGGGTCTAATTTCCCATACACTTGGATGTATTAATGGGAAGATGCGTTCTGACTTCTGACAACATTATAGTTGTAATTATAACTTCCATTGGCATCATCAATAGCATGATGTGGATTAATATACAGTATATAGATGGTAAAATATACACATCTGAAAAGAAATACATGTAGTAAATAAATTAACAGAAACAAAGTTAATTTAACACTCGCCAGTCTTATCTCGGAGCTAACATCGGTCGTGGTTGATGCCACCGAATGCCTTTGCTCCGATTTGCTATGGAGAGGGAGAGGTGGCGGGGTTATCCACGTCACCCTCCTCAGAGTCTGATGCAGTTGCATGTTTTCCCTTGAAGAATGAGTCGAGAAAAGGTTGCCTTGGCATCTTCCATTTTTTCCTTGTGGAGCTCATTCTAGTATGAAAAAGCAATCAACACCATTCTTTTCACTGCAGTGTTCCGCTCTAAGTCAGGATAATTTTAACACGCAATATCCAGTCTCATTAACTTTATTCAGGTAACCCTGGTGTTGGGCTAGCGGCTAGGGTGCCGGCTTAGGATCCTAGGATCCTGGGTTCTGAATCCCGGTCGATTGCTGAATTAACGCCAGGGGGGTTGACTCAGCCTGTCATCCTTCCGAGGTCGGCTAATTGAGTACCAGTTCACTGGTAATTCCCTGTTTGTCGTTAAAGGCGGCAAAAAGGGTTGGCGTCAGGAAGGGCATCCGGCCGTAAAACATTGCTTCAAAAAGGGGACCAAAAAACAACAACAACCACGGTGCCCGAAAAAGGCCAACCCCCGCTTGCGGGGAAAAATGGCCTCTAAAGGTGGTTATTAACTTTATTCAGGGTGTTTGAAATAGTTTTGCATGTTCAAATCCTCTCTGGTTGATCCTCTTCTTTAGCTCGTTGTTGGTCGAGCTCTATCAGGTCCTCATTGGTCAAATTCTTCCCATGAGTGTTCAGCAACTCCTCCACATCTGTGTCGACTTTGTTGAATCCCACTTTGTTGGCCATCTCGGCGATTTCATTGTGTTGTGTGGGTAGCTCGGGTTTGAATCCCATGAAGTGGTTGATTCACTCCGGCCAAACCTGCTTCCAAACACAGTTCATGCAGTTGTCCGTGACGTCCCACCAGGCCTCAGCGATGTTTTCAATGGCTTTCGTCATCTTAAAAGACTACCAGAAGTCTCGAATGGATTGGCTGTCTTTGCCAACGGTCTCACGGATTGGCTGAGAAAACGAACGTTGCAAGTAGTAAGCCTTGAATGCTGCGATGGTGCCTTGTCCCATCGGCTGTAGAAGAGAAGTTGTCGTTGGAGGAAGAAACACAACTTCAACTTTGCTGCCTGTTGATAAGTAGTTGAGGTCGACTGAATAACCTGGTGTGTTGTGCCTCACCAACAGCTTTTTCTTTTCAAAATTATTTTTTTCACAATACCTTTTCACTGCTGGACAAAATTCTTGCACAAACCAGGTCTGAAAATGCCACTTCATTTATTCCTCATTTTTCCTGCCTGCGGAACTGCCTTCCACACTCTTCAATCTCATTCTTCCCTCCAGGCCAACAAGACAGCTGTTTACCACCATTTCAGGTCATCCCCCATCCAAAGCCATGATCTTTACATATTTTATCTTTTGTATCCATCTTGTCCACCCCTTGCGTTCTCCCCTAACCCTCATCGTTACCTGCATTCTTTGTTTGTCCGTCTTCGTCTACCTTCTCCCTCCACCCATCTGTTGGTGTTTCCCCTTTCTTCTGCTGTTCCATTTGTTGTGTTGCTGTCCTGATCTGTTCTGTGTTCTAGCTCTTCTACGAGCGTAGACCATGCATATAAAACAAATTTCTAAGTTTTATACTCTATAGTCTATACAGTACTGTATTTATAACGAAACTATAATGAAACAACGTTAATCAGGGTGATGTTAAGCGGGGTATTACTGTATATATCAAACATCCGTTGCCAGAGTAACTGCATGTACAGGACCTACCACTCGCTCACTCTACTCGATCACAGCACTTTGAGCCAAGTGGTTTTGTGTTTTTATCATATTTATAAATAAACAATTAGCACAAACATGGTGAGAGAAGTACCCAAGCAAAACACTATGATGGACTCTTAACGCTGATGATCAACTACATGAACACAGACGATGGAACCACAAGTATTGCAGATGCCACACAGGCCTGTGGTTACGGCGCAGTGTCCTTCGGCATAACGGCTTGGTTTAATTCCACGTCCCAAATCCATTTGTCCACACTCTCTAAATGTTATCGTCCTTCATTTCATCGATGTGCAACTTCCTCACCAAGCTTTAGACTCTTTAAGTGTAAAAGTTTAAAGCTGCACGCGTAGCATTAATGGCAAGAGCACAATGTCAGCATATTACTTTGAAAGTTAATTTGAAAGGCACGTGAAATCATTGGAATCTAATTTGCACAGCTTCGAGAGTGGAAGATACCCCAGCAGTGTAAAATAATGATGATAATAGTGATAATAATAATAATAACAACAATAATAAACAATTATAACCGGAAAACAACAATTCAAATGAACTTTTGGTTCATGACAATCATCAAACTATCATCCTATTAAATCACAAAATGTCCCACCTCTCTGCCTTGATTGGTATATATCTGATAGTTTGTAATATTTCAACCTTTGTCCCATAATTTTAAAACTTTTCCTTCAATCAAATGTCGATTATGAGATCCTGGGTTTCTTTAAAGCTTGAGGGAGTAAAAGGATAGCTCGGACGGATAGCGAGACCCAAGTCTTACTCTACCAGGCAATCCCTACACTTGATGCCTCCTTTTTAATCGCTGGTTGATTCTCCAAACTGCAGGTTGCTCTTATGAGGATCGTTTTAAGACCAAGTGGTGCAGCATTTATATAAAGTGCTCTAAGTGCACGCAATCTCAAAATGACCATTCTCTTCAAAAGGTGAAGAAAACTAATCAAAAGGTTTGGTGCACATGGGGTAATCAAAAGGCCTAGCGGGTGTTGCCTGTACAATGAAGAACATTTTACCCCAGGATCATATTGGAATTTTCATAATTGGAAGGTCGATGGTCGATTGGTCAATGGTAGTTTTGGTAGGGTGGGGTGAAGATGATGAGTTTGTGCCCACACATTTAACACTCTAGGTGTTTCATGTTTGTTTTTTCCAATCCTTGGCAGAATACTCCAAAAGAGCATGAACCTATGTCCAATGAAACACAATTGGCTTGATTGTACGCGTTTACGTGTACAATTCTCATTCTCGGCCAAGTGGGTGGAAGATTTGCGTGGCGAATGTGAGGCACTCAAATCCAACAGATAAAGGGTGCTCAGACCCGATGCATTTGTCCTTCGCCGTGTTCGATAGCCAACCCACAAACCGCCAAGTGACTGATAAACCGACCTAAACAAACAAAACCGGGCTGTGTGCTGTAATTTCAAAGTTTTCACAATTCTACGACAACAAAGTTCGGTCCTACTGGGAATGGAGTCCGAATTGTTGACGCTGCTCAATGTTAGCTTTGGGCAATCTTCAAATAATTACTCGAGTTGAAAACTTGCTGGAAGAGGGACTGTGACTTTTGAAAAGTGCTTGTGAAAGTGAAAAGTGCTTTTTTTTGAAAAAGGCAAAAGTCATTGAATCGAACATAAAAAGAAAGCTATGCTTTTCCATTTACCATCATAGTGCTGCAATAAAGCACTAGGGCAAAAAGACGACAGGGAAATACGTTTTCAGTAACTCCATTTCCCATCGTACTTTTAAAATGAAGACGGATGCAAGCAGGCAAAAAGGAAACAAACACTTTATGTTCACAAGTCCAGAAATGAGCTGGGTTCTCAGTAAAATCGGGTTGTGAGATAAAGTGAGGTGAACACTTGTACCTTTCTGCAAGTAATATGAGGGTCAGCGGCAAATTGAGATTTACTGATGCATCTCTTCTCACCGAGCATCAAGTACTAGGGTTGTTTATGTTTTGGTTATACTCCTCCTTGAGCCTGGCGTTGGCTTAGCGGTTAGGGTGCCAGCTTGGGATCCTAGGATCCTGGGTTCGAATCCCGGTCGATCGCTGAATTAACGCCAGGGGGGTTGACTCAGCCTGTCATCCTTCCGAGGTCGGCAAATTGAGTACCAGCTTGCTGGGATGAATGATCACGGTGTGTACCCCGATTCAGAATAGGCACACTGTATCCCTGCGCATCGTAAGAGCGTGACCAAGGGTTGGTGTCAGGAAGGGCATCCGGCCATAAAAACATTGCCTCAAACAGGGAACCATGATTGTCATGGGGCCCGCAAGGCTAACCCCCGCTCTAGCAGGGGAAAATGGCCTTAAAACGATCATTCATTCATTCATTCATTCTTCCTGCTATTAGGTGCATGAGACTGCTGAGGCCGTTTCATCCTGGATGGGTCGCCACTCCAACACAGGATACCCCATTGAGGGTGCAGGAATTTGGACTTTGTTCATCATAGTGCCGTCGATAGATCACCTACTCTTTACGAAAGACATGGTGGGTTATTTAACGCCTACCAACTAATACTGGCAGATGGGATACCCAGTTTATTGTCCATCCGAGGGACGGCACACATTGATGCCTCACCCTGCCTACCAAACACAAGGGTGATTGTTTACAGCCCCAAACTCCATTACTCTACAGAGAAATGGCCCAGTGGAACTTCAATCTCAAAAAAGCAGATTGCATCAGGTCCTCAGCTGGAACCTCGACTAGTAAAATAGATGCCAATCATTGCCACTCCCTGTTTGGTGGAGCAAACTTTGACACAATCTACAGGAATGCCTCGTGGGTGGAAAATAACCTACCTGCGCCATCACCACTCACTCACCTACAATCTCACTTGGAGTGCAGTTTGGTGTTTGATTTTATCCCTTTGCTATTTGCAATTGTTAGTCTCGTGGGC
The DNA here is from genome assembly GCF_964187855.1 of Myxine glutinosa. Classification (NCBI taxonomy): domain Eukaryota; kingdom Metazoa; phylum Chordata; class Myxini; order Myxiniformes; family Myxinidae; genus Myxine; species Myxine glutinosa. The sequence continues at coordinate 93,982,849 of NC_136268.1, forward strand.
CATCATCTTTAGAAATCCTAACTTAATATAATAAGGTCATACAAGTCAAATAATGAGCAAAAAGAAATTCAGAATAATAATATTAATAACCGGCACTGCCCTCTCTTGGATTAAATCATACCTCTCTGACAGACGCCAGTTCATCTCCATCAATAACTGCAAATCCCCCACTGCTCCCCTCCCCCAAGGTGTCCCCCAAGGTTCAGTTCTTGGCCCCCTCCTCTTCATCCTTTACCTGTCCCCCCTCGGTCACTTAATCCGCCGTCATGGTCTCCAATTCCACTGCTTCGCCGATGACATCCAGCTTTTCATCTCCACCAAGTCCGTCTCCACCTACACCCACTCTATCCTGACAAACTGCATCTCTGAAATAAAATCCTGGCTTCAAATCAACTTCCTCAAACTTAACTGTGATAAATCTGAAATAATCATCATTGGCCCAAAAACGCTCACAAAATCCACCCATAACTTTGCCCTCAACATCGATGGTATCCCAGTATCCACCTCCCCTCTCATCCGGAATCTTGGCGTCATCTTTGACCAAACCCTCTCCTTCGACAAATACACTAAACAGATCACAAAGACAGCCTTCTTTCACCTGAAAAACATCGCTCGTCTCCGCTCATCCCTCTCCTCCACGGCTGCAGAAGCCCTCATCCATGCCTTCATCACCTCCCGTCTGGACTACTGAAATAGCCTCCTCTATGGTTCACCCTCAACAATCACCAATAAACTCCAATACATTCAGAACTACGTTGCCCGTCTACTCACACATTCCCGGACCCGTGACCACATCACCCCCGTCCTTTACAAGCTTCACTGGCTCCCCATCTCCCAGAGAATCCAGTACAAAATCCTCCTCTTGACCTACAAAGCCCTCCATAACCTGGCCCCATCCTACCTGGCTGACCTCCTCTCCAGACACACTCCCACCCGCAACCTCCGCTCTGCTGGTACCAACCTCCTGAACCCCCCCATCCAGACCAAATTCAGATCCTGGGGGGACAGGGCCTTCTCCATCGCTGCTCCCACCCTCTGGAACTCACTACCTCACACCATCAGAGACTCCTCCTCACTCACCACATTCAAAACATCACTAAAGACCCACCTGTTCAGCACTGCATTCAACATTCAACCCACAGCATTTAACCCCCGACTATCACTTCTCCTTCTCCCTCCTTTTGCTTTAAATATTTCCCTATTGATTCTTGTCTTTTTGCAATTGTTGTTTTCATGTTTTGTTATGCATTATGTTTTGCACTCTGTCAAAGCGCCTTTGGGCTTCATGAAAAGCGCTATACAAAATAAATGAATTGTTATTATTATTAATAACAAGAGCGAGAATTGCTTTGCAATACTTGTCCCCTACTGGTGCCAATGAATGCATTTTTATTTTTTTCACAAATTTTAAAAACATTGATGAAACGCCATGTAACTCGATCTTGTTCTGTAACCTATCATAATAAAGCCATGTACGAAGTTTCTGTTCAATATGTTAAAAGGTAAAGGGAAAAACTCTGGAAAACTGAACCATGTATAATATGTGATATTTTCTAAGTCCAAAAAGGGCATAACTCTGTGGAAAATGGGCGAAACGCCTCAAAACGCAAACTTTTTCTGTAACTTATTATATTACACCCATGTACCAAGTTCCAGTTGAATATGTTGAAGGGTATGGAAAAAGTGCAGAAAACGACAGGTGAGACGGACGGATGGACGGACGGACAGACAGATGGAGAGCAAACCTATAGTCCCCTCGGGGTAGGGGACTAATAATGGTAATAATAATAATAAACAGTGATGTGAAAATAAATCGATGACTCACGTGGATGAAACCTCACGAAGAAGCAACACACTGAGGAAGTAAACACCAGCAGTGGATAACATTACACGACCAATCCAAAAAATGCAGCGACAGAGAGCTATCAAAATTATATAAACAAAGCTAGCCGCCCTGTCTGTCTGTCTATCTTGTATGAACTCCTAAACCGCTGGACGGAGTGATTTGAAACTTGGTGGTTGTATTCACGGTATACCGGGAAGATTTTAGGTTGTTAAAGAAACATTCATAGCCCCATTTGTTTTGGCTTAAGTGGCGACGCAAATTTTAGAGGTAATTGTGTATATTGTGGTAGTTGGTATTACAAGTCATAATCAAACGGAAATACGCAATTTGGTGCCTGTCAGTCTCACCAGAATATTGTTACAGACGCGGTTAAAGATGTTATTTTACCGAGCGGTTGGTATTACCGCGTCCGAACAGTTACTCCCCGATTAGCCCGATTCCACCCGACGTTGACCAGATCGCCCCACAGATATTCAATCGGGAAACCTCTAAAGCGACTGAAAGAGAAGGAAAAAGAGAAGAAGACAGAGTACGGAGGAAGAACAGATTTATTATACACACACAAGCAATGGATGGAAGAAGCAGTCACACAGCGAATCGTTAACTTACACTATTCATTTTTACTTAACCCCAAGACAACGAGTAGGACAGACGACGTTCACACTTACACAGGGGATATTGCAGGCAGGTAGGGCTTGAGGTGGATTGCTGGAGAGGGAGGCAAGGTCGGAGGCAGCAGCTCTCAATTCCTCGCGGTTTTGGCGGGAAAACCCTCCGTGTACTCTGTTTTGTCATGTCATGGGTGTGTAATCATGGGTGTAATCCGCTGCTGGGTGTAAGTCATGGGTGTAATCCGCTGCTGTAGACGTCACGCGCTGGCTCGGCACACCTGCTCCTCTCCTTCTGGTGGAGCCGTCTCCCTCCTTTCAGCGCGTCTCTCCAAAGCTGGTTTCCTTTCCGAGTACCTCTCCTCTTTGGCTTGGAGCGTTTCGCATCTCCCCGCTCCTCTTGGTGCCGCCTCTTCGCTCCTCTCCCAGGTCATCTGGTAAAGCAGTCCCTTTCAGTCGCTTTTATCACTCGGGGCGGAATCAAGCCGCCGGCTCCGAGGGCACGCCTACCGGGTCGCTCACCGCGGTGCTGATTGGCTGTTAGGGCTGGCTCACTCCTCCCCTCTATGACGAGGTGGAGACACGCCTTTCTTCTCCGAGGTTAGCACATGGGCAATGGTGGCTTGCGGGATTGAACACAACTCGCACCCTTTTTAAAGGAACTTTGGAGAGCGGAGATGTTTGGGGAAATTGCAAGGGCCTATGCTTATTTTGTTTGATACAATGCAAAGTCAATCTAGTGGGAAACACATATTTAGCCTACATAGAATAAGGAAATACACTATTTAAAAAGATATATCGTGACCTGCGTGTAAGTTTCATGGAATTAACTAGGAGGACGGCTGCGACCATTATTTACATTACCAGGGTGTTACCATACTTTTGTAACGTTCACATTGTAACGTTTTCACATTCGTTACACTTCCTCCAAAATTGTTACACTTCTCAAAAAACCGTTACACTTCTCAAAACCGTTACACTGCACCCTCCTTTCTTCAGGCCCATGCTCGGGCCTACAAAACTTTAACTTAGTGTGACACGTAGGTGTAATTCCCTCTACAATTAACCTGACCCTGAGTGTGACAATCTTAAAACACAAATAAGTATGTCCCCCTATTGCATTGCACCCTGTCTAACAGACTCAAGCCCACAGCTAACCGAATTACGGAATTATTCTCAAACTATACATTTACGGTGGGGAGCATTATTTACAATGACGTTATTTCTTATTTACAACGCAACCCAGGACCTGTGTTTTTTTTCTTCTTTTTTTTCTTTTTAGGGAACAAGAAAAAGAAATTCCTGTTGGGAGGGAGGAGACAGCACGCATTGCATCGATGCACCAGTACCAATACCACCAAAGCACCCAAAAGCACCAAAAAGCACCACTCGGTGCGCAGTCACCATGGTTCATAATAAACACAACAAAACAACTGGTGGTGGTCTTCTCTTTCTCTGCTGGGCCGATGTTCTTCCCGACGTCTTCTGGCTTCATGCGGCCTACTTGGAAATATAAAAAAAAGCACAACTTGTGTTCGTTTTTTTATTTAGGGCCTCAGGGGCCAACTAAGGGTGGTCCACCTGTTTGGCATAGGTGCCACCTTACCGAGGTCCGCAAGCAAGATTCCCTGGCCACTATGGCCGGTCTCCAACAGAGGTGCCCTGCCCCAGAACCTGGGGTCCATCAAGTGGTACTTGGCCGCAGAACAGCGGTCCATAAAGTGGTACATCAACGCAATGCATGCTGGTTCTGGGAATCTCGGGCGCACAATGGCCACCTCACGCACGCTCCCCTCGGCACCCAATGGCGCACAGGTCATGTGGGAGACAAAAGAAAGACAATTGAGCGAGGGGTAAGGTCACAAGGGTACACGTCAATAAGGCAATGCAAGGTGAAATGCGTACGGAGGGCGAAGTGAGAAAGCTCGTCCCTACCGTACGTCACCCCCCTGTCACCTACACTACCCTTGCCCTCACCCCATATTTACAAAATCTACCCATTTACAAATTCGTCACTACTGTCACGTCTTCCCCATATTTCCTCTATACCAAATTCGTCTCCACCATCCCTCGACTTCAAAATTTGCCATCACCAATTCATCATCAATCCTCATAAGGAGGGAGAGATGGAATTACGCACAATGTCACACCCACGTCATGATGCGTCTCACAATCCAACCATTTGCATCAAAAATAATTAAACATGGCATGGTGCGGAGTACCTGTCACCTCAGTTGAGTGGATGCAGATGGTGTGAGGAGATCCTTCATCCTAACTATTTTCTAAATGACTTTAACACACTTTACACTACCCGGGGTCTTTCCCTGCCAATCCATTGGCCAACTTACACTATGGGTTCTAATAACCAATTCCCATTGACCAAACTGTGGTGCTTCTCAATTTGGGGTCTCACTCCCCCGATTCATCTCCCGGTGCCCTCGCACAATTTCTGGGCTGCGACGTGTAGCTCTCCCAGCAGGTCTACCCACCTGCACACCTCCACCACTGTAGTTGCCACCCGAGCTTACCTAGCTCCTCACCCTAACCTAACTAACTGGGGAAGGCCCTCTCCTGGCTCTGTCACCCCTTGGTGCCCTCTGGCACTGGGCTACCCGGGTCCGTCCTCCGGATCCTCGGGCCCCATCCACAACAACTACTACCGGCTCCCAGAGCCCACCTGCGGCCTCACCTGGCCGACATCCTCACAGTGGTGGAGCGCCCAACCAACTACACACACTAACAGGCTACACGCCCAGCCATTTCCACAACACTAATGCACCCATCCAAAGACCATTCTTCCACCCGCACCACAGATGCCAATATCCAACCACAATTTACCTGTACCCTCTACCTAACACTTACACTACCCGCCCCGGGTATCCGTGATGGGGGTCCACTCTTCCCCCATTCACACCTTCGCACCATCCACTCCACTCCACAATTTCCACCATACTCACTCCACGACCATCCATTCCAATACTCCATACCATTTATTCCACACAGCCACATACACCTGTTGTTGCACACCTGTGCAATCACCTGGTGCCACCTGCACCCTCCTCCTCTTCCTGGACCATTTGGTCAGCACAACACGCAATCACCACTACTCCCTCATACACTGCTCCATTCACCTGTTCAGTTGCACACCTGTGCAATCACACCTGTTCAATTCTCACCTGTTCAATCTTCACACACACGGCATCATCTCAGCTAACTACTCCCTTCTGAAACTTGCGCTTCCCAGTCGTCCCTTTAAACTATTGCGCTCCCACGTCATTATCAACCACACTAAACTACCTGCGTCCCCACTACAGGTATCAGTCACTATCTAAACCTTAACGTTACCTAATGTCATCTTCGCTAGATCCCTATCAATATAACCAAGCCCTCCCTGGCTCGGTTGTCATAGCCACCCCATAAACTATTGCGCATTTGCCCCCACTTTGTGAGGGATGGTGGATTTGCCATCCCACCACATCGGGGGTCTCTCACTATCAATTTCGCACACCTAAATCCAACCAATCAAAAATTCTGCCAATCATCTGCCAATCACCGTACCAATCATCAAATTTCACCTTTTTCTAATTTCGTGGCCAAAACACTATCCTCATCACCCGTCTACTTATTAGATCCTCTCGGTGCGCCAATTCACGTCTACAGCCCGGCTGCGTACAGCCGAGCAATGAACGCGGGTTCTTTGGTGCCGGCGGCTGGATACGTCCCGCATTCGGGGCAGGGACGGGGGCTTACCCGGGCCGAGATCCCACGCACCACCTCGGCGTGGAGCCATCCAATGTCCCGATCTCGACCTGCCGGCACGTCTCAACAAAACATGGTCGCCATGACGACCCTTCCTATCCAGCTGCCCGCTCCGCCTAGTGGAGCCCGGACGCGGCCGTTCCAAGCGAGGCACAGCGTGGATCGCGTACGGCGGTTCTTTCGAAACCGCCGTGGTTCGGATCCCCGCTGGTCCTCGCGGCACGCGAAGCTGCCCGACGCGCACCGAGGGCCCGATTCGGCTATAAGTCGTTCTAACCTCTAACCCGGTTACCGTCGATGCTTCACCTGGATGCTTACATGCATACGCTACCCCTTTCTTGCTCATACCTCCAGCTGTTTCCATGCTCCTTGTACCTTTCCTTACACACCCAGGTACACTCATCCCGCTCACCGACTTGGTCACACACCTGACCACCGAACACCTTGGCACACATTCGTCGCTCGCACACCTCACCAACACACCTCTTCGCGCCCCCTCCTCGGTCACCTCCTCTGTGACCATCACAGGTGTGCTCTTACTCACACACCCAACCACGTGCCTCACGACCAACTCAAATGTGCATTCCCACACACGCTCTACCATTCCAGGTGTGCATCCTTCCATTCCAGGTGTACATCCTCGCTCACCTGTCATAACCAACTCACGCTCCGTTTCACTCTCACTACTCTCACCTCCACTCTCGGTCGCGCACTCACCCTTACTCTCGACAGCACACTCTTTCCTCATGCACCCGTCCGTTACACACCTTTCTCGCGCACACTCTCCCGTTACATCCTCTGTAACCCTCACCACAGGTGTGCATTTTCTCGTTACATCCTCTGTAACACTCACCACAGGTGTACACTCTCTCGTTACTTCCTCTGTAACACTCACCACACCGCGCTTCCATGTACCCCCTCGCACACGCGCTTCGACCAACTCACTCTTGACGGCACACTCACTCCTCGGCGTGCACTTTTTCCTCACACACCCCATGGTCGGACATTCTCGCACACCTCTTTTTTCGCACACCTGACCTGTCGCACACTTCACCAACGGCCTCTCACGAACACCCGGATCCAAACCAATCCCCAAGCCGACTGAAGCTTTCCTCACATCATATACATTGCCACTCACCTCCGTACCTCGTCGTCGCACCTCCTTTGCCACCTGCAAACTCTTTATTTGGTTAGTGAGCATCACATTATGAGTTGAGCACCGACCTTGTACATATTCCGCTATCTCCTCCTTTATTTCTCTCTTAGTTTCTGTCCGTCTCTTCTTAATTTCACTCACCTCTTCTTCCACTTCCTCTAATTTTTGTTTAACCTCTTTTATTTCTCGGTGCGTCTCCTCAAGTTCGTCCTCTAAGGCTACCGTGACCGTCTCTATGTGCTTCCTCACCTGCCGGTCCTTTGTCTCCATTATCTCTGTCACCTCGTCCACCCTCATTGTCAGTTCCTCACGTACCATCTGACATTGCTTCTGTGTCGCTATTAATTCGTTTTTAATTTCTTTTTGTGTCGCCTTTAACCCTCCTAGTACCGCAGTGTTCTTTTGAACCTGCTCCACTAGTTCTTTTTGTCCCTCCGTCAGCTGTTCCACCTCCTCCGTCAGACCCTCTATGCCCCCTTGTAACTTAGCCGTATTATTTCTCACCTCTTTCTCCATACGCTTCTCACCTCGCTTTACCTCCTCGCGTAGCCCCGAAACCTCCTCACTTACCCCTCGTCGTATCTCCTCCATCTCTTTTGTAGATGCCACCCTCATCTGTCCCAATTCATCCCTCTGAGCATCCAGTTTGGTTTCTACCCCGATTTTCACCTCCTCTATCTGGTTCCCCATTCGTTTGATTTCCCTGGCAGATTGTTCCCCTATTTCCCGCAATTTGTCCTCCATCCTATTTTCTAACCCCATTAACCCATTTTTCACCTCTTTTATCCCGTTGTCTAACCCCTCAAAATTATTGTCTAACTTCCCAAATTTCTTGTCTAACTCCTCAAAATTATTGTCTAACTTCCCAAATTTCTTGTCTAACTCCTCACCGGTACCCCTCGCTTCGTCCCTCATTACCCCCAATTGCTCATTCTGAGCCTCCATCCGGTTCCCCATTACCCCCATTTTTGCTTCCAATCGCTCACCCTGAGCCTCCATACTGTTTTTCAAACCTCCAATTTGGTCTCCCATTTGTCCCATAAGGGCCCTCATTTGCAGGAAGAAAAGGTTCGAATCCACCAGCGGCGCTGCTACGGTCGCGGGCGGCGTGGCCATGTGCGAGGCGCCATTTTGAGCGTCTGATACCCCCTCAACCGCCTCCTCATTGCTCTCCTCCTCCCTTTCCTCCACATACATTTCCCCGAGGTCCTGGGTCGATCCCACCCTGTCTATCTCTCCCACCGACATCCGATCGCCTTGATTGTCCATGGCGCGATCTCAAAATTCGGGTTTTGCTTTAAAACAACACAAATTTCCAGCAGCTCCAAATTTTGACCAAATTTTTTTCTAGATGTTTTTTAAAAAATTTGGTTCGGGCCTCGAATCTCACTCCCCGACACCAATTGTTACTTAACACAATTGGTGTTCCAAAATTTGGGCCTAACAAATTTAGTCCCAGGTCCGAATCCAACTCCTGACAACCAATTGTTACTGACGCGGTTAAAGATGTTATTTTACCGAGCGGTTGGTATTACCGCGTCCGAACAGTTACTCCCCGATTAGCCCGATTCCACCCGACGTTGACCAGATCGCCCCACAGATATTCAATCGGGAAACCTCTAAAGCGACCGAAAGAGAAGGAAAAAGAGAAGAAGACAGAGTACGGAGGAAGAACAGATTTATTATACACACACAAGCAATGGATGGAAGAAGCAGTCACACAGCGAATCGTTAACTTACACTATTCATTTTTACTTAACCCCAAGACAACGAGTAGGACAGACGACGTTCACACTTACACAGGGGATATTGCAGGCAGGTAGGGCTTGAGGTGGATTGCTGGAGAGGGAGGCAAGGTCGGAGGCAGCAGCTCTCAATTCCTCGCGGTTTTGGCGGGAAAACCCTCCGTCGCGTATCCGCTGCTGTAGACGTCACGCGCTGGCTCGGCACACCTGCTCCTCTCCTTCTGGTGGAGCCGTCTCCCTCCTTTCAGCGCGTCTCTCCAAAGCTGGTTTCCTTTCCGAGTACCTCTCCTCTTTGGCTTGGAGCGTTTCGCATCTCCCCGCTCCTCTTGGTGCCGCCTCTTCGCTCCTCTCCCAGGTCATCTGGTAAAGCAGTCCCTTTCAGTCGCTTTTATCACTCGGGGCGGAATCAAGCCGCCGGCTCCGAGGGCACGCCTACCGGGTCGCTCACCGCGGTGCTGATTGGCTGTTAGGGCTGGCTCACTCCTCCCCTCTATGACGAGGTGGAGACACGCCTTTCTTCTCCGAGGTTAGCACATGGGCAATGGCGGCTTGCGGGATTGAACACAACTCGCACCCTTTTTAAAGGAACTTTGGAGAGCGGAGATGTTTGGGGAAATTGCAAGGGCCTATGCTTATTTTGTTTGATACAATGCAAAGTCAATCTAGTGGGAAACACATATTTAGCCTACATAGAATAAGGAAATACACTATTTAAAAAGATATATCGTGACCTGCGTGTAAGTTTCATGGAATTAACTAGGAGGACGGCTGCGACCATTATTTACATTACCAGGGTGTTACCATACTTTTGTAACGTTCACATTGTAACGTTTTCACATTCGTTACACTTCCTCCAAAATTGTTACACTTCTCAAAAAACCGTTACACTTCTCAAAACCGTTACAATATATTCGGTCGTTATTTATCCGATCTCAACCAAACTTGCCAGGGGCACTAAAACCAGGAGGTTTTCAGCCTTGGACAAATGCCGTGTTAAGGTGTTTAAATAGCTCATCGTGGTGCTGCATGGGGCACACCTACCGGAACTAAATATGATTTAAACCACAAAATATTCAGTCAATTCCATCCAATGTATGATAACCTTTTAAAACAGTCGCTACTATTGTTCAACAATAGACTGAAAGAAATTTGGACAAAACCCAATGTCCTTAAGGCATTCAATGTGTATCACATCCCTCACAGACTAACATACCTGAGCCGTCTCAACTTGCTAGGCCTTTGGATAGGCCACAATGATTTTTAGCTAATAAAGGTGCTTAAATGAGTCTTTACACATGAATGATGTATTCCATTGCCTGTCCGATTTTTTTAGCCATCAGATTCAATGTGGGCTGCATATGGAAATAAATCCTGGAGCCGAGTGTTGACTTAGCAGTTAGGGTGCAGGCTTGGGATCCTAGGATCCTGAGTTCGAATCTAATTCGAATCCCGGTCGATCGCTGAATTAACGCCAGGGGGGTTGACTCAGCCTGTCATCCTTCTGAGGTCGGCAAATTGAGTACCAGCTTGCTGGGATGAATGATCCCGGTGTGTACCGCAGTTTAGAATAGGTACACCGTATCCCTGTGCATCGTAAGAGGCAACTAAGGGTTGGCGTCAGGAAGGGCATCCAGCCATAAAAACATTGCCTCAAACAGGGAACCATGATTGTCATGGGGTCCGCAAGGCTAACCCCTGCTCTAGCAGAGGGAAAATGGCCTTAAAACGATCATTCATTCATTCATTAATATGGATGCTTACAACTTGTATATTGGGGCGTCATGTGTGGCTTTTCCTGAGCATGGCTTCAGGTGTGATGTGCGTGTGACCCCCGACACCCTTATAGCCAAATTCTAACCTTTATTTGAAGCATAACCCCATTGCTAACTTTTGCTAGCATTGTTTAATATTTGCCTGAGGGAAATTTTGAGCAAATTAGACGTATTCATACATACTTACACGTGGGTGATGTATAGGCTAAGCGTCGATGGTCCACACACCTACCGGAAGCAATAAAAAAAAATAAAAAAAACAGTTATCCAGTTCCCTCAAATTGTGGCTGAATTCTGGTGACATTCACGATCACATTTCTCAAAACATCCCTATCCTGCACTGCTTTCCAAAGCTCTGGCCAGTCAGGCCTGGCCAGCCGGTTCTTGGAAGGCATTGGTCAAGCTTCCCCTGGTCAATCCCACAATAATGGGAATAATTGTGGCTGTTAAAGAATAATAATAATAATAATAATAATAATAATGATAATAATAATAATAATATGAACATGAACACACCACCGCCCGCATAATGATAATATTAACGTTAATACAAAATTATAATATTAATAATAATATAAAAAATTGTTATAGTAATAATTATAAGGATAGCATGGCCAAGTCTAAAGCGTCATAAGGTAAGCGAGTGTGAAAATGGATAATTAAGGCGAAAAGGACTTTGAATACAAATGTAACTCAACTGTGTAGAATGGCACTGCATACACATAAGGCATCACCCCCCAACCCCACCCCGATGTCTCCCCCGGTTGCTCCCATAGGGAGTGGGTGTTCCAAGTGTGATAAAATATGTCAATTCACTGCATGAAAACCATAGACGTCAGGTGTTTGCTTGTTCGACTTCTATGCACTCCTGCATCTCTGAACCGAATGAGCTTAAAACTGCAGCTTGTGCTCAGGGGGGAAGGGGGTAGAAAAGGTAGTGGGAGGAGCGATACAAGTGGGAGTGCATGAAGGGGTTAGGGTTAGGGTGAGGGAAGGGGGTGATTGGGTTTAATGGAAGTATGTGAAGTTGGAAAGAAGGCGGTGAGATAAGGATAATAAGTGGGAGTAGATGACGGCTTTCAGGGAGATGTTTAATGGCGTGGAGGGGAATGGTCGAAGGGTTGCTGAGTAAATAGATGAAAGGTTGTAGCTTTGCAGGTGTTAGCTGCAATGGGCCACCTTGTTATATACAACATTAGATTGGGCAACTCCTCAGGCTCAAATAAACTTCAGTTTCTCTCCTTATTTACAATGACCCACAAACCCATTCCCAGCCATAGATGGAAAAATAACAACTTCTCAATAACCCATCCAGGGCTCCAGGACACCAGCAATTTACTACCAGGCCACAGTAGCATCAGCTGTACTTACGTGCGAGTACGACGCACAAGCAACTCCGATGCACATGAGGGTGTCTACATTGAAAACAATCTACCCTGAACTCACAAGGCAAAACATAACATTTATTTTGCAGGTGAGCCACCCTGGGAGGAGATGCAGGTAGGAAGGAACATTTCTTCACACCTGCATGACAGCTACAGAAGCAGAGACAACGTCAAATAACAACTAAAACAAGAAATGCAGTGTTAAACAGAGAAAAACGCTCATTACACACACTCGACACACTCATTCCAGATACGCCATACACTGCACCGTTCACTCTGTGTGCGGACCCTCACTACAGCTTCAGGACATGGCAAACTTTCCCCTCTGGCCAATGATCCAAATTCGAATCTTGCTTTAAACATTAACCCACCAGCAGGGGCTTTTTCTCTTTCTCTTTCTCTTTCTCTTTCTCTTTCTCTCTCTCTCTCTCTCTCTCTCTCTCTCTCTCTCTCTCTCTCTCTCTCTCTCTCTCTCTCTCTCTCTCTCTCCCCCCCTCTTCTAAACCACTACGCCCGGAAGGCATTGCAGACCTCTTTTTTTTAAAAGAACATTAGCTCCGATTACGAGCTTCATTTACCAACTCCACATGCAACGCTGCCCCACTCCAGGCTTTTGGACCAAAACGCCGTGCTAGGACCATCCTTAGACACACTCATATTTTAACAGCACATGGGACAGACCTGGAGTGGCACTTCCATTTGAGATTTACAAGTAGGTGGTTTTCATACTACAATGGCCACCAATGGTAATGTCGTTGTACAGCAGGAAGTTTACGGTTTGACCTGGATTGAAAACATTCCATTTAGCTTACGTGCCAGTCAAAAAAACTCACCCTCTTCCAGTGGGTGGGGGTTGGGAGGGATTTTGGAGACTTTTGGACTGAAAGACTATTGTACAAAATGAAAAGGTGCCCATGGAGATGGGGTGGAGAGGATGGTTGGAGGAGTTAGAATTTCAATGTCAGGGTCTATCCTGTAGACAGTGTAGAGAGCACACACAAACATAATTATCTGTGGAAAAATATATAATCTTGTAGTTTGGAGGAAGCTTTTGGTTCTGCACTTTGATCATGGCATGATTGCACAATATCAGTTCTGCTTCACAAAAGAGGTAAAGTGTGCTTCGCCCTGTGGGTTAGAGTACAAATCCATACAACTTGGCGTGCAATCAATCTTAAACAACCGTAGTAAAGTAAAAGTTTATAATTCAGAGTTTCACTCTAACTTGGCGACACACCTGATCGGTACAGTCTGAGCAAAAAATAAAAGAAACTGAAACGGCACTCTTCGACGTCATGACGTCGACCGATATGCCTTATTCCACATTATTACGTCATTATACATACTTGTACCAAGTTTGATTTAAATCCCTTCAGCTCTTCTTATGTATCACATTTTTACCTGACATGACCTCTGACCTTTGACCAATTGATGCTGAAATCGCATCAGTTCATCTTCGCATAATAATATACAGTTATACCAAGTTTGATCAAAATCCCTTCACTGGTTCACAAGTTACCATGGTAGGAGAATTTTTACCTGATTGGACATCTGACCTTTGACCTCTTGACCCCATAATATAATCCGTTTATCTTTAAATCATTATACATACTTGTACCAAGCTTGACTTGGATCCCTTCAGCCGTTCTTAAGTTATCCCGGTAACGAAAACCTATCACGGACTTTGACCTCTGACCTATTGATGCCGAAATCTAACAAGTTCATCTATGCATCATTATATATAGTTATACCAGGTTTGGCCAAAATCCCATCACTGGTTCACAAGTTAACTCGGTAACATGTTTTTTTTTATCTGACGGGACCTCTGACCTTTGACCTCTTGACTCCATAATCTAATCATTTCATCTTTACATCATTATACATACCTATATCAAGTTTGACTTAGGTCCCTTCAGCCGTTCTTAAGTTATCGTGGCAACAAAAACCTGTAATGGACGGACCGGACGGACGGAAGGACAGCCCGAAAACATAATGCCTATGGCGACTTCGTCAACGGAGGTTGGGGTTGGGGTTAGGGTTGGGGTTGGGGGACTTTATACAATTTGCAGCAGGTGAATCAAAACGATAATGTGGAACATTTAAGTTTCGATTAAAGAAAAAAATATAGAAGAAAATAGATAAAACTTTCCCTGTCAACCCTTCCACATGTGAACAAATCGACCAAATTGTGTTCAAGAGAAAGGAGGTGCAAGATGCTTTCGTCTTCAATGCCCTTTCACTTCTCCCCCTTCACTTGAGTATGGAGAAAAAGAGAGAGAAACAGAGAAAGAGGGAAAGAGATGAAGAGAGATGAATGAACAAACAGTGAATGTGTAGCGGCTACCGCTGGGTTTTCACAATCGCCTTGCACCTATCAAGGACGCGGAGCGATCACCATGCCGGGCTCGTCCAGGACGCCCGGGCAGGCCCGCGCTCAACTTGCCAGGCCTCGGTCGGGACGCCCGGGCATGCCCGGGCAGGCTCGCCCTCAACTTGCCAGGCCGCAGCCAGGACACTCAGCCACGCCCCCTCTCGCCTTTCCTGGGCAAACGCTCCGGGATAATGTGTGTATATATATTGCTGCCCGATAAACGGGCTTTTCAGAGTACCTGAGTGTTTTGTTTGAATAAAGCAACTCGGACGAATTCCAGCTTTTTGTCGCGTCCATTCTTCCGATCGACGTGGGAGCCCGAGCTCCTTCATTGGTGACCTACCGACATGGACACGGCAGTGGCCCTTAAACTGCCTACCTTCTGGGAGGCTCACGCGGCGGTTTGGTTCGCACAGGCGGACTCCCTGTTCGCCCTGCGAGGCATCACGGCCGACGACACCCGCTTCCACCATGTGGTAGCAGCGCTCGGTTCAGCCACCGCGGCCGACGCCCTGAGCCTCCTCGAGAGCCCGCCAGCCGCTGACAAATACGGCGCGATTAAAAAGCTTCTCCTCGACGCTTTCGCCCTCCCATCGGCGGAACGCGCACGGCGCCTGCTCGACCTGCCCGAGCTCGGCGACACGCGCCCTTCCGAGCGAATGGACTACATGCTTTCGCTGCTCGGCGAGCACTCTCCGGCATTCCTGTTACGGGAGCTGTTCCTCCGTCAGCTGCTTAGCCCGGTACGCCTCGCCCTGGCAAGCACGACGATCACGGATCCCCGTGCCCTTGCCAGGGAAGCCGACAAGATCTCCGCCGCAGGCCAGCGCATTGCAGCAGCGACCTGGGGCCCACCGCCGTCCGACGCAACACCCATGGCGCCCGAGCACCCAGCACGGTCGACGACCGAACTGCCGACGCAATTGGCGGCCGCTACACCGAGCCGACCACCTCCAGCACGACGACCGGGGCCTCCACCTGACCAAGCATGGTGTTACTATCATGCCAGGTTCGGACAGAAGGCCCGGACATGCCGACCCCCGTGCACCTTCGGCAGGCCGGGAAACGGCCGGGCCGGCGTTCATTACCAGCCATGAGCACCGGCCACACGGGCAACTTACTGTTCATCACGGATAAAGCGTCCGGACGGCGCTTCCTGTGCGACACCGGTGCCCAACTGAGCGTCATACCCGCCTCTGACCAGGACAGGCAGTCCGCGGTTTGCGGCCCCTCCTTGGTTGCGGCCAACGAATCGGCCATCCGCACCTTCGGCCCGCGCAACGTCACCCTCTGCTTTGGCGACCAACGCTTTGCTTGGACGTTTGTAACCGCAAACGTGCCCATGGATCTGCTAGGCGCCGACTTCCCCTGCGCACACGGACTGCTGGTGGACGTCCAACGGCGTCGTTTAATCAACGCCGAAACCTTCAGCTCCCTGGTATGCACATTGAGCAGCTCCGCGCCGACCGAGCTGGCATGCGCCCTCCCGGCGGCGAACGAGTTTGCTCGCCTGCTCACGGAGTTCCCGGCCCTCACGCGGCCGACGTTTTCGGCCGTCGCAGTACGGCATGGGATCGAGCACCACATACCAACCACGGGCCCGCCGATCTACGCCAGAGCCCGCCGCCTCGACCCAGCCAAGCTCGCCGTGGCCAAAGCCGAGTTCGACGCTTTAGAACACCTCGGCATCGTGCGGCGCTCCGATAGCGCGTGGGCTTCGCCACTACACATCGTCCCAAAGCCAGGGGGCAGCTGGCGCCCATGTGGCGAATACCGCCGCCTTAACGACGCTACCACCCCCGACAGGTATCCGATCCCGCACATCCAAGACTTCTCCGCCCGTCTGGCGGGACGGGTCATTTTTTCGAAAATTGATCTCATACGGGGATATCACCAGGTACCTGTCAGGGCGGCCGACGTCCCTAAAATGGCAGTCATCACGCCGTTCGGCTTATTCGAATTCTTACGGATGCCGTTTGGTCTCAAGAACGCGGCTCAGGCGTTCCAGCGCTTGATGGACGGCGTGCTGCGTGACCTGCCGTTCCTTTTCGTTTACCTGGACGACATCCTCGTCGCCAGCACGTCCCGGGCCGAGCACCTCCTCCACCTCCGAACACTGTTCGGGCGCCTCAGCGAGCACGGCCTCATCGTCAACCCGGTAAAATGCCACTTCGGCACGACGGCCGTTGATTTTTTGGGCCACCACATCACCAAGAACGGGGCCGTGCCGCTGCCAACCAAGGTCGAGGCCATCACCACGTTCCCGCGTCCCCGCACCATAAAGGCCCTGCAGGAATTCCTGGGAATGGTGACTTTTTATCACCGCTTCGTGCCCCGCGCTGCTCAACTCATGCGGCCCCTCTACGAAGCCCTCCGGGGCAAGCCGGCCAAGCACGACATCGCCTGGTCCGCAGCAATGGACGCGGCCTTCCAAAGCTCAAAGCGGGCCCTCGCCGACGCAACACTGCTCGCTCACCCGGTGCTCAACGCTCCCATCGCCATCACCACGGATGCCTCCGACTACGCGGTGGGCGCCGTACATGAGCAATGGGTGAACGGGGTTTGGCAGCCACTCGCTTTTTTCAGCCGGCAGCTCCGGCCGAACGAGCTCAAATACAGCACGTTTGACCGTGAGCTCCTCGGTCTACACCTGGCCGTCCGCCATTTCCGCCACCTCCTGGAGGGCCGACCTTTCACGGCGTTCGTTGACCACAAGCCGTTGGTTTACGCAATGGCCAAGGTCACGGAGCCGTGGTCGGCCCGCCAACAGCGCCACCTCTCCGCCGTGTCGGAGTTTACCACGGACATCCGGCACGTCGCCGGCAAAAACAACGCCGTGGCCGACTGTCTTTCCCGGGCCAGCGCGAACGCGGTCCACCTGGGCATGGACTTCGCGCTTATCGCGGCGGACCAAACCACCTACACCACGGTGCAAGCCCTCCGGGCGGCGGACACGGGCCTCCGCCTGGCCGACATCCCCTTCGCGGACACTATCCTGCTCTGCGACGTCTCCCAAGGCCAGCCTCGCCCCATCGTGCCCGTTACCTGGCAACGCCGCATCTTCGCCTCCCTCCACGGCCTTTCCCACCCGGGCCGGAAAGCTTCCCAGAAGCTGGTGTCGGCGCGATTCATCTGGCACGGCCTTCGTCGGGACGTCCGCGATTGGACCAGCACCTGCACAGCCTGCCAACGGGCCAAGGTCCACCGACACACCCAGGCCCCGCTGGCACCTTTCACCGTGCCCGAACGACGTTTCGACCACGTCAACGTGGATCTGGTGGGCCCCCTCCCCCTGTCACGGGGGTTCACACACATGCTCACCATGGTGGACAGGACCACCAGGTGGCCGGAGGCCGTTCCCCTCGTCTCCACCACCACCGCCGACGTGGCGCAGGCTTTCATCGCCACCTGGGTCGCCCGCTTCGGCGCACCGGCGGACATCTCGTCAGACCGCGGACCACAGTTCACCTCCGAGCTGTGGGGCGTGGTCGCCCGCAACCTGGGGGTCAAGCTCCACCGTACTACGGCCTACCACCCCCAAGCAAACGGGTTGTGCGAGCGATTCCACCGCTCCATGAAGGCCGCGCTCATGGCCGGCCTTCAAGACGGCGGTTGGGCCGACCGGCTGCCGTGGGTCCTTTTGGGCCTCCGCACGGCCCCCAAGGAGGACCTCCAGGCATCCACCGCCGAGCTTGTCTACGGCCAGGCGCTACGCGTCCCGGCGAATTAGTGCCCGACGCTACCAGTCCCTGGTCCGCAGCTCACCAGCGCTCGGACCTCCAGGAGGCCGCCCGACGGTTTGCCCCCGTGCCAACATCCCACCACGGTGACCCCCAGTCCTACGTCCCCCCAGCACTTCGCACAGCGGAGTATGTTTTTGTGCATCACGACGCACATCGGGGGCCACTCCGACCGCCGTACGACAGGCCCTTCCGGGTCCTGCGACGGGACGACAAGTCGTTCGTCATCGACATCGGCGGCTGGTCGGACCGGATTGCGGTGGACCGCCTCAAGCCGGCGCACGTGGACGTCGACCAACCACCACGGGTGGCCCTTCCGCCACGGCGAGGCCGCCCCCCATCCACGGTGCCCCCCACTCGACCGCCCACCACCACACCGGACCCCCCCCCCCCCCCCCACGACCCGCCAGGGGTCGCTTCGGCCGGGTCATCAGGACCCCCCTCAAATTGACCCTGCCGGTGCAAGTCGATTCTGAGGGGACGTGTGTAGCGGCTACCGCTGGGTTTTCACAATCGCCTTGCACCTATCAAGGACGCGGAGCGATCACCATGCCGGGCTCGTCCAGGACGCCTGGGCAGGCCCGCGCTCAACTTGCCAGGCCTCGGTCGGGACGCCCGGGCATGCCCGGGCAGGCTCGCCCTCAACTTGCCAGGCCGCAGCCAGGACGCTCGGCCACGCCCCCTCTCGCCTTTCCTGGGCAAACGCTCCGGGATAATGTGTGTATATATATTGCTGCCCGATAAACGGGCTTTTTAGAGTACCTGAGTGTTTTGTTTGAATAAAGCAACTCGGACGAATTCCAGCTTTTTGTCGCGTCCATTCTTCCGATCGACGTGGGCTCCTTCAACAGCACATTCTCCTTTTGAGGAGATCCTCTCCCAGACATCTCATTCATGAAACATATATCCAATCATCCTTACATATCTCAGTTAGATAACATTCATGCTAATATACATGTACTCATGTACATACCTAGCTTGGTACCAAACCAACTCAAACTTAAACCGATCTACTGTTTCTGTCGCAACTACTTTTCCATGGAGACTGTTCCATGCGTTAACTACCCTCTGAGTGAAAGACCCCAACATAACTACCATCCCTAACCCTCCTGTTCTTCCCTCTCAGGCGGTGACCCTTGATTGTGTTACTGTTCATTCTATTGAAAAACTCCTCTGCAGTTATTCCTTCTATACCCTTCATTATCCTAAACATCTCAATCAAATTACCTCATAATCACTTCCTGTTTAATGTATAAACTCCTGTCTCCTTCATCATAGCTTAGTGAGGCTCTTCGCTGAATGTCTCTATGCTGGACCCTTTCTATATCTTCCCAGATTGGTGACCAGAACAGAACACAATATTCTACGCCAGTCTGGACTGGAGTACGCCAGTCTGATTTGTATGTACATAACCCACATATTTGCTTTCTTCTCAGAAACTACACATACGATTCCGATGAAACTTGACCACAACGTCCCGTTCATCACCCGTGATGTGCAAACGTTTGTTCACGACATTAAAATAAGAAATCACAATCTTCATCACCCGTGATGCGCCAATGTTTGTTCACGGCATCTTTAAAAATTGGCATCTAAGGGGGTAATTGGTATCTATAGAGGGGAGGGTAGGAGGTTGCCCTCCAAAATAGGTATTTTTTGTTTGCTTTTTAAAAAGTATTATTACATTAGTGTGATTGTACATGCTGCCCTGTCTTCTAACCACAACTGAAATTGGTTTAAAATGTTATGATACTGTTTAAATACCTTTAGTCGGTGTAGTATACTGCTTTATTCTACCAGGTGAGCGCCCAGGGGCACTGCCCCTATTTTTTTTACCTTTCCCTTCACTGTAATTATTTTTTTCTGCCTGCCCTTACCAATTATATATCAGCAAATAGAAAAAAAAATCTGTCAACTTTAACACTCTACAACTACTATTTTAAAAGCTACAATTATTCCCAGCATCTTGTGGGGTAAGCTGGGGATGGGGGGTGGAGGGGAGGTTGTTTTCCTCCCCAAGTCTTTCACTAACTGGTTGGACAGGCCTGACGTTCGAACTAAACGTGATTTTGACATTAATTACTCTGCACACGCAAAGCGAAAAGCAGGGTTAAGCAATTATTGATTCACTTCTATCTGTCGGTCTGTCTGTCTGTCTGTCTGTCTACAAACGTCAATTTATGATCGAGGAACAACTTGATTTCAATTGAATGTTATATTTTGAACATGAATCAGAAAACGAACACTGGAGTTTTACCATACGTTCGCTCTGAATTTGTCCCAATTGCGCATGTGCAGAGAGGAGTGAGATAATATGTCGCAGGTCTACAAGATCTCTGCATGGTTGTTGTGGGTCGATTTTGAAAATGTGCAGCCATTGGTCGGCCAGCTGCCGAAACAAACCCACATCTGTCGCTGGACTCCACCCACCATAGTGCCACGACAAAATGATATGGCCGACATCTTATTTCCTGATATGGCCTCACACATTAGGCCTCTGCTGATGATACACTACTGTCTGGCTTTGTTGCATCAGATTTCTATTGGTTTTGTTTGGGTCGAGTGTTACTGATGATGAGGGATCCCGAAAGATCTAACAAATAAAAATAGCATAATAAAATTTTTGAATTAACCCATATTGGGGTTAAAATCCATGACCATGTGACGCCACCTCTGTGGCGGAGGCTGTCATGGGTGAGTATCGAGTTAATCTTTTAATAGCGCATTAAATGTGTGTTCCCCAATCGTGTTGTTCATCTTTTAAGAGTGCTTTAAATGCACATCTCCCAATCGACCAGTTACCGGATTTTGTCGCAGGTTGTGACCACAGTGCGGTCATTCTTGTTACTGTCAGCCTGTCTGGCAGTCAAATAAAATGGAAAATCATTCCAAACAGGAAATGTAATGTTTTTAGCGTCGTCATAAAGGACACAAACAAGAGGCACGAATAACTAATGCAATGTGCTACACTGTTAATAAAGTGGTGTAAAAGATACTGCATCAACGGTAGTAAACTTCCGAAAAAGATTTTTTTGCAGCCTTTAAAATGTTTATTTTATTTCAATTGAATGATATACTTATGGCCTTAAAACGATCATTCATTCATTCATTCAATTGAATTAGATACTTGAACACTGTAGAACACAAATCACCTCCTTGGCACTTTCAAACCCTTCCGATTAGCAGCACTTCGATGAAATATTATGGCATTTTACATCATCACAACCAATCATATTTGCCGCTCACAGACCTCACCCATGTCCTTATTTCTCAAGTCTGCGTGGGATAAAATGTTCTATTAACTCTCCAGTTTGTCATTTGTTCAGGATGTAGATCATTCATATTAAACAAATAAACAGAGAAAAGGATTCGTGCCTGAGATTTCTACATCAAGAGGAAGCATGTTTACCCAAGTTTGTTCAACCACCAACACTTTTAGAAGTCCAAAACAATGTATACAAAAATAATTTAAAAAATAATCAAAGAATGTCTTATTGTTCGCATAGCGATGTGAGAATGTAAAAACACAAAAACAAATGTTCAACATTCATTTCCAGTATGACAATAATATCATACTCAAAATGAATGGGAACATGGTGTGAAATGTCAGAGTGAAAGGTTCCAGAGAGAAGGATGTTCTGAGTCAGAAACAAATCACATCATGGGCAATGGGCATGCACCTGTCTGCGGCAGTTTACAAAGCTGGAACTGATGTAAAATCTGATTGTGCAGGGTAATAAGGTGTTGCTTACACAACAATCACGTTTGGTGGTGGTGGAGACTGAGAACAGAGAGAAAAGGATCGGGTAGGGGAGTACAAAAGGTACAATGTAGAACATATTGATGATCATGAGAGAAATCAGTGAATTTTTGGAAATAATGATAGCTAATTCGTGAAAAACAACACAAAAACTAGAATGGCATTCGTTAGAGCGCGTACCTCCGCCAGGCTGAACAGTTTATGTTTTGTATCCCACTGATAGGCTAGACCTGGATTTGAACCGAAATCATGAATCAAAACGATTTGAATGAGAACCAAAATCTAATTAGCTTGTTCTTGACATCTAACCAAATCATCCACCTAGTTTAGGCATAATCGGTCCATAACTTTTTGAGATGTGCTATATATCGATTTTAGCCCGATCACTCAATGATGAAGAATCACTTTTTTAAAATTCTGATCTGGATCTAGTTTCAAATCTTCAACAAAAGTGATTCAATTCTTCCTGGCAACACACATAACCTTTCCACCAAGTTTCATCTGAATCCGTCCACAATTTTTTGAGATATCGTGATATACATCGTTTTTTTCCCCCCATCTCTCAATGGTGAAGATTCACATAAAAATTCCCAGATCCAGATCCAGATCTGGATCTTCACCAAAACCTAATCATTTCGTCCTTGTCACATACCCAAACTCTTCACCAAATTTCGCAGGGAACTGTCCACAACTTTTTGAGATATCCTGTTCACGGACAGACAAACAAATGAAAAATCACTCATAGAGCGACACTTGGCAAAAGAGAACAAAGCAGAATGGCACTCAGTAGAGCATCCTTTTGACCTCACAAATAATTGGTGGTTGAATTCAGTTTGCTGATGTGTAAATCCCATTCAATTTTAAAGTCAATCGGATGAAAATTGACGATTTATAAATTCGAAATTGTTGTTGACCTTTGGGCCTATGGTGATCTCAAAAATAGTTGATGGTTGAATTCAGTTAGCTGATTTGTAAATCCCATTCAAATTTTAAGTCAATGGGATTAAAATTAAGGATTTTAGATATTTGAAAAAAAGTGGTTGACCTTTGGCCTATGTTGACCTTTTGGCCTACACTGGTCTTAAAAACAGTTGGTGGTTGAATTCAGTTAGCTGATATGTAAATCCTCTTCAAATTTCAAGTCGATTGGATGAAATTGAGGATTTTAGAAATTTCACCTAGGTTGTTGACACTTTCGTTTATGTTGACCTATTGACCTCAAAATCTTTTGACCTCAAAATCAAAATCAATGACCAACTCTACCGTTTGGTGAAGTTTTGTAAAGATCGGTTTAAAATTGTGACCTATAGGCAATTGGCATGCAGACAGACAGACAGGCAGACAAAATAACGCACAAGAGCAATGTAATACTTTTTAAATCTTCAATTTTCGCAAGTAACAAACGAGACAGACCAACATAACAAACAGACAGGGGTGAAAACAACCTTCATCCACCATCGGTGGCAGAGGTAACTAGAACGGCACTCAGTAGAGAGCATACCTCCACCTGGTGAACAGTTTACGTTTTGTATCTCAGAGTAGACCAGAAAATCACAATACAGAATCACATTTAATCAAAATTAATCACAGGAATCACCATCCATAATTTTTTGAGATATCCTGCTATGTATCGTTTTTGGACCTATCTCACAATGGTGAAGAATCACTTAGAAAATTAAATAATTCTCATATCCGAATCCATATTCAGATCTTCACCAAAATCGAATTGTCCTTGTCAGACACCCAACCTGTCCACCAAGTTTCGTCCAAATCCGTCCACAACTTTGAGATATCCTGCTATATATCATTTTTGGCCACATCTCCCAATGGTGAAGAATCACTTTAAAAATTATACTAGCCGGATCCGAATCCGGATCTTCACAAAAATCTATTCATTTCGTCCTTGTCAGATACAGATCTCTGTGTCAGATACAGATCTTGTCAGATCTCTGCCAAATTTCGTACAAATTCGTCCACAACTTTTTGAGACATCTTGTTCACAAACTGACAAACAGACAGACAAACAAACAGACAGACAGACAGACAGACAGACAGGGGTGAAAACATACATAAGCTCCACCTTTGAAAACATGAAAACATAACCTACACCTTTGCATCCACCTATGGTGGTGGAGGTAATAAAACGTACTGTTGAACCACTTACAAGAAGAGTTTTGAAATTCACTATTTTGAATGTTTTAAACAAAAAACAAACCCATTGGCCAAAACTGTTTATTTTTATAATACTAGAATGGCACTCGGGAGACAGCACTTACCTCCACCATTCTGGACAGTTTATATTTTGTATTCCACTGATAGGTTGGATCTGGATTCAGACCTTAACCAAAATCTAATTGGCTTGTTCTTGTCACCTAACCAACTCATCTACCAGTTTTATTCATAACTCGTCCACAACTTTTTGAAATATCATGCTATATATCATTTTTGGCCCTATCATTCAATGGTGGAAAATCCCTTTTTTTCTTTTTAATTTAAAATTCTCGTTTCCAGATCCAGATTAGAATCTTCACCAAAATTGAATCGATTCGTCTTTGTCACATACCCAACCTGCCCACCACGTTTTGGCCAAATACGTCCACAACTTTTTGAGATATCGTGCTCACAAACAAACAGATAAACAGACAAACAGACAGACAGACGGGTGAAAACATAACCTTCGGTGGTGGAGGTAACAAGTATTGAGGGTCATGGACAAAGTGCAATGAATGGAAAACATATGGACAAGAAGAGGATACACGTCTTGATTTTATGACTCCATTCCCCCAAATTTACAACATGCATTAAGCAACTGCTACAAATCTCCTTCTTCCTTGTCTTCTAACCGCAAAACATGCAACTGGCTGCAGTGGCAGTGGTACGGAACACGGAGTGGAGAACGCACAGCGGTACGGAGCACGGTGGCCCATGTACACCTAATGCGACATCAAAAATAGTAACAATTTGCATTAATTTCTGATCTCACAAGCAAACAAAACGGTGGAAGAGACATGATGAAGAATATAAAGCAAAGAAAGGAAATAACCAGATAGAGAAGAGTGAAGGAAAGAAAAAGTGGAAATGTCCGAGAAAAAACAGGTGCAGCACAAACTCAAAAGAGAAATACATAGAAACCAGGAAGAAAAGCAGAGCAGAAGAAAAAGACAGAAGGGTAGGGGAAGAATAGGTAAAATGATGCAAGATGACTTTCCAGCAACGGGTCACAGGCAACGCTCAACACCAATTAATTAACATGGTCATTTTAATCAGCCTCCGGTGCTTAACGAGGATGCTGCCTGGAAGGAAGGCATAAAAGAGTCAGTAGAGGGTACAGGGTTGTAAGGGCAGCATTTTACGAGACAAGTAGCTACGTGAGGGTAGAACACCGGTAATTGCTGACGCTCACACTAATTGTTGCGACATTTTACAGGACAATCGAATCGTGGTGTTCACAGCGAGTGACTTCAAGCCAAACGATAAAGACACCAGCAATTTCTCACAAGAGGAAATGGGTTCAACTCCAACTGGAAATCAAGATGAGCAGATTTTCAGGGCCACGTTACGCGAAACGCTACGACCAAGTAATGGGCACAAACGAGGAATCGACATCGCGAAAGTTAGAAAGCTGCTCAACGAATCCGAGCAAGTACAATGGCAGCGTTAGGATAAAATAATATCTCTTTAGGCTCTCGAAAAACTACATTATTGCTGAAAATGCAAAAACAGGGGAATAAAAGAGGAGAAAGCAAGTGAATCCCAAGGCCCGATCCCACGGCTATTTAGAGGGTGCAGCAGCCAGCACATACAGAACGATAAAAAGCAACATATCACCCCAAGATGTTTGGCTGCGGTGAACCGCTGGTCTTCTTTTGGGGCAGCAATTCAAGTTAATCGCACCGAGGTTGTATTCCTCGGCAAAAATTGCCCAAAACAAGCTCTCCGGGCCCAAGGCGCTGCGGCCACACCTTGCGTAATTGGCCAAAACTGGACAACAATACGTCTCCGCGCTGGCTCGCCTTCACTGCCACACAATTACTGCACTTAGTTGCAAGGTTCAAGTAGTCTGTTACGAGGAAGTCGACATGCAAAACAACAAGGACGCAATTTGTTTTGAGTTTGTGGCACTTTTGTTTTTGCCCTTCTCGTAGTTCCTCCATCTGTAATTGGTACATATGTCTTAAAACTCTGTCGACATATACAGCAGGTGCGGTTTGCAATTTCCAGGGCCACATGTTTATCGCAGTCGGAAATCCCGAATGTACGACAAGGGCGTATGCCACTCACAAGAGATCTCACCTTTGACTTGAGTTGTAGAGGTAGAGGATACAGGATCTGTAGAGGAGCCTCAATAAATGGTGCCGAAGGCCTTTCACTATCCAAACACAAAAGTGTATAAACGCAATAATTAATTTCGAAGAAGGAAGTTTCCTTAAGCGTACAACCGATTCATTAAAAAAAAAGAACTTAGTATTCTTTAATAGTTGTACCTTTTTGCTCTCTTGCATCAGTCGTTTAACATGTACAAATGAGATCCTGTATCCTCTACAACAATTCCGCTTCACGGAATAACCACACACAACACATGTTCTGTATTCGATCTCAATACACACCTGGGGAGGGAGGTTGCTTCATACCATCAATGATATGCACAAGGAACATAACGAACAAAGATTTTTGCACATGGAATAGGTATTATGCATTGCGACTCTCATAAGACTTCTCCACCTGACTCACATTGCCATTTTCACAAAAAGATACCTGTCACCATAAAGAAATGGGTTTGTTTTTTCGTCTTTTTCATTTGCAGCACAAGGCTGCAGGGTGCCATCATTGGCTGAAGGGGTGCAGCTCACTGATACAATTCACCCTGTAGTTTAGGGCAATCATTTAGAATTTGGCCAAGGTGATGGTGATAGCTCACCTACACTTCACGAAGGACATTGTCAGATCTTTAACGTCCAGCAACTAACACCGGCAGACGGAATGCCAATTTAACGTCCATCCGAAGGACAGCACACACATTGATGAATCAGACTGCGTGCGAAACACCAGGATGACAGTTTGTAGCTGGGTCGGGATTCAAACCCAGTCTAGACGGTTTAGAGGTGATGGGTTTTTTAATGTTAGCTGTTGCCATAATAAATCTGATGATGATGACGATGTCGAGTCTCCTCGGGCAATGATGGCGTGTGCCATCATATTGCCTTTCTATGGCTGGTACACACGGTAATTGTGTGGTATAGACGGGGGGGAGGGGGTGGGGGCGGGTCGCCACTCCTCTCTGTCCCTCTGCTGGCCGTTGGGGAATTCACCCTCTTCCACCTGTGCTGTTGGATTCGACTGGACTCTCATCCACCAGATATGTGCAGAGCCATCTGCCATTTAAACCACATGGCTGCGGACCGTTACCCTGGTAAGGGGGTTACCCTGGACAGGTGCTACACCTTGCCCATAGGTGACCTGGGATTATGCAAGGCAGGGGCATCCATCCCCCTGAGGTATCAGAAAACACCTGCATAATAAATCTACGTCGAACTGAAAAATTAACATGGTTGGGCCATTTTCATATGAAAGTTGCCAATGACTTCACTTGCATCGTCCTAAGCCAAAAAGTTGTAAAAAGAAAGAAAGCCTACGGCAAATACAAATAAACATTATTTCAGTAACAAAACTGGAACCTTTTCTACCTGTGGCTTTCTTTCCCAATTCTATTTCATATCTCATGTGCAGTTTAAGATTCCAAATGCTGATACAATTCTAAAATGCCAAATATGATCCAAATGGCAACAGAGTTTGCTTTTCCTTTGTTTACCAAGAACACGCACCACAGATAGCGAGCACGTACTGAACCGCATCAAAAAACATGCACGTGTTTTATTCAATGCTTTTTCTTATCACGATTGATCATCGATATATAAAACAGAGGCAGATTGCATAAACAGATTTTGAAATCCAACATAACTTACAAACATGCAAGCATGTCCCCCGAGCTGCCACCTTCTGGAATCTTTAAGATTAGCTCAAGGGAGCATACTTGACTTTGGGGATAGTCTGACTTTAGTCACTAGTGCTTCACTGGCATGGTGTTCCGTCAATGAATTTGCCAGGCATTGCATGGGATGGTAAGTTGGGTGTCCCGTCTGCTACCATTTGAAGGTGGGCGCTGAAGATCCCAAACTGTTTTTCACAAGGAGTGGCTATTGTGCACCAGTCACCTTCACGATGTGCTCGGAAGATCCGGCATAAAACCGGGGACAAAAACTTCCTGCACTACACACAAGGAACGTTGGCGCAGAAGGAGGCCATTCAGCCCATTATGCCTGCGCTGCCCCAACCCCAGAAACCATCACTCATCCACAGACGAGCTACCTACAAGTCTTGCCAATATCCCATACCCTCTTCTATCTGCATCCAGATTCATATTTAATTTCAATTTCAACCAATCTACCCCCTTAACTGCCACTACATTTCCAGTGAGACGATTTGATTCCATGCATTAACTACTCCCGGACTGAAAGACCCTTGCCTTTAATTATGTCATAACTCTCACCTTATTTACCTTCAGGCTATGGCCACTGGTCCCAACACTGTCCATTCTACTGAAAAACCCCTCTGCATCCTTCATTATCTTAAACATCTCAATCAGATATCCTAGTAATCGTCTCCTTCCTATTGTTATAAAGATCTGTCTTCTTCAGACGCTCCTCAGAGCTTAATCTACCTAGGCCTGGGATCAATGCAGTCGCTATACCCTGAACCCTCTCTATGGCAGCTATATCTTCCCTGATGTGGTGACCGAAACTGAACACAATATTCTCCATGAGGCCTCACTAAATTCCTATAAAGTGTTAAATCCACGTCTATTTGATATATAATTGATCCCTCCAAGAATACAACCTGACACCCTGTTAAGATTTACCTATGGCTGCCTGGCACTGTGCTGTCTGCTTACAACTCCTCCCCATCTTCCCCGCCCCTTGTATCTATTAGCACCCCTAAATCCTTCTCCGAGCTGGATTGTTGACTACAATTTAGTTTGTGAACCTGCTGCCTTCTGTAGTGCTACACAAACTGATAAGCAAGGCTCGGAAGGAGAAAGAGCTACAGGGAGAGATCTCCGGACACCACTCTCACGAACCAACAACCAAAAGATCCCAAACTGTGTGCAGTAGTCACAGTGTGCAGTGTGCAGTAGTCACAAAAGACAAATAGATGACCTGTTCAAATATCCAGCCAATGTCCGCTTATAACAGTTGAGAAGAAAGGGTGGAAATAAAGATACTTGATCTTTCCCGGGAAAACCACATTTCAAATATGGCCTTCAAAGCCAGTCGCCGACTGGGCATCCTCCGTCGTGCGAAGTCCTTCCTTGGCACACCTGAGCTCCTCACCACATACAAGGCTTTCATCCGCAGCTCAATGGAATACTGCTCTCCCCTCTGGGCTAGTGCTCCTGCCTCACACCTAGCTTGTCTTCACGCTGTTGAAACCAAAGCGTTCAGAATCATTGGAATCTCCCGTGATGAAGCTACCTCCGAGGGCCTTTCACTTACTCACCGCAGGCAGGTTGGTGGTCTTTCTGTCTTCTACCGACTCCTCTCCGGCCTTGCTCCTCCAGCTCTCTCTGGGCTCTGTCCCCCAAATATTCCTAAAGGTTGCACAAGATCTGCCTGCAACCCTCTTATGGTTAAACTGCCAAAATCAAGACTCTCTGCTCACCTTCACTCTTTCATTCCTCTTTTCTCCCGCCTCTGGAACAAACTCCCCCACTCCCTTCAATCCCACTCCTCCCTCCAAGTCTTTAAAACAGCTGTTCACCACCATCTCTTATCTTCCCCCATCCAAAACCTTGATCTGTTCTACCCCCGCTAATTTCACCCCAAATCCTCTTTTTTGAAATACCAACTGTTAACCTGTTGCCCTCCGTCATTCATCTCCTCCATGAGTCCAGACTTCTTGATGGAAAAATAAAAATAAAACAAAGTGTTAACAACAACAAACTCAAAGTTGAAAATGCAAGCCTTTTCATGTGAGATGGATCACACGGTAGCCCCGGTCGGCATTGAGTGGGGAATTAATTAATTAAACATTACACGCATTGGCAATGCACTCTGCACAATACAGGTGGCCCAGGTGTGCCCAAACTGGCTGATCATGCACAGTAAACGTCTACTGGTAAACAAGTAGCTGTCAGTATTGTGGATATCAGTGTGAAATAATTTGATCGCAAGCGAATATGAAAAGGGAAAGCGGTGGCATGGGAGGTGGGAGTTCATAAGTTTGTAATTTGTAGCTGAGCTAGACCGCGGTCTTGGCGCACATTCCGAGTGCGTGATTTGACATGACACCGATTGAACGTGCCAGCGGTGCCACACAGCCGGTTTTGTGACTGCCTCTGCAGGGAAATCCCAGGGACCCGGCAGGACCGTAGCAATTACTTGGAGCGGATTCGGCAGAGCACACACCAGGCGCTCTTAAACGGGTTATACTGAGCCCCGGCGGCAATGGGCGCACGAGAATAAATAAAATAAAATAGAATGCCTCCAGAAAAAATTCCAGCCAATTCGAGGCACACGGGCCTCTGGAATTGGAAACGGAATAGGCCATTACCTTCTCTATTTTTCCATTGTCAGTTATTTTAATCACGCAACATGAAGCTTATTCAAGGTGAAAGCTTGTAGCTTAGTGTTATCCTCCTGGCTGAGATGTACCCACACCCCTCCACCTCCATATTCATGCCCCCTCTCCCACACCTTTCACATTCGTCCTTTGCCGCTTCGAGCTTATCCCCAGCACATCCTCATTTCCTTTTAAGTTCATACTCTCTTCCTTCCACAAAGCTCACCGGTACTCCTACTTCATTCTACCGACTCCTCTCTGGCCTTGCCCCCCCAGCTCTCTCTGGGCTCTGTCCCGCAAATATTCCTGCAGGTCGCACAAGATCTGCCTGCAACCCTCTTATGGTTAAACTGCCAAAATCAAGACTTTCTGCTCACCTTCACTCCTTCATTCCTCTTTTCTCCCGCCTCTGGAACAAACTCCCTCACTCTCTTCAATCCCACTCCTCCCTCCAGGTCTTTAAAACAGCTGTTCACCACCATCTCTTATCTTCCCCCATCCAAAACCTTGATCTTTTCTACCCCCGCTAATTTCACCCCAATTCCACTTTTTTGAAATACCGACTTCTTTCCTGGAAGTCCTTGGTGTCCTTGTGTTTTATACTTCTCCCCCCTCCCCACCCCCGCCCCCCCTTCCCACGCCTCCTCCTCCCAAGCCCTCTCCCTCCCACACATCTCCCTGCTCTCAAATGTTGTGTTTGTGTGCTTCCCCTTCTCTCCCCATCTTGTCTTCCGCTCCCTCTTTTTATATATTTTGTTTGTCTGGTTCATTTGTTTGTGAAGTAAACGTTAGCTCTTTCACGAACCTCGATTCAGTATACAAAAAAAATAAAATAAAGTACTTCCAGATACTTAACACCGACACCATCTACCAAGCACACTGCGCCAACCATACCAGCACCCCCTCGCCCTTGACAAACATCCCGAGCTTCTTCTCCTTCACCACTGCTGGCACCTAGACTTGTGAACGCACATGGCGTATCACCAGCATTTCAATTAATTTCATATTCCACCAAACGCTATTCTATTAAGCATGGTACAGCCACACACTTAGCGTGCGCCGTGACTTAATATGAAACGGCGTGGGCATTCAATTCAAAAATGTAATTAGATTTGGTGAATAATTACATTACCATAATCTTTCGCAATGATAATCCCGGAAAGGAAAAAAAAAAAATCATCGAGTCACATTTTGCTTGAGAAAATTGCACACAGAGGGACACCCGGGCGCAAGTCTGGCAATGCATCCCCCCGGTGTAAGGAGCAAATAAAAGCAGACGTTTAATCTGCACACACCGGGCCTCTGTCTTCGCCGCTATAACATTTTGTTCGATGTGCCACAAACATTATGCCGCTAAAGTGGTGGGAAGTCATCAAGCCGAGCAAATAGGTTAGACGAAAGAGATCGTTTGTTATTTAAAGTGCTATTTTGCGTCAACAGGAAAATAATCCCCATATTTTGATGCCAAGTTATTATTCAAGTTTCGCCCTCATTTGCATTTAAATATGTTGTGCTAGTATCAATTTTCTACTACAATAATCGCCCGGCTACAGAATGAATCAGTCCTCAAATATTAAGCACATTCATCTCGACGAGGGAACAACGTACTATGCTGTGTGCACGTGTGCAGAAACTATCCGGATGTGCTGCACCAAAGGTTACACGGTGAGAGGAGTGTGTGTTTGTGTGTCACTGGGAATGCGTGTGTGTCAAATGTGTGTCATTGTGCGTCAAATGCGTTCAAAAATTAAGTACAGTTCCACCGGGAGGAAGGATTCCGATCGCAATGTAATGATTAATCATGAAATGTCACCAAATATGGTACAAAATGAGATGCAGATAATAATCAGCAGACGCATTGATGCAGGTGTGAACAATCTGCAATAATAACCACATTGCGCAGGTCCAAACTCACCACAGCACAAGGGTCTGTCCTTACCGCAGTGCAAAGGAACACCCTTCGCACAGCACAAGGGTCCATCCTTACTGCAAGAAACAGGTCCGAACCTACTGCAGTGAGCAGGTCCATCCCTACCAGAGCGTGTGAGTCTGTCCTTACGGTAGCATGAGGGATCAAAACGAATGCAGCACAAGGGTCCATCCTTACTGCCACAAGTGGGTCCAAACCTACCACAGTGAATGGGTCTGTCCTTACCACAGTGAATGGGTCTGTCCTTACCACAGTGAATAGGTCTGTCCTTACCACAGTGAATGGGTCTGTCCTTACCACAGTGAATGGGTCTGTCCTTACCACAGTGAGTGGGTCTGTCCTTACCACAGTGAATGGGTCTGTCCTTACCACAGTGAATGAGTCTGTCCTTACCACAGTGAAATGGGTCTGTCCTTACCACAGTGAAATGGGTCTGTCCTTACCACAGTGAATAGGTCTGTCATTACCGCAATGAATTTGTCTGTCCTTACCACAGTTGGGCTAACGGCTAGGGTGCCAGCTTAGGATCCTAGGATCCTGGGTTCGAATCCCGGTCGATCGCTGAATTAACGCCAGGGGGGTTGACTCAGCCTCTCATCCTTCCGAGGTCGGCAAATTGAGTACCAGTTCACTGGTAATTCCCTGCTTGTCGTAAAAGGCGACAAAAAGGGTTGGCGGCAGGAAGGGCATCCGGCCGCAAAACATTGCTTCAAAAAGGGGACCAACAAAAACAACAACAACCACGGTGCCCGAAAAAGGCCAACCCCCGCTTTGCGGGGGAAAATGGCCTCTAAAGGTGGTTTTTACCACAGTGAATGGGTCTTTTTATATGGTTGTATCGGCTGTGAGGCCTGTTTACCTGTAGTTGTCTTCACCGTAACATGAGGCCTCAAGTCTATTTCAGCACAAGGGTCCATCCTTACTGCCACAACCTCATGCTACGGTAAAGACAACTACAGGTAAACAGCCCTCACAGCCCATACAACTCCCACTCCCTCCTTCCCCCTACCAAACATGAATAACAGTAAATATTATCATTTTAAAATTATCCTGTGCATCGACAAGCCCCAGATATGACCTTCTCATTGGTGTTAAAAAGCACAAAGGTTTTGGTAGAACATGCAGTCTACGAATCTTCGACCTTTCATAGGCACACTCGGAGTTTTGCAATACCTTCCAAGGGGGTAAAGGTAAACTAGCTGAGTACACAATAAAACTGTAGAATTCAGACAATTAATCCACCTTCCCAAGCAAAGGTTCAATGCAGGATGCCAACGGAGGGTAGAGAAGGACAATGCTTGCAGGACAGCAAGATATGAACTTTTTGGACGAGTTGATCAGAAACTTCTCCAAATCTTTCGTTGTGACGAAGCACACCCCTTTCTCGCAAGTATATTTGCAAGTATTTTTGGCTTCTTCAAAAGGTTTTTCAGTCGTTCCATACTACATTCCTTATCTGGCAGACATGAAAGACACCCAAAGCCACCCAAATGAACTTCGTTACTAGGGGTTTCTGCACATGTGCACTGGGCAATCTGGGGTGGATTACGTCATTACAAAAGAGCCATATTCGGTTTGGTGAATGGTGGATAGAGGGGTCAACTGTGGTGGTCATGGGAGGGGAGGCAATGGTAGGTAATGGGGAGGGGCCAACGGTGGGTAATGGGTCAGGGCCGACGGTGGGTAAGGGGTCGGGGCCAATTTTGGGTAATGGCTTGTGGAACCAACAAACAGTGGGTAATGGGTTGCGTTTGCCCCAAGTCATCTTCCATCTGCTTGAAAGACAACCAACATCAGCACATTGAATAAACAAGGTGCACAAACTCATCTCCTTAACTATAGACCGATTAACTTACTTCGAATAATCAGCAAGATTATGGAATCCATCATCCCAGTTGTATACAGAGTCGAGGCTCGTGTACGAGCTAACCCATTACACACGAGACCAGGCACAGACCCATTAAAAACATACAATAAATAAAATAGACACAGAGGGGGTACACAGTATAAAACAAATAGACACAACTAGGAATTTCAGGAAAGAAGTTGGAGATTGAAGGAGGTGGAATTGGGGTGTTTTAACGGGGGCAAAAAAGATAATGGCTTTGGATGGGGCCATAAGAGATGGTGGTGAACAGCTGTTTTGAAGACCTGGAGGAAGGAGTGGGACTGAGGAGAGTGTGGGAGTTTGTTCCAGAGGTGGGAGAAAAGAGGAATGAAGGAGTGAAGGTGAGCAGAGTCTTGATTGAGGCGGTTTCACAAGAAGAGGGATGGTGGCAGATCTTGTGCGTCCTGCAGGAAAATTTGGGGGGGGGGGGGGGGCACAGCACAGACAGAGCTGGGGGAGCAAGGCCGAAGAGGAGTCGGTCGAAGACAGAAAGACCACCAACCTGACCGCAGTGAGAGAGTGAAAGGCCCTCAGAATCAGCTTCATCGCGGGAGATTCTAATGATTCTGAAAGCTTTGGTTTCAACTGCGTGAAGCCGAGATAGGTCTGAGGCACAAGCACCAGCCCAGAGGGGAGAGCAATATTCCATTGAGCTTCGGATGAAAGCCTTGTATGTGGTGAGGAGCTCAGAAATGCCCAGAAAGGACTTGAGTCAGAAAAGACTATCTCCCATGTACTTCCTTAACAATCCTCTTGAAGAAGTTGAGGCAGTCTCCTTTTTGGGCAAACCTCTGTCATGCAAAGTCCTTCCTTGGCACACCTAAACTCATATGCACCTATAAGGCTCTCGTCCATAGCTTGAAGGAGTACTGCTCTTCCTTTTGAGCTAAAGCCCCTGCCTCACACATTGCTCAACTTGATGCCATGGAAACCAAGACCTTCAAGATAATCTGGAATCTCCTGAGATGAAGCTGAGTCTATGGGCCTTAACACTTTCACATTGCAGTCCGGTCGGTGGTCTCTGGCTTCTACCACCTTCTTTATTTATTATTTACTTGTTTTTGTATGCAAAGTCGAGGCTCGTGTAAGAGCTAACACAATCACAAACTAGAACAATGCGACTGTGTCGCCAATATGCCTCCGCATAGTCCCACAACGGGTAGATGCCATCACTCTGCATAAGTATGGGTAGGGGATCACGTTTGTGAAGTTTTGTGTTGATAGGACAAGGTTCGTTTTCTATCCAAGATGGCTGCCAAACCAGGTGACCTATGACATCATCATTTTCAAACAATATGCAACAGTGCTGTTAGATATTTGTAAAATTTCGCATCGATAGGGTCAGCAGTTGCAGAGATATAATCATTTAAAATTTTCATTCAATCCAATATGGCTGCCAGACCATGTGACCTATGATGTCATAAATTTAATATTTCAATACAAATGGGTCATAGCTCATGTGCATGCAATTTCAGATTTTTAGGAAAAGGAATTTGATTAAAACATTTTTGGCTGGTATACCACTTCACCTATGATGTCATCATTATCATGCTTTTGTTCCCCATTAGGAGTACTTAACAATGTTCCAAGTTTCTATTTTTTCCATTCAGCAGTTCCCAGGAAATAATTTTTTATTATTTGCTTTTAATCCACGATGGCTGCCATACCACGTGACCTATGACATCACAATTATAAAAACATTCTACATGGTTGTCACTCCTACCCTGAAAGTTTTGTCTCAATCGGACATATGGTTGCTGAGAAAAAGGAGGTTTAGCCTGGACGGATGTACGGACGGACAGACAACCTGAAAAACATAATTCCTCCGCCGACAAATAAAACATAAATGGACACATAAAACATGTAATAAAGTGGGCGGGAGACAACATGGGGAGAGAGAGGGAAGCACACAAGCACAGCAACAGTAGAGAACAGGGACATCGGGAGATCTGTGGAAGGAAGAGGGCTGGGCAGGGGGAAGGGGGTGGTGAGGTACACTGTATAAAACAAGTGGACATTACTAGGAATTTCAGGAATTAAGTCGGAGATTGAAAGAGGTGGATCTGGGGTGAATTAGCGGGGGTAGAAAATATCAAGGTTTTGGAAGGGTGAAGATAAGAGATGGTGGTGAACAGCTGTTTCAAAGACCTGGAGGGAGGAGTGGGATTGAAGAGAGTGAGGGAGTTTGTTCCAGAGGCGGGAGAAAAGAGGAATGAAAGAGTGAAAGTTCTGCGGCCTAGTACTCGTAGGCTTAGGCTACCATACCGTCTCCGACCTTGTGGTTTTGTTTTTCTCTCAGCGATTCGTCGAATCCGCTGCAATTATTTTCGTTCTCTGTTTCGTCCCAGTGGTTCACCCCATACCTCCTTGTTTAATATCTCTACTCGAAAAAAAAAAAAACCCCAAAAAATATTTCCCTCCCAGGTCTTATTAGTTTATTTGTTGTTCTTATTTGTTCGTTCGTTCTTCGTTCGCGATCACGTGGTTAGAAATGTATAATCTCTCCCCTGAACATCTATTTTCTCTCATATATTATAACACCCTTTTGCTCTCAAATGTTGTGGTTGTGGGCTTCCCCTTCTCTCCCCATCTTGTCTTCCGCTCCCTCTTTTTGTATATTTTGTTTGTCTGGTTGATTTGTTTGTGAAATAAATGTTAGCTCTTTCACAAGCCTCGATTCAGTATACAAAAAAAAAACAAAAAAAAAACTGCTCTTTCCGTGCCTTGTCCTCTCCAAGTTTCTGCAAGGTGTACGTGGTCCGCCAGAAACCCCCTTATGTTGAAACTCCCAAAATCCAAAATCACTGCTCACTTCCACTTGTTCGTTCCTCTTTTTTCCCCACATGTGGAACCAAACTCCAGATCTTTTCAATCTCATTCTCCCCTCCAGGTCTTCAAAACAGCTGTTCACCACAATTTCAGATCATCCGCAATGTAAAACCATGATCTTTTTACCCACATGAAACCCTCCCTAAGCCCACCTATTTCCAAATTTCCAGTTTTTCAACCTGAAAGCTTGCTTCAGTTTCCATGTTTTCCATCCCGTGTATCCTCTCCTAACCATCATTCTTCCCCACACCCCTTATTTCTCCAAGTCTCCCTCTATTTTGTCCCTCAACCATGCTGTTGGGAGTATTTCTCCTGTTCCATTTGTTCTGTTACGTGCCGATCCGTTCTCTGTTCCAGCTCCTTAATGACACCTTGTATACAAAAAAAGTTATTTTATACATCTACTTAATTACAACAGACAAAAAGTACTTATCAAAATGCTTTTTTAATGCATTATATTGTTCAAAGCGATGAGGTGCAATAAAATCCACATCCGTTGTTTGATAATAATAATAATAATAAAAAAGTATGACTTTTTAAGCACAGGACAGATGGGAAAAAAATGGAACAATTCATAATGGAAATAATTATAGTAACGATATAATTATGTTCTCAATGCTATGCTGCTGCAAGTGTTGATGAAACAAGAGCTTGAGTTGATGGAAAACAACCAGGCTGTAGAACCTCGGACATACAACATGACCAGCGATCTTTTCTACTGTACCGACAGAGCCAACGGAAAAGTGAGCGAAGCATCAGATGCGATCTTGCGCACAGCAGAAGGTTCTAGTCCAGGATTTATGAACGGCAGGTTGCTCAGCACAG
Source organism: Myxine glutinosa (assembly GCF_964187855.1). NCBI lineage: Eukaryota > Metazoa > Chordata > Myxini > Myxiniformes > Myxinidae > Myxine > Myxine glutinosa. Next base: position 94,021,079 of record NC_136268.1, read on the forward strand.
CAGTGCCAATGATCAGCCAAAAGGTAGTGTATGTCAGCACGAGTGAACTTCCAGGGTGGACATCTTGGCAAATGACGTTATCTGCGACCACTTTGCCAATAGCCCAGGAGCATTAGGTTAGGACCTAGAAGAAATTAGTAGAAAGCTGATTTTTTTTGCACCGAGCTTCAGAATACCATGTGGATGCCCACAATATAAAGTCCCACGAGTCCCACCTTGTGGCATTTTCAAAATTCAAGATGGCCGCCGGTTGGATGGAAAATACATAAATATGGATAACTTCTGCCTAGAACCTCATAAAAGTGTACTTTTCGTGGTTAAATATATGTTTTAGCACACTAGGATTTTAATAGAATATATTTCAGTGACCTCAGATAATGATATGTAGATATAATCCAAGATGGCTGACAAAATTGCCGCTGCTGTAATGCAAAAAAACATCAAAATCATAAGTTTAATTTGCTATTATTTTATTTAATGCAAAATGTTTCACATTGTGACCACAAGGCCTGCAAGAGGTAAACAACACATGGGGATTTGACATTTAATTACAATACGACACAAAAGCAGACCAACTCTTTGATCCCAGTCATCCCAACCTGATTCTAGTGTTTTGGACAGTACCGTGTTAACTGAATGTCACTTTTCTTATTCCTGACTTAAACACTGTTATCACCCTCACTGTTATCACCCTCTTTTATGAGGTTCTAGGCTGAAGTTATCGCAATTTATGCATTTTCCGTCTAACCGGCGGACATCTTGAATTTTGAAAATGCCACAAGGTGGGACTCGTGGGACTTTGTACTGTGGGTATCCACATGACATTCTGGAACTCTGTGCAAAAAATCAGCTTTCTACTAATTTCTTCTAGGCTTCCCCTTCATTTTTGGCTAATGCTCCTGGGCTACAAGCTGATGACTATTGAACAGTTTTTACACAAGATACCTTTTATACATTTGTTTCTCAGCTCATGGAGGAGTAAAATATCATCGGAGGGTTGTAAGAGAAGCACAATGATGGAAAAAGGAGGCAGGCACACATGCTGTTTGGTGGCAGGACACAAGTGGTAGGTAGACAGTAAAACGGAGTGCAGACACAGGGTTTCAGCAAGGAGGGTGCATGTGCAAGGTGTGAAGTGTGCATGTGCATAGAAACATGATTACTTTCCTGCTGAAACCAGAAACAGTCACATTACATTAATATTTTTGAACTGAATCATTAAACTCGACATGATTGAGGAAAACAGGTGCCTGTTTACGACTGCGATTGGTCATGCTCTGAACGCAATAAAAGCTGTTTACAAAAGAATGACAAACACAAGATAAAGTACGAGCAGTTCAAACCATTACTTCAAGAATCATACAAACCCTATAGGACAGGGAAGCCATGTACAATTACCACAGAATTACACATTTGTGGCCCGATTGTGAATTTAAATAAATGTTTGAGTGCAAAGGGGAACTATACGCAAAAAAATAAAAGATAATGAAAGAATGAATGGATGATCGTTTTAAGGCCATTTTCCCCCGATAGAGCAGGGGCCTTTCGGGCCCCATAACCTAATGGTTCCCTTTTTGAGGCAATGTTTTTATGGCCGGATGCCCTTCCTGACATCAACCCTTAGTCGCCTCTTACGATGCAGGGACACATGTGTACCTATTCTAAATCGGGGTACACACCGGGATTATTCATCCCACCAAGCTGGTACCGTAAAATGGGGGGAATAGGGACACCAAGGTGATTAGGGACACCAAGGTGATTAGGGACACAAACTGAAAAAAATTCGGAAACGTTTTTCGCTGAAAATTGATAACCATACTGATTTGTTGATATTTGGGTGGAAAGTGTTCTCTTATTTTTTTTAAAAGCAACTTATAGTCCCTATTAACCCCATATATGGGTTAAATAGGAATAAATAGGATTTTTATGGCTGTCCCTATTCACCCCGTTTTACGGGTGAATAGGGACAGTCACTCATACAAAAAAATAATAATCAAGAAACAATCCTGAGTTTCCAACGTATTGCTAAATTGAAAGCTCAGATGGATGCACATAATATGCACCCATAATATAAACCACGGTGCCAATGAAAAAAAATATGGGATCAAATGTTTCTCCAAACTGTCCCGATTTCTTGATTATTTTTTTTTTTGTATTAGTGACTGTCCCTATTCACCCGTAAAACGGGGTGAATATGGACAGCCATAAAAATCCTATTTAGTCCTTTTTAACCCATATATGGGGTTAATAGGGACTATAAGTTGCTTTTTAAAAAAACAAGAGAACACTTTCAACCCAAATATCAACAAATCAGTATGGTTATCAATTTTCAGTGAAAAAAGTTTCCAAACTTTTTTCAGTTTGTGTCCCTATTCACCTTGCTGTCCCTATTCACCCCATTTTACGGTACTCAATTTGTCGACCTTGGAAGGATGACAGGCTGAGTCAACTCCCCTGGCGTTAATTCAGCGATCGACCGGGATTCGAACTCAGGATCCGAGGATCCCAAGCCGGCACCCTAACCGCTAAGCCAACACCAGGCTCAGGATCCTAGGATCCCAAGCCGGCACCCTAACCGCTGAGCCAACACCAGGCTCAGGATCCTAGGATCCCAAGCCTGCACCCTAACTGCTAAGCCAACACCAGGCTCAGGATCCTAGGATCCCAAGCCGACACCATAACTGCTAAGCCAACACCAGGCTTCAAAAATATATAAGATAATGGCATAAAATAAATGTTATTACGTTATTTTCCAGCTGTAATGTGAATTATGGGTAAGGAATAATTGACTTTGCAATAATCATCATCATCACCATGTACCATGACCCTATGCAGATTGTTGGTGCTGCCGAAGCAGTGACCACCAGAACCATGATCAGGGGTCGCCACGGCCACTCAGGAAGTCAGGGCAGGAATTTGTAATTTGGCCAGTGTGCCGGCGATAACTGGCCTACTCCGCGAAGTACACCATGGGATCTTTAACGTCCACCCACTAATGCCGGTTGAAGGGACACCCAGCTTGACGCCTATTCGAGAAACGACACACACATTGGTGAAACAACCTGCCCGTGAAACACCAGGATGACAGTTCATAGTTGGGTCGGGATTCGAACCCCAGGCTCGGCCGCTTCGATGTCACTGTGCGCACCTCTACGTCATCCTGCCATCCCTTGCCCATGCAACGCACCAAGTAAATTGTAATGCTATCGAAGAGGTATCATGCCTAAAGTCGTATGAATGCACCCGGGGTTGCGCACAATAAACTGAGCATCTAGTTATTGTAGTATTAACTAAGACCAACAGGAGACGAGAGCAGAGAGATACAAGAATGAGAGAAAAACACAAAGGACTTCTAAGAAGAACAGACAAAGGCAATGCCAATCCTACATCCATTGTTCTCCCAGTGTCCGAGCCAATCGCAGGAATGAGCACATTCGGATCGGAGTGTTGCAGAGGTCAGCGCTCGCCGAGCGGCCGGACCTCTCCTCGTGTAATCTTGTTTACTGCGAGCACGGTTATTAGAAATAACTGTCTGTGTAACAAATGATCGCGGCGCACAAACAGTTTGTCATTGCTCGGTGTCTGTGGTGCAGGACATAGCCGCGGCTTAATTTGGTTCAACGAAAGCGGCAACATTTGCTGGGTCGCCGTGTTACAAACTACGGGACGTCATCGTAATTTGATCTCCTACAAATTATTTGCCCCGATTATGGTGTGCGCGAGAGATGAAAGGAGGATGTGATGAGAACTACTACGCAGAATGACAACAAGCCCACTCTATCAACACTGGGTTTCAGCTCAAAGCTTTCCAAGCTCTGTAATCGAGTCAATTTTACGGAAAGGTCTTCGAGTCACCCTCCCTCCTCCTTCTCCAACATTTTGTGGCAAGAGTGAGATCAAGCAGATATTGTGTGTGTGTGTGTGTGTGTGTGTGTGTGTGTGTGTGTGTGTGTGTGTGTGTGTAAATGTATGAGTGTGTGCACATATATGTGTGTGTGTGTGTGTAAATGTATGAGTGCGTGCACATATGTGTGTGTGTGTGTGTGTGTGTGTGTGTGTGTGTGTGTGTGTGTGTGTGTGTGTGTAAATGTATGAGTGTGTGCACATATGTGTGTGTGTGTGTGTGTGTAAATGTATGTGTGTGTGCACATGTGTGTGTGTGTGTGTGTGTGTGTGTGTGTGTGTGTGTGTGTGTGTGTGTGTGTGTGTAAATGTATGAGTGTGTGCACATGTGTGTGTGTGTGTGTGTGTGTGTGTGTGTGTGTGTGTGTGTGTGTGTGTGTGAATGTATGAGTGTGTGCACATGTGTGTGTGTGTGTGTGTGTGTGTGTGTGTGTGTGTGTGTGTGTGTGTGTGTGTAAATGTATGAGTGTGTGCACATGTATGTGTGTGTGTGTGTGTGTGTAAATGTATGAGTGCGTGCACATGTGTGTGTGTGTGTGTGTGTGTGTGTGTGTGTGTGTGTGTGTGTGTGTGTGTGTGTGTGTGTGTGTGTGTGTGTGTGTGTGTGTGTGTGTGTGCGCGCATAAGTATTATTGGTTTTTAACTCCATATGCAGGTTTCAGAAGGTGGAACAGAGCCCTTCCAGGTATCAAAGTATCCACGTTCATGTGTGTGTGTGTGTGTGTGATTGTGTGTGTGTGTGTGTGTGTCTGTGTGTGTGTGAATAAAAGAGAGATATAATTGTGAGGAACAGAAATGAAAAAACGAGGTGTGTGTGTGTGTGTGTGTGTGTGTGTGTGTGCGTGCATGTGTGTGCGTGTGTGTGTGTGTATGTCTGTGAATAAAAGAGAGAGATAGAATTGTGAGGAACAGAAATGAAAAAACGAGATGTGTGTGTGTGTGTGTGCTAAAATGCACCACAACAGGTATCGTAAGATTGATTCCTGTTCTAGTAGAGAAAACAAAATGTCTTCTCCATGATAGGCACAACTTCCATGGGATGCAAAAAGACTAAAATTAATTACACTAGGGCATGCCCGTACTATATATATATCTAAAATTATATCCCCCCCCTCTATTTACATGAAATGGTTTGGTGCATGAAATGTTTTGGTCCATTCGCAACGCCAAAGCGAAGGCGAACGCTTTACATGAAATGGTTTGGTCCATGAAATGTTTTGGTCCATTCGCAACGCCAAAGCGAACGGCGAACGGCTTGCGAGTACAGTGACAATCCACCCCCCCCCCTCTATTTACATGAAATGGTTTTAATTAGTTTTAAAACATAGTTTAACGCCAACATAGCGGCAACATAGTTTGCCAACGTGAAATAAATGAATACGCTCTCAAATGTGCCGTCCGAGGCAGAGTGTGTTCGCCACGTTCGGCACACGCGATAGCTCGCTGCTCTCTGATTGGTTGAATCGTTTTTTGGACATAGCTCGGTAAGTAATTGTCCGATTAATATGAAACCTTGAAAAGGCACATCCTCGGGTCCCCAGCAATATACCTGGCAAGTTTAAAGTATATCGGACCCGTGGTTGTCGAGAAACAGCGGTCACAGACAAACATACAAACATACAAACATACACACAGAGATTACTGGAATTATAGATAGACTAGGGCATGCCCGTACGTGGGTGCCCGTTCCTTGCCAAAAAAAAAAAAAAACGCTACCCGTACGCTCTACCCCGCCCGTACGCCCGTAAACAAAAAAAACAACGCTCTTCGCTTCCGCCCTTCGCTCTGACTGAATTGGGAGAAATAATGCGCATAAGAAATCGAGAAATTATTATTTTCTCCGGAAGAAATCGAATTACGAACCGTAATGGCGCAGGCTCTCGGGCTCGCAACAACGCGTTCTGTGATTGGCTGCCGGAAGTGAAGTCTTCACTGTCGCAAATGTGAAGCGATGAATACGATGAATCGCAAATTAGTTTTAATTAGTTTTAAAACATAGTTTAACGGCAACATAGTTTGCCGACGGGAAATAAATGAATACGCTCTCAAATGTGCCATCCGAGGCAGAGTCTGTTCGCCACGTTCGGCACACGTGATAGCTCGCTGCTCTCTGATTGGTTGAATCGTTTTTTGGACATAGCTCGGTAACTACTTCTGCGATTAATTTAAAACCTTGAAAAGGCACATCCTCGGGTCCCCAGCAATATACCTGGCAAGTTTCAAGTATATCGGACCGGTAGTTGTCGAGAAACAGCGGTCACAGACAAACATACATACAAACATACAAACATACAAACATACAAACATACAAACATACACACAGAGATTGCTGGAATTATAGATAGATAAACGGCAAAACACATTTCGACAAAAGTTATTACCTTTGTATTCCACACACACGGCAAGAAAAGGCCCGAGGGTTTGCATAGTAGTAAAAACACCACTCAAATTTGTCAAAAGAGAAACAAGTTGGTAGAAAGGTAAGCATGGAAAGCAGAAAACAGTATAAAATACAATGATGTAATGGCAAACAAGCCAATTAAAAAGCACACCCGTGGTGCAGGGCATCGGAATCTTGTGAAATTTTTACGTGGGGTGCAAGGAATAATGGACATTAAATGCCATTCGTGTTCAGACCGAGAGCTTGCAAGCCAGTGGAAGCGAAATTCTGGACAACACGCTAATGGCACATAAATACGGACAAAACGACACTGGCAAGCAGGTTCAGGGGACGGGATAAATATTTATTAAAGGCACAAGGAATAAATAGACCAAAGGAGCCAGCAATAAGTTCAATTCAGTGGTGCATGGAGCACAATTTGTCAAATAAAGCGTGCCCACTGTTATAATTTCAGGCTGGGTGCACGTACAGGGTGGAAAAATGGGGAAAGAGGGGAGGGGAGGGGGTTTCAGGAAAATACAATTGTAGCTCAGCCTCATTTTTACACTCAATGCACCGAGGGCCTGGAAAGCGCTGCACCGCACGATTCAATTACCCCAGAGCAATGGAGAGTCGTGAGCAGAAGAAAGAGTCATATGCGCTGGAAGGTGGAGGTGGAGCAGGAAAATAACAATTCAGACGATGAAGTTGAAGCTAGAGGATGAAAGTGCCACTTTGTGTAAAATACCACAATAAGTATCAGTTCAGCGATGCTCTGCACGCAATGAAAGGTACTGGGGAGAAGAGAATGTGATATAAAAGAGGTGGACAGACAAGATTGTTGATAGAAGGGTTTAGGAAAGAAAAGGAATTTAAAGATTCTAAAGAGATACTGTAACAACAACAGTACAAACACATAATTCCCAAAGCCTGTTTCTCACATACCACAGGTAGATAGGTAGAATCGCACTTTTATATCACGAGCACACCCGCTCCCTAAGGAAGCAGCAGGAAGGGTCATGTTTTTGTTTTTGTACTATGGCTATTATTTTGCCATCTTTATCATTATGTGAGCTTTGTGAGCCTTGTTTGACAGAGCAATTTTCAATTTTCTGTGGACAATAAACAATATTGTCGTGTGACTACCTTGTGTGGTGAACACCGTAGGGTAGCACGGATGACCAAACGAGCTGTTACTCCGAGGCGTTCAATCAAATGGTGGATAATACCCGTGGGGGAGCAAGGAGAGAGAAAACCGGAGCCTTACCTGAACGGCTTCCACTGCACGTCTCCACACCTGAAAAAAAAATAACTCAAACGAAAACGGATTTAAAATGTACAAAAATAACGGGCTTATTTAAATAAATGCCAGTGCAAAGAAAATGCGCGATAACCTGAATTCCTAAATTGGGACGTCCCTACAAACAGATCCAAAGACAGACAAAGGGAAATATAATGATGTAAAAATAAACGGTGTAATTTTATTGCACTTAGCTCAACTCGATGTTGCGATCTTGCGATTGCGTCTTGCCAGGAATCGTCAAAGTCATCTCAGGCCTTCGTGGTAAAATGCGCTCGCTCTTTGGCGGGAACCGCCCGTTCGTTGGCGGGAACCGCTCATTCGGTGGGAACCCAGGCCTCGCTGTGTGTCGCACTGCAGCGAGCCAGCAGCACTCGTCCACCTGTCGCTCTTGCTTGGAAAGCCGTGGCTCTTCCTCCTCATGACCACCAGCAAGATATCGGCGCACGGCCGCCCCCGATGAGATCCAAAATCAGAGAAGAACCAGAAGGGCGTTGATGCAGAGAGAGATAAAAATGCGATCGTTCACCAACAAAGTTCAAAAGGACCAGGCGCAATAGGGAATCGGTCAGAGCGAGGAGCCAAGGAGAAGAGAACAGGGAATGTCCGCTAGCGCGTCAAGCCAAGAAGAAGTGCGAAGAGAAGAGCGAAGAGATAAAATGTCCGCTAGCGCGGCAAGCCAAGAAGAGCGAAGAGAGAAAATGTCCGCTGGCGCGTTCTTTTATCACCCAGGCTCTGACGTCATCTGGGATGCTTCGCCAATCAGTGAGTCGCTCCCTACCAGTCCTTCCCTGCTCGTATCAGCAAGTCCCATCTTACCCCGGCCTTGTGCCAATCAAAACCCTGACCAATCACTGTCCTTCTGGGCATGGCCCTCGGCCCACCCGTCCTGTACGCTTCCAAAGTCAATGTCATTAGCGGCAGCGCTCAATGTCCCGGCTTCCGGGAGGTTTTTAATTAGGGTGTTTAAATGCGTGATTTCTGCTTGTGTCTTTGGTGTGGTGCCAAAAGGGACAGAGGAAATAAATAACGGTTTACACGCTCTGTTGCTCTTTTTATACGCTTTTTACACATTGCTCTGTTGCTCTTTTTTACACAAATAAAAAACGGTTTACATGCTCAGGAAATAAATATAATATACAGAGATAACGACATACAAGGGATAAATTACCCATAATCCCTGAGCTAATTAACATACCCCACTCCTCGTAATGGGGACAAAGATACACCTTACACGACATCCGGGCTAATGCAAATTCCCTACTTATTACATGGTGGTTCTTCTTCTTCACGACAATCAGAGCATGCTAATCTATACACTCGACCTGGTTCTAAGGTAATCATTGTCTACCCCCTACAAACGTAACAATATTATGTTATTTTAGCCTCTGTGGGGTATATATAATACAGTAGATCTAGGCTCATATAATGCCCCAACATCGGGTTTCCTGCCTTTCAGTTTAGTGTTAAACAGCAGTAGTGACTGTTTTAAATGGTAATGACATGTGTTTGTGGTTTATAATATTTTCTACTTCCGGTAGGGGTGTCCCTACAAAACGCCACAATAAGCTATTTATACACTTTAACACAGTGCTTGTCCAAGGAGGAAAAAATCCCTTGGGGAGGGGTATATTAGTATTAACATTGTTTTGTAATAACATCAATATTATGCAATTATCAAGAGTGTTGTTATTACCTTTGTAATGCCATCTCTCTCTAGAACTCCTCTCAACTCTCCAATCTCCTTTAAAAGCTCCACAATTACATCATGTGATACAATAAACCTACGAGGTATTACCCTAACATCAAATTTATCCTGGAATCCACACATTACACAAATAGCTAAGTCTGCCTCAAAGAAACTAGGGGTCCTGTTCAGATGTCGAAGATTCTTCTCCTCTCAACAGTTGCTTCAACAATATAAAGGATTGATTCGTCCTTATATAGAGTACTGGTCTCACATCTGGGGAGGTTCTAGATCCACATACTTACTGGACAGAATTGTATCCAAAGTAATCCGACTTATCAACTCTCCCAATCTGACCTCAAAACTCGACCTGCTCGAACTACTCCGCAAAGTTGGCTCTCTTTTTCTTTTCTACAGATATTACTTCAGTTTCTGCTCCCAAGAACTTGCTGCTTGTGTACCTCCGCCATTAGCGAGTCCACGGAATACTCGACAAGCCACTACATCACATGATTATTGTGTGGCCATTGGCAACTCAAGGGTGGGCTGTTATGATGTTTGTTTCTTCCCCATCACTGCCAAACTCTGGAACACTTTACCTTCCCATGTATTTCCAAACACTTACGACCTTCCCCTTTTCAAAAAGCAGATATTTTTTTACTTCCTCAAAAATTCTTAGACTATTCTCTCATTCTTCACTTTTTTCGATCAATGCAGCTCTTTTATTTAAGCACTGGCCTCAATGAGGACTATAGAGTCCATGACTGGAGCCTTCAACATAAAAAAGGAAAAAAATTAAAAGCAGCTTTGGAAAAACACCACAATTAGCTATCTTAACACGAATACACACCTTTATACAGATTTCGCCCAAGACGGAAAACCCCCTTAGGGAGGGGGGCAAATAAAGTCATGACAACCCTGGTCGTGTGACCCTTAGTCCTCCTGTTAAGTTTGGTTGAGGTTGGATAAGTAACAACCGAATGTATCGCAGTCAGACAGACAGACAGATAGATAAGACAGACAGAAACCAATTTGCATACTTTAGTTTGATGATTATTGATTTGATTTGATTTGATTTAGTTTGATGATGATGATCATCTCTAGCCTGGTGTTGGTTTAGCGGTTAGGGTGCCGGCTTGGGATCCAAGGATCCTGGGTTCGAATCCCGGTCGATTGCTGAATTAACGCCAGGGGGGTTGACTCAGCCTGTCATCCTTCCGAGGTCGGCAAATTGAGTACCAGTTCACTGGTAATTCCCTGTGTGTCGCAAGAGGCGACTAACAGAGTTGGCAGCAGGAAAGGCATCCGGCCATAAAACATTGCTTCAAAAAGGGGCCATGGTGCCTGAAAAAGGTCAACCCCCGCTCTGCAGGGACAAATGGCCTCTAAAGGTGGTTGAGTTTGATGATGATCATCCTAGTTTTGACCACCCAGTACGCCGAGGTCGCACACGTTCTTCCTTAATCCCACACCTAGTTACCCTCCCCAATTCTAAGCCAAACACACCTGTAAGACTTCACCTCTTTTTTTCCTCTGTAAAACCGACTCCCTGTGTCTGTCATTTCATGCCCATCTCCCTCCAATTTTTCAAGAATGCTGCCCTTCATCACCTCATGCTTTCCCCTGAAAAACATTCCTCTCTTTGACTCGAGCTGACAAACTCCTTCTCTCCACCCTCTTTTGTTTCGAACACTTCTTTGTATACCACAATACCACATTAAGGCTCATGGAGGAACTCGAACATAGAATGGACCAGGAGGGAACAAAATAAAAGGAAGCAGAATAAGAAAGGGGCAGGGAGAAGTACACCAACAACAAGGATGAGGGATAAAATGGAGGGAGACTTGGAGAAATAAGGCATGTGTGAATTGTGGAAGAATGAGGGCTAGAGTAGGACACAGGGGTTGAACAAGCTGGACACACCCACAAACTCTCAGGATGGAAAAACTGGAAGCTTGGATTGGAGGAGACATTGGAGTGGGTGTTCATGAGGGTAGAAAGGATCATGGTATTGGTTGGGATGATCTGAGATGGTGGTGAACAGCTGTCTTGAAGACCTGGAGGGAAGAATGAGATTGAAGAGGATTTGAAGGTTGGTTCCACAAGTGGGAAAAAAGAGGAACGAATGAGTGGAAGTGAGTAGTGATTCTGGATTTTGGACGTTTCAACATAAGGGGGTTTCTGGCAGACCGCATACACCTTGCAGAAACTTTGAGAGGACAGGACACGGAAAGAGCAGTGGGTGCAAGAGCAAAAACTTTCACTCTTTCATTCCTCTTTCCTCCCACCTCTGGAACAAACCCCCACACTCTCTTCAATCCCACTCCCACCTCCAGGTCTTTAAAACAGCTGTTCACCACCATCTCTTATCTTCCTCCATCCAAAACCTTGATTTTTAAAAATGTTTTATGTGTCCATTTATGTTTTTTGTGATTAATTGTGTTAGCTTTTACACGAGCCTTGACTTTGTATACAAAAAATAAAATAAAAGAAAAAGAAGGCGGTTGAAGACAGAGACCACCGGCCGGACTGCGATGTGAAAGTGGTAAGGCCCATAGACTCAGCTTCATCTCAGGAGATTCCAGATTATCTTGAAGGTCTTGGTTTCCATGGCAGCAAGCTGAGCAAGGTGTGAGGCAGGAGCTCCAGCCCAAAAGAAAGAGCAGTACTCCTTCAAGCTATGGATGAGAGCCTTGTAGGTGGATATTACTTCAGGTGTGCCCAGGAAGGACTTTGCATGACAGAGGTTTGCCCAAAAAGGAGACAGTCTGAATCTCTTCAAGAGGATTGTTAAGAAAGTACATGGGAGATAGTCTTTTCTGACTCAACTGGGATGACGGATTCCATAATCTTGCTGACGATTAGAAGTAAGTTCATCGGTCTATAGTTAAGGGGATGAGTTTGTGCACCTTGTTTATGCAATGTGGTGACGTTGGCTGACTTCCAAACAGATGGAAGATGACTTAGGGCAAACGATAGAGTGAAGAGTGCAGAAAGAGGATGGGCAAGAGCAACAGAGCGGGTTTTTGGGACACACAAGCTGATGCCGTCCGCTCCAGTCGCAGAATCAGGGTCGAGGGTTGCCAAAAAATTCTCTACCTTCTCACGTGGAAAAGACAGACTTCAGGAGCAGTTAGGTATGATTGGTGAGGGTGGGTACACTTATTATCTTGTGTCACATCTATGTCTTGCTGTTTCACTTTGATCGCCTGTCAGTCTGTGAACCTGCTGTCGTCTGTTGTTCACCTCTTCCATAAGCCGAGATTCCTGTAAAAAAAAAAAACTTCCTGTTGTGAACACGCCTCGAAGAGCAGAAGAAAAGGCAGCAAACGGTGAAACCATAAAGGGGGTAGGGGGGATGTGGGAGAAACCATAAGGATTCAGTAGACATAAGACTTGAAGAATCTGGAGGGACTGAGGGGGTGTGGGGAGTGGGAGAAGAGCACGAGACAACAGACTCTGGAAGATGTTTCATAGGCAAGAGAAGAGTGGGACAAATGAATATCAATGAAGCCAAAAACATGCTTTGTTGCCGGTACCATGCTCCTCAATGAATGGGGTAGGTGGGGATTTTTTGGGGTAGGAGGTGGGAGGGGGGATAATATATTTTTGTATATGTGGTGATTATGACAATTTGGTTCCATATTTAAATGGAAGATACGCTTGTAGAGCCAGTGATTTCCCGTTTCAGATAAGTGCCTTTTCTGTTTAGCTGACACTTCGGGAAGTTAAGCCTTCGTCAGAGCAAAATATTGTGTTGACTTCATCTCAGAGCACTTTCTTTTTCTCTGATGAATTGTTAACGTCCGAAACTTCAGCTTCTACTTGCCTCCCACGGTAGTTAGCATACATCAATCAACATGCTGTTGATTTCATCCATTGTTCTACCTGTCCACCGATGAAGACTGATACTAGCCTTCACCAGCAAGACTAGTTAACTCTCCCTAACAACAAAGTCCTGTGTAAACAGTTTAATTGAAAAGACCAAACAAATAACTCCACATTATGACCAAGTCGAGTAAAGCAAACTTCATCACATCCACATTACCATGAGCATGTTCTGACCTCTTACCTAGATTTCTCTCCACAAAAGTGAACAGAACCACCCCCCCCCCCCTCCCCCTCCCCCTCCCAATTTTTCACATTTTGATGCTACCTGAATTGATTTTGCGTTGCTTTCAAATCAAACTGAATATATAGAGTCTTCACAAACTATGCCAAAGAGACAAAGCAAAAAAAATACAGATAAAATGTGAATAAGTTAGATGAACAGAGAGAATCAGATGATTCTCAGTTGCATAAGTATTCAAACCCTTTGCCTAATTAACCCGAAATCACTTCAGCAGCAAATTATTTGTATGAAAGGTTACAAAATAAGTGTGATAGGTTTCACCTGTATGTAATCACTAATCAGTGTTTTAGTTTTAAAATTAAGGTCTCCCACTTATCTGAGTTTTAATGTGCAACTAACTCAGTCAAACAACAAGGCAAACATGAAGACCAAGGAGATTTTCAAAGAAGTCAGACATAAAGTGGTGGAGAAGCACCGTTCAGGGGAGGGTTATAAGAAAATTTCAATGTCACTCATTATCCGTTTGAGTACGGTGAAATCCATCATTAAGACGTGGAAGACATATCGTAACACCCAGACTCTACCCAGATCAGGTCGCCCAACCAAACTTAGCAGCCGGGCAAGCAGGAAACTGTCTTGGGATGACACTGTAAATCAAACAACGACTTTGAAAGATCTGCAAGGCTCTTTATTTGAGATGGGGGGTCAGTGCTCATCAATAAACAATATCCCATTCCCTTCACAAAGCCGGCATCTATGGACAGGTGGCAAGAACGAAGCCATTACCGAAAAAGACGCATTTATTTGCTCGTATGGAATTTGTGAATAAGGATCTTAATGATACTGCAGACATGGGGAGAAACATTTTGTGGTCAAAGACAAAATTGAATGTTTTGGGCTAAATTCAAAGCGTTATGTCTGGTGCAAGCCTAACACTGCACATCAGCCAGTCAACACCATCCATACTGTCAAGCATGTTGGTGACAGCATCATGTTATGGGGCTGCTTTTCATCAGCAGGGACTTTTTTTTTTCCTTTTTTTTTTGTATACTGAATCGAGGCTCGTGAAAGAGCTAACATTTATTTCACAAACAAATCAACCAGACAAACAAAATATACAAAAAGAGGGAGCGGAAGACAAGATGGGGAGAGAAGGGGAAACACACAACCACAACATTTGAGAGCAGGGAGAAGTGTGGGAGGGAGAGGGCTTGGGGGGAGGAGGCGTGGGAAGGGGGGGGGGGGGGGGGGGGGGGGGAGAGGTATAAAACACAAGGGGACCGAAATTAGCGGGGGTAGGAAAGATCAAGGTTTTGGATGGGGGAGGATAAGAGATGGTGGTGAACAGCTGTTTTAAAGACCTGGAGGGTGGAGTGGGATTGAAGAGAGTGAGGGAGTTTGTTCCAGAGGCGGGAGAAAAGAGGAATGAAGGAGTGAAGGTGAGCAGAAAGTCTTGATTTTGGCAGTTTAACCATAAGAGGGTTGCAGGCAGATCTTGTGCGACCTGTAGGAATATTTGGGGGACAGAGCCCAGAGAGAGCTGGGGGGGCAAGGCCAGAGAGGAGTCGGTAGAAGACGGAAAGACCACCAACCTGCCTGCGGTGAGTGAGTGAAAGGCCTTTGGAGTTAGCCTCATCGCGGGAGATTCCAATGATTCTGAACGCTTTGGTTTCAACAGAGTGAAGATGAGCTAGGTGTGAGGCAGGAGCACCAGACCAGAGGGGAGTTTTTCCTGTACTGCACAGCAAAGAAGAGCATTATAGCTCTTCTGAAGGCGCCACTTCAGCAGGCGCCTCGTCAGGTGGTACAGTATCTTCGACTGGTAAGCTTGTCAGGACAGAAGGGACAATGGACGGTGCAAAGTACAGGAGAATCATTGATGAAAACCTGCTTGAGTCAGCCATGAATCTGAAACTGGGTAGGTGATTCACATTTCAGCAGGACAATGATCCAAAGCACAAAGTTAAAGCCACATTGGCTGAAAAAGAAGAAAATAAATGTTCTTGAGTGGCCCATTCAAAGTCCTGACTTGAACCCAATTGAACATTTATGGTGAGACTTGAAGATTGCAGTCCATCAACGATCCCCATCAATCTTGGCAGAACTAGAGAAATTTTCACATGAAGAATGGGCAAAGATTTCACCATCTCACTGTGCAAAGCTGGTAAAGGCCCACCGACCCATAAAGACTCATAGCAGTCATTGCTGTAAAAGGTACTTCCACTAAGAACTGACCAAAGTAGCTGAATACTTTTCACTCACTCACCGCAGGCAGGTAGGTGGTCTTTCTGTCTTCTACCGACTCCTCTCCGGCCTTGCTCCCCCAGCTCTCTCTGTGCTCTGTCCCCCAAATATTCCTACAGGTCGCACAAGATCTGCCAGCAACCCTCTGATGGTTAAACTGCCGAAATCTCGGCTCTCTGCTCACCTTCACTCTTTCATTCCTCTTTTCTCCCGCCTCTGGAACAAACTCCCACACTCCCTTCAATCCCACTCCTCCCTCCAGGTCTTTAAAACAGCTGTTCACCACCATCTCTTATCTTCCCCCATCCAAAACCATGATCTTTTCTACCCCCACTAATTCACCCCAGATCCACCTTGTTTGAAATTCCAACTTCTTTCCTGGAAGTCCTGGCAGTGTCCATATGTTTATACCTCTCCCACCCCCCCCCCCCCCCCATTCACATGCCTACCCCCCAAAGCCCTCTCCCTCCCACAGATCTCTCGATGTCTCCATGTCTCTCGGTCCCTGCTCTCAAATGTTGTGTTTGTGTCCTTCCCCCTCTCTCCCCATCTTGTCTACCGCTCCGGATGTTATTTGTTTTATGTGTCTGTTTGTCTTTCTGTGTGATTAATGTTCGCTCTTTCACGGGCCTCGATCTTGTATACAAAAAACAAAAAAAACAAACAAACAAAAAAATGAATTTTGATTAGTACATGGTTTTTGCAGGTATTCCTGACATGTAACCTCCTTCAACTATAACAGTGTTTAGTTTGATCTCTTCAGTTATGAATAAAAACTTCATTTGGAAAAATTGTTTCTACTTAATTTGTAATTCATCAAAATGTGCCATTATTGGTAGGGATGAATACTTTTGCAGGCCACTATAATTACATTCCCCCCACACCAAATAACCATTATACCACATATGGCCGTAAGTGAAACCAGCAGTGACTTTTTTTTGTATACTAAGTCAAGGCTCATGTAAGAGCTAACACATATAACATATAATAAAGGGAGCGGGAGACAAGAGGGGGAGAGAGAGGGAAGTATGATGTAATTGTGAAGAAGAACAAACAAACGTGTATTTTATATTGGATGCTTGATAAATTCTCAGTTTCTTCTTCTGAAGCTCTATTTTATTACAGAGTCTAAGGATCTTGGAGGAACTCAAACAAAAAAAAATTAGACATCCGTGCAGACAAATACACGAGACAATATCGGACTTGACTTCAGACAAACACAGCCACGGAGCTTGGTGGCAGTGACATAACATCCCAGGGCACTCTGGGTACTGGCGACACCATCTTTGTGACGTCTCACTTCCTACCGCAGGTAGTGGGGCAGTTAAAGAGAAATTCTGTCCACTCCCTGCCCCCACTGGATTATCAACCCAAAGCATTTGTCCATGCTCTACCCCCTAAATGCTCAGTGTCAAGTGTGGAAGCAGCACTGCAATTTTTAAAGTGTTTTTAAGTGTTTTAAGTGTTTACGGTATTACTCGGCCATAGTTGGAATTGGACCGTCAACCTTCCAGACTCAGACGAGATGTTCTAGCCATTATGCCACAAAGTCTTGTTTTAAACAGTAAACAACCAAAATAGCCCAAGCTTTTTGCTTATGTCACAAAAATCCGTAGTGTGGATGCAGTCAATGGAACTGGTTGCTCCGTGTGGGGGTTGTGCTATACAATGCACTACAGATCATTCCACTCCGCATGTGGCTATATAAGAGGAAGCATGCATGGGCATAGTAGTTGTTGCAGATTAATGAGTGGGGAAACAACATCAAGAAAAGAGGAAGCACATACAGGCACCAGGAAGCACATACAGGCACCAGGAAGCACCAGCCTGTTTGTGAAGCAGCACGAACCTGTTGTGCCTCACTACCACATGTCCGTTTGCTGACACCAACATATTTGTGCACCTCCATAGCCTGCACACACGCCTTCGCACAAAGATGGCAAACTACATGTCTTGCCAGCAAGTAGGCAAATTCAACTATCTCATCTCCTCCGACCCTCCCCTCCCCCCTGATCGCCTTCCCATATTTTCTTTACTTGTCCCAACTTCCTTCCCCTTTCACTTTGCTTGGGGTTGTCCTTTGAATCCCACCATCCCCATCTCATCCCTTGTGTGTACACCAGGCTTACTACATTAGTTGAAGTAAGATTTGTGCCCATTGTGAGTGTCCTGTAAAGGCCCGTCGGCAATAGTGTCTTCATGGGGGTTAGCAATTGCTGTCGTTGTCTGAGGTAAATAAATCAGACAATCATCGTTTGTAGCATGGCCTCATGTGGGCAGGGCTTCAGAGGCGTGTGACACTTGGCATTGGAGCTACACTTTGAAACCCATGAAAGTAGACAGTATTTCATATAGACTTAGGAGAAGGAATTCTTCATAACACTCTCCATTTAAAATAAGAACAATATGAATGCCGTCAGAAAGTACCATCTATAAATATTTTAAGGACTGTGTATATATATATATATATATATATATATATATATATATATATATATATATATATATATATATATATATATATATATAGAAGTGTACGCTGGATCAGCACGTCGCTGCGTCCGTGGACGACTCCTCAGCACCATCCCGACACACACCACTGTGTGTGCTACGGAATGAGGTGTTTTACAGCGGCCAGAGTGCAAATCCTGCCACCAACCTCCTTGAGAGAGGACCCAGTACCCTGGTACTCATTTTGCCAACCTCGGAAGGATGACAGGCTGAGTCAACCCCACCTGGTATTAATTCAACAGCTGAACGGGATTCAAACTCAGGACTTTAGGATCCCAAGCCCGCCACCCTATCCATTAGGCCAACACCAGGTTATAATGTGCATGTGCATGATCCTGGTATTTTCCCAGAATAAAAGAAAGTAGAAAGAAAAAATTCAATTTTGATGAGCATCATTGAAAAATAGAGACAAAAAAGAGATAGACAAAGATTATACTTGATTGAAGGAGGACGGAAGAATAAAATCAATGAAATTCATGGACTAATATATTTAAGAACCTCAGAATGCAAACATGAAAAGCAATTAGATTTGATTTCAAGAAGAAATAAAAGTGTCAAATTGTCTTTAAGTCTATTTCATAAAGCAATGGTGTACTGACTGACCTTGCCATCAAACTTTGAGAACTCATTGAAAGGATTGTTGAGCTGCTGGGGACACTGCTCCAAGCGCAGAGAAAGCAACGATGGACCGACAGGCACCGACCGACCATGGAAATCTTTCCTCTCGAATGCTGAGGTCACCTCTTCCTCTACATGAGAACAGAAAGCAGGGAGCAGGAAAAGACAATTGGAGGTAAAGGCTTCATGATATTAATAGTAGGATTAAACAAGCTGATCACTTCACACTGACAACAGTAAAATGGGATTTCAAAGGACTGCTGAACCTATTTATCAGCCACCCAAACCAGGACGTAAGGAAGACCCGGCAGAAAGACAAGGTTGCAAGCATAAACACACACCTTAGAATGAGGTAATGGAAAGATCTTAACAAAATCACCTCCAACGCCATTCTTCCATGCCTCATTAGGATAGTACTGGAATGAATGATCGTTTTAAGGCCATTTTCCCCGCTAGAGCGGGGGTTAGCCTTGCGGGCCCCATGACAATCATGGTTCCCTGTTTGAGGCAATGTTTTATGGCCGGATGCCCTTCCTGACGCCAACCCTTGGTCGCCTCTTACGATGCGCAGGGATACGGTGTACCTATTCTAAATCGGGGTACACACCGTGATCATTCATCCCAGCAAGCTGGTACTCAATTTGCCGACCTCGGAAGGATGACAGGCTGAGTCAACCCCCCTGGCGTTAATTCAATGATCGACCGGGATTCGAACCCAGGATCCTAGGATCCCAAGCCGGCACCCTAACCGCTAAGCCAACACCAGGCACCAGGATAGTACTGCAATATTAAATGCATATTAAATCCAAAGCCCAATCAGTAACACGCTGTCTATCTGACCACCCATGCTCTGCCCAATGGGTCCAAACATATAGTGTGGGACACCACTAACCATTTTACAGCAAACAATGCAAGCAATAATGACAAATGATGACAAAGGGAAAATCAGTGTAGTTTGTGAGAAAGGGCACGTTAAGATCACCGAGTGGACTACAACCCAACGGATCAATCTGGCGATTTCAGCATCAAATCACGAACACCAAAAAAAGGAGATTTGTTTTAAGATGACGATTTGGTTCATAAATCATACCTGCATGGAATGACCGACAACAAGTACAGTGCATGGAACAAACCAGGCAAGTAACATCTCTCTGATATCCCCAATAATAAAACATCACAAACAGAGCAATGTGACATTAATGCTATATCATTGCGAGCAAATCATACAGAGGGCCGGTCACCTGGCTCCGAGTCCCTGTCTAATAAGCGTGCTTTGTTCAGCGCAGCGTGGTGCGCAAAAAGGGTCCAATGCTATCTCAAAGGCCTCGAGAAACTCTCACAGAACTCAGATCAGAGTTTTGTGAGGGTTTCTCGAGGCCTTTGAACTCATGTCAACATGTTTAAATCCAACAAACTATGTGCATGCATGAACACTTCTTCAAGTACTGATACGTGAGACGAAGGTGCAGATTAAATCCACCAGCACAACTCAAAAAAATATTGCATTGATGGACATCAAAGGATAGACCACAGCACTAGCATTAAAAGACCCCCAGTACCACACATATTATTTACAGCAATGGCCATGTGCTGCACTCCCTGCATTCCAAGCAGCATTACCATGCGTTATGGCACAATCTACTTTCCTATAAAACAGGCATTGATCCATCATAGGGGTATCTGTAACTCACACCTCCCCCCCTCCCTCCCCTAACCTACCCTCCCTCCCCCCACCTTTTCTACCTGTGACCTTCTTTTGCAATTCTACTTTGTTTTCAAAGTGCAGTTGAGGATTCCCAAACTGTAACTTCCTTACTGTAGCAAGCACTTCGTTCCCAATGGGCATGGCACAGTCAATAATTTTGCCAACTTGCGCAAGTGCAAAACCGCCTATGTAAACAATATCGCTTCTAGATTTCTATCCCAGGGCGTGACTGTTGCGTTTCAGTATTCTTCCACAGATTTTGCAATGTTCCTTTTCATAAGCTTTCAGTTCAAAATGTCCACCAGGAGCAACAACAACAACAACAGGCATTTTAAGGCCATTTTCCCTGCTAGAGCGGGGGTTAGCCTTGCGGTCCCCATGACAATCTTCTCCATTTTGCCCTATTTTCTGCATCTCTCCTTGTTAACCCCCTTGCCCGCATTTCTTCTTCCACCATCTTTAGCCAAGTCTTTCCCCATCCTCTACTTCCTTCTACATTCATCTCCATCACTCTTCTCAACCAGTCACTTTCATCCTTCCTCAACACATGACCAAACCATCTCAACCTGTTCCTCTTCACAGCATCAATCACAGGCTCTATTCCCATCGATCATCTTTCGCAATTCATCATTTGTCTTCCGCTCTCTCAACGATACTCCGCACATCCACCACCAGGAGCCTTCAATCATGAACATTCAAACAAAATTGTTATGCTTAACTTCCTCATCACCACCACAGATCTGTGTTTTAGATGGTGAAAAATTATTTGCATCATTCCTGGATGCAGCGAAGATTTCAACTTTGTGGACTTGACTCTGTTTGCTTCCTCAACATACAAAACAAAGAAGATCAAAATATGTTATTTCTGCTTCATCATAACATTGGTCTTTCGTGGTGTAGTGGATACACGTTCATTTCGATATATAAACGTGATACAAGTTATGAAAATTGACGTTCGTTTTATTATTCAATATCCACAATAAACCCCCCTACTGACATTAATATCTCCTTCCCCTTTACCCATTTCATTTCCTGGATCCATTGTTGATGTAAAACAACCTCAAAAGCTAATTAACGCACTGGCTCTTGGATCAAGTGTTATACAATCTATATATTTTAATGGGCAATTCCTTTTATTCCACAAGGCCTGTCATTTTTACATGTGGCTTCATGCTGTAAATGCGAGATATGCGCATCTGCGTGTGTGGCGTGCCTTTTCATGTGAGCTGGGATCGGATGTCATCTTCCTGATGTCAAAAATGGAAGAAACACTTACTTTGAAAATGTTACAGTGATATTAACAGCAAGCATAATCGCCTATTCCCCACAGATGTATAACAGAAAAACTCAATGGGAATATTAATGGTGATGGAATTCAGCAGCTAATTGCCACAAACGACAGTAGAGCTCATTATCTGTGGTGTACAACAAAGCACAAAACATCAAATGTGCACGGGGATCACTCCATCTGAACCCACAGGTTGTCATTTTCATACAGACAGGCACATACGACACGTAAACACTCGTGGATTCTTGGTACAAGTCACACTGGGGTGCATTTACTACACAGCTTTATGCAGAACAGCCAGTTATGGATGTGTCATGTGTGGGAATGTGTAATGACGTTTTAAAAGCTTGATGGAAGGTTCAGGTAGCTTGAATAGAAATGCAACTGTGTGGAAGAATAGTTGGGTCACATTGAGTATCTTGTCATTACCCGACTTGCTGGTGGAGACGATTCGAAAGTGCAATCTCACAAAGGGCATTCTAGAGCAGAAACAGAACTGCAATCAAAAGCAAAATGTAGCCCGGTGTCGGTTTAGCGGTTAGGGTGCTGGCTTGGGATCCTAGGATCCTGAGTTTGAATCCAGGTCGATTGTTGAATTAACGTCAGGGGGATTCACTCATCCTGCCATCCTTCCGAGGTCGGCAAATTGAGTACCAGCTCACTGGTAATTGGGGCACTGCATCGGCGGCACAAACGCGCTTGCAGAGAAATGATGCAACGAGCAGCCACAGGCTGCATACGAAACATAAAAACAACCAAAGCGAAATGTTTCTCACCCAACATATTTGACGAAACATCTTTCCAAGGCACGTTCTTGCATTTCACTTGATTCTGGCGCTCTTTTCTCAATCTCTCCAACCGTTGTGCTGAGGAATGAAAGCCATGGGAGAGGGACATATAAAAGGGATGAATAACACTTGGTATCCCCACACATTTTGAAAGAAAAGAAAAAAAGGGGGGGGGGGGGTTATTGTAACCAGCTCCATCTGTCTGTCCACCAGGCTATCTCTGCCTAAACAGTTGTGCAGAAATTCACCAAACTTGGTCGTTATGATGACTACATGGCAATAAGGTGCGAGAGCAGTATCAATTTATCCCCCTTGTGTGGATCAATAGGGTAACATTTCAGAAGTACAATTACAGGCACATTTTAAAACATTTTTGATGAAACTTTGTATTTGCAATCAACCTTGAGGGATGCATTAAATTGAAATATGTAACGATTTTTTTAATTTTACCCCTGGTTCATGCTCCATTATGGGGACTTGAGGTTACAGGGGTCAAAACAAAAGATTTTTTAACTCAAAATTTGACATTCCTGGTGAAACTTTTTGTCATCTTTCAACTTTGCCTTAGGTGGGAAGGAGTGTGGGGATTTGCGATGGCGTGCCATCGACTTCACTTCAGTAATTGTACATATAAAAATGTCACTTCCACCTTCAAAAGACGGCATATTTCAAATGACAAAAGCACAGAATGTAGGTAAAATGAATGAATGAATGATCGTTTTAAGGCCATTTTCCCCGCTAGAGCGGGGGTTAGCCTTGCGGGCCCCATGACAATCATGGTTCCCTCTTTGAGGCAATGTTTTTATGGCCGGATGCCCTTCCTGACACCAACCCTTGGTCACGCTCTTACGATGCGCAGGGATATGGTGTACCTATTCTAAACCGGGGTACACACCTTCGTCATTCATTCCAGCAAGCTGGTGCTCAATTTGCCGACCTCGAAAGGATGACAGGCTGAGTCAACCCCCCTGGCGTTAATTCAGCGATCGACCGGGATTCGAACCCAGGATCCTAGGATCCCAAGCCGGCACCCTAACCGCTAAGCCAACACCAGGCTTAAACCAGGTAAGCTGGTTAAAAATAAAAATCCAAAGGAGTCTTATCCAAGACTTATCGTGTGCTCCATCAAATAAAACCGAATCCATTTCCAGAAATTCCAACTCAGTTGATACCAAGGACAGGAATAAACACACGACAGAGCATTACTTTCCAGGGCCACCGTGGTAACAGGCATGAAATAATAGGTATTTCAGCAAAAAATAATAATAAAAAAATTGGTTTAGAATAAAACAAGGCATATCAGATGAAATCCCAAAGCATTTATCAAAACATATTAAGGATATCAAACGGAATGCAGGTGGCAAGTCTCATAAATATTGTGTAAAAATAAATTTGTTTTGAAGAATGCTTTTGGCCTCACATCATTCTCACCTACAACGTTATCCAAAGGCGTGTTTTTCAAACAATTGCATTACAACGGAGGAGCATTGTTGTCGTGATTTCTTTCCACCTTGATCTATATGTTATAGCCAAACTGTACAGACTTATTAAAATCGAGTCACGTTTATTCAATTTTTGCTCTTGGGTGGTTGGGGAGAGGGGTGGGGCGCCGGGAGGAACAGCCCGACAATAGGACAAAAGTGAAGTTACGCCCAAACACAGTGAAAGCAAACGCAGAAGGGTTAAAGCATATCTGAAGTGGATATCGGAGAGTGAAGTTGTATTTCAAGGAAAGATATTTGTGTTTACGGTGTACCCACCTCATGTTGTCGCTGCACTCTCAATAATGCCAGAAGCAGAATTATGCGATGTCGGTTCAAATCCAAATCCAAATCTCCCACTACCAGCCCAGCCAATTTGGAGCATGATGGACATCTCTACAGTGCAGGAATCTCTGAGTTTTCATTGGTGGATTCGTATGAAACATTGAGGGCGAAGACAATGGAAAGTAGGAAAATGTGGCAAAGTGGTTTGTGGAAGAGAGGATATAGATGATGGAAGCAGGGAAGAATATCATGGATGGATGATGCAGTGCTCTTCTTTGGAAGCAGTGTGAGCATTTTTTCGCCAATGTCGACACGGGGGCCACAAAGGACGATTTGAATATAAACATCTTTAATGAGTGCACACCTGAGATTAAACCTCTAAGATGAATGTGCATCAGTGAAAAAGCAAAGATGATGGGAAATAACTCGATTCTGCAGATAGGCCCCACAATATTACAATACAGCAATATAGGGGCACAGAGAGTTTTTGATGCAAATCCGTTGCAGATTCATAAAATTCTCATTTATTAACCAAATTGAATAAACCGGTTTCATGTCGTTCACAAAAAATGGAAAGTCTAAATGGTGAACATTATCACAGAACATGCACAATAAGAATGCACCGGGTTTTCATAACTAAGATTACCACTTCAAAAGGCCATACTTTTGTGGAGAAATTTATTGCATCACCAACAGCTGTGCTCCCAACTCATCCACACTGAACCTTGGGCCAATAAAGTAATGTCTACTAGTCCA
The DNA here is from genome assembly GCF_964187855.1 of Myxine glutinosa. NCBI lineage: Eukaryota > Metazoa > Chordata > Myxini > Myxiniformes > Myxinidae > Myxine > Myxine glutinosa. The sequence continues at coordinate 94,046,097 of NC_136268.1, forward strand.
ACATCACACAGTTTCATTCAAGCAGGATTTGTGCAAGACAAGAATGACAAATTACTCGACCCCAGATGGATCACAAGTGCAGTTTGGTATGATAGAAGTGCAGTTAAAAAAAAAAGTTGAAAATTAACAATTACCTCAATATTTGGGATTTCTGTTCCATTACACAGACAAAGAATATCTGGAACATTTAAGGATTACAACGAGAACGGCACTCGGTAGAGCGGTAGAGCGGTAGAGCGGTAGTGCCAGGCTGAACAGTTTATGTTTTGTATCTCACTGATAGGCCGGATCTGGATTCGGACCTGAACCAAAGTCTAATCGGCTTGTTCTTGTCACCTAACCAACTCATACACGAGGTTTTGTCATAACTCAACCACAACTTTTTGAAATATCGTGCTATATATCGTTTTTGGCCCCATCTCTCAATGTTCAAAAATCACTTAAAATAAAAATATAAAATTCTCGTCTCCGGATCTGGAACTTCACCGAAATTAAATCCATTCTTCCTTTTCACATGTTTCGTCCAAATCCTTTCATAGCATGTTGAGATATTAGTGTGGTATGAAGTGTAATCCCGTGCGATTTGCGTGCTAAAATTGATTTTTTTGCATTGTTGGATTAATTCGAGGTCAAAATATTGAAAAATAATGGGGTTCAAATTTTCCGACCCCCGGACCCCCCTTTTATGGGGTGTTTTGTTTCCAGTGACCCCCGGGACTGACCATGCGACTTTCTCCCCTAACAACTGAGAGATTTTATCGATCTCGGGGTCGTTAGAAAGGTTTTCGATGACGCTAAATCCATTTATGATACTTTCGAAGCGACCGGAAGTGGCGATCCCAGATTTCCATTCACCAAAGATGCTACGGTCAAGGTCATTTCAATTGTAGCAATAAACTTAGGCATGTAATACCTCTTTTTTATGGTTTTCAGGCACAGGAAGACGTTTGGTGCAGTTATTTTTGCGATCTAGATGCCCTGTTGCTCGATCTAGATGCCCGAGATAAGGACAAAAAAGTATTGGTAAAATGCTCAAGGCTTTTGTTTTTTTGTTTTTCAGAAAGAAGGCTGACAGAGACTAGTACAAAACCATCTAGAGGTCATGTCTGAGAAGAACAGCGTGTGCATCATCTGCAATGAGGGAGCTACATCAAAGAAGAGACTGATAAACAATCCTGATATGATTGGCGAACTTATTTATTGTGCTAACGAGCGACTGTCTTTGGGTCAGGGTGATATTAAGCGACTTACAGATCGGTTAGCTAGCTTAGGTGAATCTGAACGGAAATCAGTATGGTATCATAGCGAATGTCGAAAACCCATCGTCAACACAAGCATGATTGAACGGCTAAGGGTTAAACGAGTCCGGTTTGATTCTCCTGCATGCCCTGCGCGTGGGCCTGGATGACCTTCCAGTGTGGCTGATTCTACCCGGCCTAAAACAACAAAAACCATCCCGAAGGAAAAGGTGTGTCTGTTCTAGTCATGTAGCTTTTGTTCTAATAACATATCAGAACCTCTCCATCGCGTTTACTCTGACAAGATGGGTGAAAACTTCCTCGAGATAAAGTTCAAGACTCAGGATGACCGCATCAGAACTTGCGTGTCCGAGTTAGAAGACGCTGGGGATGCCTCTGCTCTTGAAAAATACTATCATAGGAAATGTTTACGATACGCGCAGCGCACTTTAACGCGAAAAGATCGTAGTAATACCCAGCTTATTGGCTCTCTATGTGATGAACAGTTGCTTCTCTCCGTCCAAAATACTCTTACTGCGGACGATCTTACTCTGAACATGGCTGAAGTGAATGGTGCATATTTGTCCATTTTGAAGAGGTATAATGTAGAGATCAATCAGACAACCAACTACCGCAGGCATTTGAAAAAGCTCATTACTGAACGGCTTCCGAATATCCAGTTCGTCCAATCACTACGCAAAAATGAGCCCGACAACCTCGTTCTTTCACTGGCGGTTAGGAAGGCCATGCAACTGAGGTCTGCACAGCTGGATAACGACGACACAGTTGGCAACTTGAAGAACATGGCAAACATTCTAAGGGAAGAGATAATGCAGCATCGAAGCTGGTCGTTCAGGGGAATGTTTGAAGACTTTGAGAATCCTCCACTTCTCCAGTTCTTCCTCACTCATCTCCTATTTGGCCGTCATGTTCTCAAAGTTTCTGAAATGCGCAATGCACAAGTGGACAAAACTGTTGATGTTGCTTGCCAGTTTCTCGTCCAGAATACTCGAACCGATCGCCAGGTAAAGCATCAGCCAAAACAAAACGAATGTCATTCTTGTCATTGACGCCATGGCTGTGGTTCAGAGTATGAAGAAAACAACGATAATGCGAAAGCTATCGGACCTCCAAGACGCATTTATCAAGCGGATTGAGTACATGATGACAGGCTACAATGAGGCTCGAGTGGTATTTGATCATTATCTGGATCAAACTCTGAAGAACAAGACGCGCCAGAAGAGAAGTAAGACCTCCACAGAATATGCCATCCACCCAGATATGAAGCTCACAATGTCTCTAAAGGAGATTCTGTCTGCATCAAGTTCTAAGAGTAAACTGACTTCTATGTTCGCTCAGGGTTTGTTGGAACACTTCTCCGGTAACAATACCTTCAAACTAGTCGTCGTGTCCAACACCAAGATCAAGGGTCACAATTTTGAAGAAGATCATTCACACGAAGAAGCTGATACACTGATACCTCATCAAGTCTTGGCTTCTATCGCTGAAAGTGCTGAGAGATACATATGTGTTTGGTCACCCGACACAGACGTCCTCACGCTTCTCCTGGACCTGGTCTCTTGTGGTCGTCTTGGAGCTCAAGCTCGTCTGAAGTTTTTAACTGGTAAGGGAACGAAGTACCGCGAAATTGATGTGGTGGACCGAGTTGGAGTAATAGGTCTTCGGAAATGTCAAGGACTGATTGGACTCCACAATTTCTCTGGCGCTGACTGGGGTGGGAAATTCATGGAAATCACCAAGAAGACCTGGGTTGGTGCCTACATGAAGCTTGATGAAGATGATCCTGCCATCAGCTGCTTCCGGGAGCTTGGTGAGGGTCCTATCCCGACCACGCTGACGAATGGTGAACTGCCCTCTCAGGTCAAGGATTTGGAGAAGTTTGTCTGTCGCGTATACTGCTCGACCAGTCCTACAACCCTACCGGCGCTTAGATGGGAACTATTTCGGTCAAAAAACTTAGAGGGAGAGATGTTACCTCCTACTCGCGCTGCGTTATTGCCCCACATCCATCGCGCAAATTACATCGCCATGCGGGATAAATCATATACTACAAACTGCCCGACTCTGCCTTCTATTGAACAAAATGGATGGACTGTAAAGAAAGGTCTATATGTTCCGGTGGGATGTCTCAACCTCCCTGCCCCAAAAGCTGTGATTGAGCTTACGAAATGTAAATGTAAGTCAAGCTGCAAAGGCAGATGCAGTTGTTGGAAGAACGGTCTTCCATGCACTCCTCTATGTAAATGTTGTGTCGATAACTGTGTAAATTTGGTCAGAAATGATATACATAGCGAAGACGTTGACGAATAATCCGTCCAGTAGTTTAGTTTGCATGATTCTCGGATGTGTTATCTTAAGAATTTAGAGGAATTGTGTTACATTTCTTAACTACTTGTGTCGATAATTGTGTACATTTGGTAAGAAATGATATAGTTAGCGAAGATTTTGACGAATAATCCGTCCAGTAATTTTAGTTTAAAAGCTATTTAATTATCAAAATTATCTTGCATGATTCTCGGATGTGTTATCTTGAGAATTTAGAGGAATTGTGTTACATTATTACATACTTGTGTAAACAAAAACATTTTGTGACATTAAACAAGCTAAACACACATAGTTCTGTATTTATATCATTTGTAAGACTTTTGCTATTTCGGTAAATATTTTCTAAATTTGACTAAGAATGGCTTCAAAACGTAGATTTATTTGTGACTGGCCAGTCTGATCGCAAAAATAACTGCTTCAGCCGTCTTCTCGTGCATGAAAACCCTCATAGAGTGGTACTATATGACCAGGTTTTATCGCTACCTTCGAAATGACCTTCACCTTGGCATGGAACCTAACCGGAAGTCGGGGATCGCCACTTCCGGTCGCTTCGAAAGTATCATAAATGGATTTAGCGTCATCGAAAACCTCTCTAACGACCCCGAGATCGATAAAATCTCTCAGTTGTTAGGGGAGAAAGTCGCATGGTCAGTCCCGGGGGTCACTGGAAACAAAACACCCCTTAAAAGGGGGTCCAGGGGTCGGAAAATTTGAACCCCATTATTTTCGAATAAATTGACCTAAAATCAATCCAACAAAGCAAAAAAATCAATTTTAGCACGCAAATCGCACGGGCGCTGTTTTTCATGACACCTCATACCACACTATATATATATATATATATATATATATATATATATATATATATATATATATATATATATATATATATATATATATATATACAGTGGAACCTTGACTTACGAGTGCCCCAACTTACGAGTTTTTCGAGATACGAGCCGTCGCTCGGGCGGTTTATTGCTTTGAGATGCGAGCCGAGATCTGAGTTACGAGCTTTCGCCACCCGGTCACGTGGTTATCTTGCCGTGCAAGTACAGTATCTCTGTCGTATAGCGCTGCATTTTTGTTTTCGCATGTTGGTTATTTTGAGTTTACGCCACCAGGTGGGTTCTGGTCACGTGGTTATCTTGCCGTGCAAGTACAGTATCTCTGCCGTATAGCGCTGCATTTTTGTTTTCGCATGTTGGTTATTTTGAGTTTACGCCGCCAGGTGGGTTCCGGTCACGTGGTTATCTTGCCATGCACGTACAGTACCTCTGTCGTATAGCGCTGCATTTTTGTTTTCGCATGTTGGTTATTTTGAGTTTACGCCGCCAGGTGGGTTCCGGTCACGTGGTTATCTTGCCGTGCACGTACAGTATCTCTGTCGTATAGCGCTGCATTTTTGTTTTCGCATGTTGGTTATTTTGAGTTCACGCCGCCAGGTGGGTTCCGGTCACGTGGTTATCTTGCCGTGCACGTACAGTATCTCTGTCGTATAGCGCTGCATTTTTGTTTTCGCATGTTGGTTATTTTGAGTTTACGCCGCCAGGTGGGTTCCGGTCACGTGGTTATCTTGCCGTGCACGTACAGTATCTCTGTCGTATAGCGCTGCATTTTTGTTTTCGCATTTTGGTTATTTTGGAAAATTTCATGTTCATGTCGAACATTTCATGTTCATGTTCATGTTTTCATGTTCATGCCATGCCAGGCCACAACTTGTTCAGAGTGCCGGCGATAGCTCGCCTTCTCTTTGTGGAAAACACGGTGAGATCCTTAACATCCAACAACTAATGGGACGCAAACGGGGCGCCCAGTTTAGCGGTACACACATTGATGAATCACCCTGCCTGTGATTCACCCATGACAGGTTATAGCTGGGTCGGGATTCAAACCCAGGCTGGACAGTTTAGCCTTTAGAGTCAAGTGTGCGTACCTCCAGTCCAGGCCATCCTGCCAACTTGTATGCTGCATACAGGTGAAATATAAAGCGCGAGATATTTTTATATATACTGCATATTTAAAAAAAAATTGGTGTGGTTTTTGGCGGGCTGGAACGGATTAATAGCATTTCAATGCATTTTAATGGGGAAATTTGATTTGAGAAACGAGCAATTTGAGTTACGAGCTCGGTCACAGAACGAATTAAACTCGTAAGTCAAGGTTCCACTGTATATATATATATATATTTTTACAAATTTTTACAAATTTTTTACAATTTTCTCGATTTTGGCTCGATTTTTACAAAATAAACTTTTTCTTGAAGGTCTGAACCGTGCGCTCAAAACGATACTGAGTTTGACCCTGAGAGAGCCGTTTTGCGCCGGCAAAGGCGCCTTGTGTGACGTGAGGACCACGTCGTGCTGCATAGATTATCATAAATTATCATATCATTATCGGCGGCGTTATATATCATTAGCGCTATACGACAGAGATACTGTACGTGCACGGCAAGATAACCACGTGACCGGAGCCCACCTGGCGGCGTAAACTCAAAATAACCGAAATGCGAAATCTAAAATGCAGCGCTATACTACGACAGAGATACTGTACGTGCACGGCAAGATAACCACGTGACCGGGTGGCGAAAGCTCGTAACTCGGATCTCGGCTCGCATCTCAAAGCAATAAACTGCCAGAGTGACGGCTCGTATCTCGAAAAACTCGTAAGTTGGGGCACTCGTAAGTCGAGGTTCCACTGTATATATATATATATATATATATATATATATATATATATATATATATATATATATATATATATATATATATATTTATATATATAGTTACGGACGTGGTTAGATGTTATTTACCGAGCGGTGGTATTGCCGCGACCGAACAGTTATTCCCCGACTAGACCCCGATTCCACCCAGACGTTGACCAAATCGCGCTATGCTAAATCAATGATGGAAAGGACACAACGACTGGGATAGATGAAACGACGCAAGCGGTACAGTTCTCAAGACCTCCGGAGGAGGGTATAATTACAGTGGTGGAGAAAAGGGGGTAGATTACAAGGTAGTGAGGTAAAGACACAGAAGAGATAGGCACTTAATTACAGTCTTATCTTATCCCAGACAGACCACAGACAAACGGAACAAGGCTGACTTACACAGGGATTGATGGCAGGGAGGACAGGTAGGTTGATAGCACAAGGTTCACCTTGGCTCGGGGACAGGATCAAGCACGGTCCAAGAGATGCAGGGAGGTGTCACAGCGCTCGGAAGGGACGTCTCTCTTGCTTCAAGCTCAGCGCGCATCTGACGTCACCTCCCTCTTCCTGCGCATGCTCAGCGGGGAGTGACACGCCCTCGGCTGGTTGGCTCCGCCCCCCTGGGGCCGGTCCGCCGCTTCCATTGGGTGCGGGGGTTACCGGGCTCCGCCCTTGACGAGGAGCTGACAGGGAGCCCCTATTTGGTAACCCCGTCGAGCACATGTTCGATGGCGGCTCGTTGGGAAGGCCTCGTGCCCTCCCAACACCCCCTACCAACCAAGCCGGAGTGAGGACGCGCACTCCCTGTGTACGCCGCTGCCGTTGCTGTTGTTGTTGTTGCTGAACCGTGAGGAAGAGCTGCGGGGAGGTATTGGGAGGTCCTAAACTTCCTAACGGTGCCATACAATCACATTCTGGTGCAACGAAGGGTCAGAATTAATGGACACGAGTCCTTAACTGACATAGACTAAGAATAACTAGCAAGATGTCCTATAGTTGTCTTACATGAGATGCGGTGAACCTGGGCACGACATTTAATGGGGGAAATAGGGGGAGGTCGGGTCTACAGAGTGTTGTTTACAGAAAATGGGACTAGGGAATGGGGGATTGCGGATAGTTGGGAAGTATTGAGGAAATAGGGGAATATTTACAAGCGGATATGGATGGATGTAAATCCCATATCCGCAACACTGCACCCTTCTCTACCTCGGCTCGTCCCGACCCGATAAATTTTTACCTACTTTAGTGTGGCACTCAGACGTAGTTCCCTCTACTATTAACTCAACCCTGAGTGCGACAGTTTTACAGATATTCACAAATGAATAAATATGTCCCCCTGCGACATTGCACCCTTCTCCTAACAGAAACACACCCACAGGATAACCGAATCGCGGAATGGTCTTCAAACTATACATTGACGGTGGGGAGCATTATTTACTTTATTTACAAAACTAACCCAGGACCTGCGATTGTTCTTTCTGGGGGGAGACAGTCTGCTCTGCATCAATGCACCATTAAAGCACCCAAAAACGCACCAATACACACCCAAGCACCAATCGGTGCAGTCATCACTGTTCATCAATGTTCAACAATAAAAAATAAATCAACAACCCCGAACCCTGCAGGTGATCTCTTGCTCTTCGGCTCCCTCTGCTGGCTATTTACTTTCTTCCAGATGTTGTCATTTCCTTTCATTTTCTTACTGGCGGCCTATTTGAGCATAAAATGAAATGCACCCAACGTGTCCATTTTTATTTATTTATGGCCCACAGGGCCGACTAGTGTGGTTCACCTGTGGGGCATCGGTGCCCTGTGGCCAAGGTCCGCCAGCAAGATTTCGGGCCCTCATGGCCGGTTCCAGCAGAGGGCCATGCCCCAACCCATGGGGTCCATCAGTGGGGCTCGGCCACAGATATGTGGTCCATAATGTGGTGCATCGATGCAGACAGCTGGTTCTGAGAGTTCCGGGCGCACAATGGCCGACTCACGCACGCTCCCCTCGGCGCTAGGGTGCATCAAACGCCCCATGATTTTCAAAAAGTTGTTGTATTTTAATGTCTATTCCCTCAAATGTTACACTTGTTGGTAGAAGTATGTATGCAAAAAATAGATGAAATCAGAGGTGGTCCTGGGTGGCCACCGGCCACTTTTATATATTTAGGGCCATTTAGGGCCACAGCTAAACTACTTTACAAGATAATGTAAAATTAACTACAAGATAATGTAAAATTAACCATTATACCTATATACAAAAGTAAAGTCCTACTTTTACTAAATGCCTAATATCAAACAGTTAAAACAACCTTACATGTCAATGTAAAATTAACCAAAATCGTTCTTCATATTACAAAGTTGTAGTACAGTGTTGTAGTATTGTACTTTCATTGATTAAAAGTTTGAAAATGTATTAAGCACAACGCCAATGTCACTACTCCAACTTTGCTCGTTTCCGCAAATTTGGCCTCGCTTTGCGGTCACATTCAACCACTTGAAGAAGATTTTGGAAGTGGTCTTCTCTTCTTGCAGTTGAGACAAAATCAGTTGCGAGCTTTACTGCTCTCTCCGCAGGGTCATTCACAACATTAAGCCCATCCACAATGGACTTGGCTGCCTTGAAGTGCTCATTGTTCTGCCAAGTGTCAACATCCTCTGTTAGGAAGGTCATATCTAGGTGAAGAAGGTTTACTGTAAACCACGAGTCCTCGTTCACAAGATCAGCCAGGGTTGTCGCTTCTGTAATTTTTGGAAATGACGGTTTGCCATATCCAGAACCGTAGCGGTGTTTTGGAGTGCTTGGCATTTCATCTGGTTGTATGGCCAGTAACACATCTGCAAGGGCACGACGATCCTTTTGAGGAATTGCATTGCTGAACAGTGCCAAAACAACCAGTTCTGGGGTTAAATACCACAAATGTCTATCAAAGGCTTTCACAGCGCTGACTGAAATGGTTGAGTTGACAGCTTTATAGTTGAGCAGAGTCTTGTAAAAGCACAAATCAAACCATGGGGCATTTGAAGCAGACTGACATATGAGCCACCAATCACAATAAATATAAACAACAAAAACAACAAACTCCTTCAGTTTTTTCTGTTGATGTTGTGTTGTTACAGTTCCTCGAGGTAGTAGAGAAATTTGCTCTTCAAGTAGGCATATTTTGATGGAATAAAGAATCTTTGACATCCACCTTGCTTTATGCATGGCCCCTGGTCTGTGGAGTGTTCCTTGTTTTGTGACATCATCATCGAGGACTACCTGGCAGAGTTGTGCCATTTCCTTGTAGTCTTCCCTACAGTATGAAGCGCTTGTGCGGATTGTGCTTAAAACCTTGTTTTTGCAGGATAAAAGCAGCTGTTGTGCATAGTCATTGTACATGGAAATGTCAATTTTGGTTAAACTTTCATTCTTTGCATGCGATATGCGTTCCCAATTCTTCTGGAATTTTTGGAACAAAGATACTTCTGGAGACTTTGATGCCTCAATTTTGAGAACGTCAAACACATGATCCAGGATTACCTCTCCAACATGATGGCGACATGCACACCACAGAAGAGCACGGTCCAGTTTTGATTGAATGGTAACACAGGCAGCTGTAACGTGTCCAGTGTTTGATGCTGTTGTGTCAAAACATAAGTTGACAACTGATTGTTTGCACTTCCATGAATGTAGATACGTGTAAGTGTGCTCGGCAATGATGTCACCTGATGACCTATCACTTCCAGGAGGATATATAGCCACCCCCCAGTAGCTTTACATCAGTGGCATTCCCAACCAACACTGGCAATCTTTCTTCCTTGACATTCTTGTTTGTGAGCGTTGGTATCTGCTTGCCATCCCAGTGAAGTGTTGCAGCTGTTGGGGCGATCCAATTTTCTTGAATATCTTTGGCGATAGCACTTGTTATTGATCGTCGAGCCTTATCAGCAGTTGAGTACGACTTGGCCACACGACGTGGATCACCTCCTGCCTCTTGAATTACAGCTTTGGTGAGCGCAACCTGTTGAACAGGAGTTATGTTTAGTCGAGTAGCAACAGACACAACTGAATGTCTTTTCAGAATATCATGAGGAATAAAGGCAGATGTACCTGCATATGTTGATCTGTGGTGACTACGCTTCCTTTGAAACTCTGGAATCGCCTCTTCTTCAGTTTCTTCCAAGCTATCTGCAGTCACTATCATCAGAGCATACAGAACTAATTGTCATCTCTTGTACACTGGATGATTCATGACGTTCTCGTCTTGAAGCTTCCGCTAAGAGGCGTTTTTCTTTTCTATGATCTTTATCAACTTTCTTCTTGTCAACACCACCAAATGAGGCTACTCTGTCAGATTTCATTGACTCTAAAAATACTCTATCTTCCTCATTCTTAATGTTTGTCATTGCATCTTTTGTCCATACACCAAAGGTCTTATCAAGACGTTCATTCATGGTTTGCAACTTAGCCAAAGTGCTTGGAGATTCTCGGCGAGAAGCAGGTATTTGACGCAATTTGTTATTGTCATTAAGAAGGTCAAGTATTAGTTTGCAGCATTGATGGTCTGAAAGCATAGGAATATTTGCTTTAGTGTAGAATTTTTTCAGCTGGATAAGGACGATGCTGGCAGATTTCCATTTCAGTGGCTGAGTTTGTTTGCCTTCACATATTTCTTTCTGGATGTACCACATCACGCATCGAAGAACCTGCCGGCAAGTTGGGAGGCGGACTCCTGTCAATGTACCATCTGCTTCTGTAAAAGCATTGCCAAGACCAAAAATGGCACTTGCTAATCTGGTCTTCTTATCTGCCATCTGAAAGAAAATAAAGGATATTATTAGACTACTAGTATGGGACCCACGATTAGACCTCCGATTTCATTCATGTAAAAATACAAACTAATTATCAAACCATCGTTTTTTGCATAAAATTGTTATATTTGTATTCCTCTCATCAAGACCTTCAATTTGATACCAAACATGACTAGGTTTGGGTGTAAAATAACAAAATCAAACATTTTTACATAGTGCGGCCCCGAAAATGGCCCTAAATATATAAAAGTGGCCGGTGGCCACCCAGGACCACCTCTGATTTCATTTATTTTTTGCATACATACTTCTACCAACAAGTGTAACATTTGAGAGAATAGACATTAAAATCCAAGAACCTAAGGGCGTTTGATGCACCCTACTCGGCGCCCAATGGCGCACAGGTCATGTGGGAGAAAAAAAGGGGAAAGACAAATGAGCGAGGGGTAAGGTCACAAGGGTACACGTCAATAAGGCAATGCAAGGCGAAATGCGTACGGAGAGCGAAATGAGAAAGCTCGTCCCTACCGTACGTCACCCCCCCTGTCACCTACACTACCCTTGCCCTTACCCCATATTTACAAAATCTACACATTTACAAATTCGTCGCTAATGTCTCGTCTCCCCATATTTCTCCAATACCAAATTCGTCACCACAATCCCTCTAACCAAAATTTGCCATCACCCAATTCGTCATCAATCCTCATAAGGAGGAAGAGATGGAACATCAAGCACAATGTCACACCCACGTCATGATGCGTCTCACATTCCAAACATCTGCACAATAAAATAACAAAACATGGCATGGTGTGGAGGTACGTCATCTCAGGTGAGTGCATGTAGATGGTGCGAGGAGACTTCAATCCTAACTATCCTCTAAATGACATTAACACACTTTACACTACCCGGGGTCTCTCCCTGCCAATCCATTGGCCAACTTACACTCTGGGTTCTAAAAACCAATTCCCATTGACCAAACTGTGGTGCTTCTCAATTTGGGGTCTCACTCCCCCGATTCATCTCCCGGTGCCCTTGCACAATTTCTGGGCTGTGACGTGTAGCTCTCCCAGCAGGTCTACCCACCTGCACACCTCCACCACTGTAGTTGCCACCCGAGCTTACCTGCTCCTTACCTAACCTATCTAATTTGGGAAGGCCCCTCCTGCCTCTGTCACCCCACTCGGTGCCCTCTGGCACTGGGCTACCCGGGTCCGTCCTCCGGATCCTCGGGCCCCATCCACAACTACCGGCTCCCAGAGCCCACCTGCGGCCTCACCTGGCCGACATCCTCACAGTGGTGGAGTGCCCAAACCAACTACACACACTAACAGGCTACGCGCCCAGCCATTTCCACAACACTAATGCACCCATCCAAATACCATTCTTCCACCCGCACCACAGATGCCAATATCCAACCACAATTTACCTATACCCTCTACCTAACACTTACACTACCCGCCCCGGGTACTCGTGAAAGGGGTCCACTCTTCCCCCATCCACACCTTCGCACCATGCACACCACTCCGTACCACTTACTCCAACTCTCTCCACACCACTCATTCCAATACTCCATGTATTCCACACACCTGTACTTGCACACCTGTGCTCTCATACTTGGTGCCGCCTGCACCCTTCTCTCCCCCAAGCACATTCGCGCTGATCCACAACACTCACTACTCATACACTGCTCCACACACCTGTCCAGTTCTCACACAGCATCATCTCATCTAACTACTCCCCTCTGAAACTTGCGCTTCCCAGTCGTCCCTTTAAACTATTGCGCTCCCTTGTCATTATCATCCACTCTAATCTACCTGCGTCCCCTCTACAGGTATCCTTGTCACTAACTAACCTTAACGTTGCCTAATGTCATCTTCTAGGGCCCTACACACAATATCCTAACCCACCCGGGCTAGTTTTCACTGCCATACACCCCATAATCTATAGCGCATTTGCCCCCAGTTTGTGAGGGATGACAGAGTTGCCATCCCACCACATCGGGCATCTCCCACTACCAATTTTGCACATCAAATTTCAACAAATCAAAAATTTGCCAATCACTGCCCATCATCTGCCAATCATTACTGCCAATCCTTTGCCAATCATCAAATTTTGTTTTTCTAATTTCGGGGCCAAAACACTATCCTCGTCATTACAGTCTACTTACTAATGCCTCTCGGTGCGCCAATTCACTTCTAAGGCTCGGCTTCGTACAGCCAAGCCATGAATGCGGGTTGTTTGGTGCCAGCGGCTGGAAAAGTCCCGCATTCGGTGCAGGGAAGGAGGTTTACCCGGGCCGAGGTCCCACGCACCATCTCGGCACGGAGCCATCCCATGGCCCGATCTCGACCTGCCGGAATGCCTCAACAAAAAGTGGTCGCCATGACGACCCTTCCTATCGGGCTGCCCGCTCCGCCTAGTAGAGCACGGACGCGGCCGTTCAAAGCGAGGCCCAGCGTGGATCGCGTACGGTGGTCCTTTCGAACCCGCCGTGGCTCGGATCCCCGCTGGTTCTCGCGGCACGCACCGAGGGCCTGATTCGGCTATAAGTCGCTCTAACCGCTAACCCGGTTACCGTCGATGCTTCACCTGCATGCTCACACGCATACGCTACCCCTTTTACCCTCACAAAACCCGGCGTTCCAACGCCGTCCGTACATTCCACCAACGCTCTCCCTGTTACACACCACACCTCTCGCGCACACCTCGGTCCACACCTCTCCTCCGTTACGTCCTCCGTAACACTCACCATGGGCGTGCGCTCTGGCATCCACCCACTAACGCGCTCAGATGGGCTCTCCCACACTCGCGCCATGACCAACTCAGGTGTGCTTCCTCGCACACCCTCAACCATTCCAAGCGTGCATTCTCGCACCCGCTCCACCACCAACTCACTCCTCGTGTCACGCTCACCCTCGCACGTACACTCCGTACACCCCGACGTGCATTCTCGCTCGCACTCGGTTTCACTCCCACACGTTATAACACACCCACTCGCCGACGCACACTTTTTCCTCACACGCGTGCCATTTTTACTCACACGGGACCCTTCACCAACGCCCGGGTGCCATATCGATCCCAATCGCGCGACAATTCTTTTGTCGCTAAACATCCTTTTACAAAATCTACCCGCACAATACACAGCACGACTCACCTGGGGGAGCCTTTTCTCCACGCGAACCTGCAAACTTTCATTTGGATTAGCAAGTACATCATCATGATTTGAGCAGGGACTTTGTACATATTCCATCTTTTCCTGCAATTCCCGGGCTACCTCCGTCATCTCTTCAATTTTAATTCCCAGCACTGCTTTGTCTTTATTCACCTCGACGACCGCTGGCTTTAATAAAACACCCTCTACCTCATCGGTCGCCGGCTTTTCCAAACCCCGTGTCGCGATTTCTACCCCCGTCATTGTACCCGCGCTTTCCTCCGCTTCGCTCAACCAGCGCTTCTCGACCCGCGTTACCTCCTCGTGCACCCCTGGGACCCTTTCGCCCAACTTGCGGTCTCTGTCCCTCTGCTCCCTTGCCTCTCTATCGGCCCTCATTCCGTTCGTTGTTGCTTCAATTTGGTTTCCCAATTCGTTCGTTATTGCTTCAATTTGGTTTCCCAATTTGTTTAACAATCGCTCACTGTTCCTGTTCAAAAGGGCTTCCATTTCAGCCATAAATAATTGCATGTCTTCCACCGTTGGTACAAAGGGCGCGGCAAAATTTGGTGCCGCTACACCCACGTGCGCGAGGACGCCATTTTGTGCGTCTGAAACTCCCTCAACCATATTGCCCATGTTCTCCTCTACTTCGTCCCTCTGATCCTGGGTCGATTCTACCCCACTCTCCTCTACCGGAACCCAGCCGTCTTGATCTGCCATAGCGCGACTTTCAAAATTCGGGTTTTTGTAAAACAAAAGCAAATTTCGGTACTTTATAATTTTGACCAAATTTTTTTCCTAGATGTTTTTTTTAAAATTTGGTTCGGGCCTCGAATCCCACTCCTCGACACCAATTGTTACGGACGCGGTTAGATGTTATTTACCGAGCGGTGGTATTGCCGCGACCGAACAGTTATTCCCCGACTAGAGCCCGATTCCACCCAGACGTTGACCAAATCGCGCTATGCTAAATCAATGATGGAAAGGACACAACGACTGGGATAGATGAAACGACGCAAGGGGTACAGTTCTCAAGACCTCCGGAGGAGGGTATAATTACAGTGGTGGAGAAAAGGGGGTAGATTACAAGGTAGTGAGGTAAAGACACAGAAGAGATAGGCACTTAATTACAGTCTTATCTTATCCCAGACAGACCACAGACAAACGGAACAAGGCTGACTTACACAGGGATTGATGGCAGGGAGGACAGGTAGGTTGATAGCACAAGGTGCACCTTGGCTCGGGGACAGGATCAAGCACGGTCCAAGAGATGCAGGGAGGTGTCACAGCGCTCGGAAGGGACGTCTCTCTTGCTTCAAGCTCAGCGCGCATCTGACGTCACCTCCCTCTTCCTGCGCATGCTCAGCGGGGAGTGACACGCCCTCGGCTGGTTGGCTCCGCCCCCCTGGGGCCGGTCCGCCGCTTCCATTGGGTGCGGGGGTTACCGGGCTCCGCCCTTGACGAGGAGCTGACAGGGAGCCCCTATTTGGTAACCCCGTCGAGCACATGTTCGATGGCGGCTCGTTGGGAAGGCCTCGTGCCCTCCCAACACCCCCTACCAACCAAGCCGGAGTGAGGACGCGCACTCCCTGTGCACGCCGCTGCCGTTGTTGTTGTTGTTGTTGTTGTTGCTGAACCGTGAGGAAGAGCTGCGGGGAGGTATTGGGAGGTCCTAAACTTCCTAACGGTGCCATACAATCACATTCTGGTGCAACGAAGGGTCAGAATTAATGGACACGAGTCCTTAACTGACATAGACTAAGAATAACTAGCAAGATGTCCTATAGTTGTCTTACATGAGATGCGGTGAACCTGGGCACGACATTTAATGGGGGAAATAGGGGGAGGTCGGGTCTACAGAGTGTTGTTTACAGAAAATGGGACTAGGGAATGGGGGATTGGGGATAGTTGGGAAGTATTGAGGAAATAGGGGAATATTTACAAGCGGATATGGATGGATGTAAATCCCATATCCGCAACAATATATAACTGTGAGAAATAGTAGAAACTCCACAGTACGAGCAGGGCGTCTCATTTGCATTAATAGCCCAGGAGCATTAGCCAAAAATGAAGGGGAAGCCTAGAAGAAATTAGTAGAAAGCTGATTTTTTGCACAGAGCTCCAGAATGTCATGTGGATACCCACAGTACAAAGTCCCACGAGTCCCACCTGGTGGCATTTTCAAAATTCAAGATGTCCGCCGGTTAGACGGAAAATGCATAAATTGCGATAACTTCAGCCTAGAACCTCATAAAAGCGGGTGATAACAGTGAGGGTGATAACAGTGTTTAAGTCAGGAATAAGAAAAGTGACATTCAGTTAACACGGTACTGTCCAAAACACTAGAATCAGGTTGGGATGACTGGGATCAAAGAGTTGGTCTGCTTTTGTGTCGTATTGTAATTAAATGTCAAATCCCCATGTGTTGTTTACCTCTTGCAGGCCTTGTGGTCACAATGTGAAACATTTTGCATTAAATAAAATAATAGCAAATTAAACTTATCATGATTTTGATGTTTTTTTGCATTACAGCAGCGGCAATTTTGTCAGCCATCTTGGATTATATCTACATATTATTATCTGAGGTCACTGAAATATATTCTATTAAAATCCTAGTGTGCTAAAACATATATTTAGCCACGAAAAGTACACTTTTATGAGGTTCTAGGCTGAAGTTATCCATATTTATGTATTTTCCATCCAACCGGCGGCCATCTTGAATTTTGAAAATGCCACAAGGTGGGACTCGTGGGACTTTATATTGTGGGCATCCACATGGTATTCTCAAGCTCTGTGCAAAAAAATCAGCTTTCTACTAATTTCTTCTAGGTCCTAACCTAATGCTCCTGGGCTATAAATAAATAATCGGGAGATTAAATCTGACGCGGACGTAGCTTCAGGACGGTCGATCTTTAATTTTCGACAAGCTTTCGACCAACAAAGGTCTTCTTCTTCGTCGTCCCTAAGTTCAGCGGAAGTCTCCATCTACAGTCACGTGAAAAAGTAAGTACACCCCATGTAAAGTTTTGACTTTTTCAACATATTTCAACATACAGCTATTTGATCTTCATTTCAACAATATTGATAAATAAAGGTGATATAAAATAACAAATATCATGAAACATTTACATTTTGTAGTCCATTGTATAATTTAAATAAACATAAATGCAAATTTCGCATGTGGAAAAAGTAAGTACACCCTTGGCTCTAATAGGTGGTATTGCCCCTTGGCAGAAACAACCTCAAGTAGGCGTTTCTTATAACTGTCTACCAGTCTCTGACATCGACTGGGAGAAATTTTTGCCCACTCCTCCATGCAGAATTCTTTCAGCTGTGCGATGTTTGAGGGGTTTCTTGCATGCACAGCTCGTTTCAAATCCCCCCACAACATCTCGATGGGATTTCGATCCGGGCTTTGACTTGGCCATTCCAGAACCCTCCATTTCTTTCTTTTCAGCCATTCCTTGGTGGATTTACTGGTACTCGGGCATGCCCGTACTATATATATGCCCGTACTATATATCTATCTAAAATTATATCCCCCCCCCCTCTATTTACATGAAATGGTTTGGTCCATTCGCAACGCCAAAGCGAACGGCGAACGGCTTGCGAGTACAGTGACAATCCCCCCCCTCTATTTACATGAATGGTTTGGTCCATTCGCAACGACCACAGAACCCCCCCTCTATTTACATGCAATGGTTTGGTCCAAAGCGAACGGCTTCCGGAGTTTGGTAAAGAAATCGCCATCGCGTGCACAAACGCGCAGGAAAGCGAATGAATCGCAAATTCGTTTTTATTAGTTGTAAAACATAGTTTAACGCCAACATAGTTTGCAAACGTGAAATAAATGAATACGCTCTCAAATGTGCCATCCGAGGCAGAGTGTGCCCGCCACGTTCGGCACACGCGATCGTTCGCTGCTCTCTGATTGGTTGAATCGTTTTTTGGACATAGCTCGGTAAGTAATTGTCCGATTAATATGAAACCTTGAAAAGGCACATCCTCGGGTCCCCAGCAATATACCTGGCAAGTTAAAAGTATATCGGACCCGTGGTTGTCGAGAAACAGCGGTCACAGACAAACAAACGTACAGACAGACAGACAGAGATTACTGGAATTATAGATAGATGTTTAGGGTCATTGTCATGTTGCAAGGTCCACCTTCGGTTGAGCTTCAACTTTCCGACAGATGGCCTCACATTATCCTCAAGCACCCTCTGGTACAATGAAGAATTCATCGTGGATTCTATGATAGTGAGCTGCCCAGGCCCTGATGCAGCAAAGCTGCCCCAAACCATAATATTTCCACCACCATGCTTTACAGTTGGTATCAGGTTCTTGTGGCTGTCTTTGGTTTTCGCCAAACATGTCTTCTGGTACTGTGGCCAAATAGCTCTACCTTTGACTCATCTGTCCAGAGCACATTGTTCCAGAAGTGCTGGTCTTTGCCTAGGTGTTCATTGGCAAACTTTAGTTTTGCCCTGACGTTCTTTCTGGACAGCAAAGGTTTCCTCCTAGCACACCTACCATGTAGGTCAAATTTGTGCAGCCTCTTTCTAATGGTAGACTCGTGCACTTTGACATCAACGGTGGCAAGAGCTACCTGTAGGTCCTGTGATGACATTGTGGGGTTCTTAGAGCCTTCTTTCAGCATCTTGCGGTTTGCGCTCGGGCTGCACTTGCTGGGGCAGCCTGGCCTGAACAAGTTGGCAGTTGTTTGGAATCTTCTCCACTTGTTGATGATCTTCCGGACAGTCGAATGATGGATTTCAAATAGTACGGAGATCTTTTTAAATCCCTTCCCAGACTCGTAGGCATCTATAACCTTCTTTCTGAAGGCCTCAGAGAGCTGTTTTGATCTAGGCATGGTGATGCCGCACACTTCAACAACAAAGAGCAAACCAAACTAAATGTCTGAGGTTTAAATAAGACAGGTTCCTCGGAGATCCTCTCTAACGATGTTCTAATCATTTGCACCTGAGCTGGTGCACCTGATTCTAATTTTAGGTATTTGAAGTAGTGATAAATGTAGGGGTGTACTTACTTTTTCCACATGTGAAATTTGCATTTATGTCTATTTAAATTATACAATGGACTACAAAATGTAAATGTTTCATGATATTTGTTATATTATATCACCTTTATCTATCAATATTGTTGAAATGAAGATCAAATAGCTGTATGTTGAAAAAGTCAAAACTTTACATGGGGTGTACTTACTTTTTCACGTGACTGTACATCTACGCGGTCTCCATCTACACACCATACTCGCTCGACTGCCATATATATATATATATATATATATATATATATATATATATATATATATATATATATATATATATATATACTAGCAGAAGTACCCGGCATTGCCGGGCGGGGGAGGAGAGGGGAGGGGGGTGGGGAAGGGAGGGGAACGGGGGGGAGGGGAACGGGGGGGAGGGGAGAAGAGGTGGAGGGGGAGGGGAGAAGAGGGGGGGAGGGGAGAAGAGGGGGAGGGGGAGGGGGAGAGGGGAGAAGAGGGGGAGGGGGAGAGGGGAGAAGAGGGGGAGGGGGAGGGGAGGGAGGGGGAGGGGGGAGGGGTGGGGGGAGGGGGGAGTCAAGTCGGAAGTCATTGTCCTCAATTGAATGTCGCATTTATTTTTTATTCCCTGTCAAATGGCATTGGTCCCGCATTCCGAACCCGGAAGTCGGAAGTCATTGTCGTCAAATAAATGTTTCACTCTCTGTCACATGCCGTTGGTCCCATGTCAATCGGATGAAGTTGAAAAATTAACGTTACGAAGTTTCTCTGGGACATACTGATTCCGAATATGAAGTTGAAAAATTAACGTTCCGAAATACGCTGATGACGTCATAATTTTAAAACGCGAAGTTTTTAAAATTTTAAAGGTGTGCTGTAGTTGCTCTGAGACGTACTGATTCCGAATATGCCTTTGGGTTTGCTCTGCGATGAGTAGTTCTCGAGTTATAAGAGCACAAACAAACAAACATACTTTACTGCTTTATATATATAGAAGATATGTATGTATGTATATATATATATATATATATATGTATATATATATGTATATATATATATATATATATATATATGTATATATATATGTATATATACATATATATATATATGTATATATGTATATATACATATATATATATATGT